>NC_136904.1:42668610-42806992 GCF_949606895.1 Notothenia rossii
CACATATAGGCTATAATGTCCGAATAGAGAATCTACCTCCACCTGAAGAATGCTTATTGTACTTTTATCCATGTTGAGAGTAAATGACACACAGCACAGGCACACTCTGCGGGGTGCACTGACTGACAGCTTTGTTTTGAAAGAAAAGTTTTGTCTCGTCGGACATTTATGAGAGAAAATCCCTAATGTCCGAGTGCAAGTGAATGCGGCACAAGATGCGAGCCTTGTAACCCCTCCCCCGGGTGTACTCAGCATTGATTCAAAACGCACTAAAGCTTTGGATCTTAATAAGCTTGTGAGAAGTGGCCATCTGTAGAATCTGGAGAATCACAGAACGGCACCGCAGCAAGGCTCCCCCCCCCCCCCCCCCCCGTTGACAGTTCACTAGCACCCCCCACCCCCCCAAACATTCGAACGTGTCACATGTCTTAAGAATCAATTACTTAAATTAGCCTTTGATTATGTTCCGGCCCGCCATCTAGTGGCTCAGAAAAAACGTTCTTGCCGACCCCTGGGCTACACCATAGTCCCATGATTTAAATGTTAGGCATGAGGAAGATGAATGCCCCCAACAACCGCTGCAGTCCATTAATTGTTTTCGTTATTCCTGTATGTAATGTAATTTTGCATCTTGACCCTAATAGAGACAAAAGTGGTAATTAGAAAAACCGAGAACACTTTTACCTTGTCAAACAAACTTGTTATTTTCTGACATAACTTGACCCTTTTTAGTTCGACTGGATATGGTCTTGTCTAGACAACAAATCCTAAAATCATTATAATGTAACTATGACATTTTTATGGCATGGTCATGCACTGGTAAAAAAGGCTCGACAACAACGCTTTTTGTAATGCACATCAAACAAATTCACCTGGGCACTTCCGGGTCCTTTAAAGAGGCCCTACTCTGTTTGGGGGGATTTCCCTTCCCTGTTATGTGTCATAGTTGCCAGTTTACCCCCTGTGCCCTGCCGTGGTGCCCTTGACAAAGGCACCGGACATCCCCCTTACCAACCCCCACTCCCATCACTCCCCGGGCGCTGTACAATAGCTGCCTGCTGCTCCTAGTACTAGCCCCCTGGTACTAGGATGGGTTAAATGCAGAGGCCAAATGTCACTATGTGCGCTCTGTGCTCTGCATGTGGGACTATTAAAGAGGGTTATGTCTCTCACAGGTTCCGCCCTCTACTGGACTCTATGGGTACTACCTTATCATGCAAGCATTCACCTACTGAGATTTCTATAGTCGTAGCCGGCCCCGGGGCGGGCCTACCTGAATGCGTGCACAAGCCCACCCTATATAAGGCGGCCACGCCTCTCGTTTCCGTCATCCTTTTCTCTTCAGCGAGCGAGCAACAACTGAAGCAGAGTAAGCAAGACGTTTGAAGAAGAAAGAGTTATCATACCTCCATGGAGTCGCCACTTCTAGATACCCGGGCCTGTCCTTCGTGCCCTGGCTTAAATGACCACCTCTGCGTTGAATGTTTCTTGACCACAGCAAAGAAACTGTGGTTATGGGCTTCAGAGGTGGTGTTATCTCTGGGAGCCCTCCACATTCTGGGACTGGAGAACAGAGGGGCCGACCTCATGCCGAGGGCGGCCCCCTGCAAGGCGAGTGGGTGCTTCACCCGGAGGTGGTGAAGCAGATCTGGGTTCTTTTTGACAGCAGAAGTGGATCTGTTCGCCAGCCGGCGCAACAGCCACTGTGCCCTGTGGTTCTCCACTGCTTTGAGCGATGACCCGCCTTTGGGGGGGGACGCGTCTGCACACGAGCCATGGCCAAGAAAGCTGCTATACGCCTTTCCACCGCTGCGTCTCATTCTCCCTCTCCTGGGGAGAGTGAGGCGGGAACGTCTGTCAATCGTCCTAGTAGCGCCGGATCGCGTCAGGGCTCTGTGGTACTCAATGATGACGCAGATGAACACGGACCACTATTGCGGTAAGCATGTTGTAACTTCCGGTTGTTGTTGTCATCTCCGGGTATCCCGTGTGCCTGTTCTGTTGCTGATAGCTTGTTATCTTAACTTAATCGATCGTTTTAAAACTCTTGATCACGGCAACTGCCTGACGTTGTAATCACACGTTACTACAGCTTAAGCACTCACAAACTCTCCTTCTCTTAGCGACTGTAACTCCACAGTTGCCTACACTCTTTTCGGGTTTGCTAACGGTAGCTACTTTATCTTGATAGCTAGCCATGGCTCTTTCCCCACCCTCGGGTGCTATTTCCTGCTCTAACTGTCTCATGTTTGGTTACTCCCCTACCTCCTTTACTGGTACCGATACATGTGTTAAATGTAGTATAGTTGTTAGGTTGGAGGCGGGAATCATAGCCATAGAAGCCCGGCTCCGCATCTTAGAAAATAACTCAGCTACAGTAAAGCCCATGTTAGCCGGTGCGGACCGGCAAAAGGTAGCTCCTCTTAGCCGTCCCCCGGCAACTCCCGAGCAGCAGGGAGAATGGGTGACTGTTCAGAAGGGGCATAACGCGAAACCCGCAGGTCCCCACCAACCCGTTCACGTATCTAACAGATATTCCCCACTCAGCGAGACACCCGCTGAGAAGCCAACTCTGGTTATTGGTAGCTCTATTATGAGACACGTGAATTTAGAGACCGAAGCGTCCACAGTCACATGCATTCCGGGGGCCAGAGCGGGCGACGTTGAGGCGCATCTTAGACTGCTGGCTAAAAATAAACGTAAATACAGTAGGATTGTTATTCACGTCGGTGGTAATGATGTTCGTTTACGCCAATCAGAATGCACCAAACATAATGTGGCGTCGGTGTGTAGTTATGCTAAAACAATGTCGGACACCGTAATCTTCTCTGGTCCCCTCCCCAATCTGATCAATGATGACATGTATAGCCGCATGTCATCATTTCAGCGCTGGTTGTCTTGGTGGTGCCCAGCAAACAATGTGGGCTTCGTGAATAATTGGACAGCCTTCTGGGGAAAACCTGGTCTGATTAAGAGAGACGGCATTCATCCTACTTTGGAAGGTGCAAATCTCATTTCGGCAAACATTTCAGGGCTCTGTGGACTTAATCCATGACAAACTGGAGTTGAGACCAGGAGGCAGAGTCGCAGTCTTACACGCTTCTCTGCGCTCTCTCCTAGGCTGTCATCCATAGGAATCCCGACCCCAATAAAATACCCAATATTAACGGTGTGTGTGTCTGCCCAAGGACAATTTAAGGTAAAACCTAATAGAGGTGTCATACATAATAACCTAATAAAAGTAAATGTAACAACTACTACAGTGCAACAAAACAGGAAGATTAAATGTGGTCTCTTAAACATAAGATCTCTAGCATCTAAAGCAATACTGGTAAATGATTTAATATCAGATTATAATATTGATATATGCTGTCTCACTGAAACTTGGTTGAGACATGAAGAATATGTCAGCATAAATGAGGCCACTCCACCCAGCCATATCAATACTCATATTGCCCGAGGCACGGGCCGAGGAGGTGGAGTTGCAGCAATCTTTGACTCAAGTTTACTTATCAATACTAAACAAAAATTAAATTATACCTCCTTTGAAAGCCTCATTTTCAGTCTTACGCATCCGACCTGGAAAACTTTGCAGCCAATCTTATTTGTTACAGTGTACCGTGCACCAGGTCCTTATTCAGAATTCTTATCAGAATTCTCTGAGTTTTTATCAGCTTTGGTACTTAAAACAGATAAAGTAATTATCGTAGGTGACTTTAATATTCATGTTGACGATGATAAAAATAGCCTTACTGTTGCATTTAACTCTATATTAGATTCTGTTGGTTTCTGTCAGAGTGTAAATAAACCAACCCACTGCTATAATCACACTCTTGACCTTGTTCTGACTTATGGTATTGAAATTGAGCAACTATTAGTCGAACCGCATAATCCTGCTTTATCCGACCATTTCTTAGTAACTTTTGAAGTACTGTTACTAGACTACAAAGCATTAGCCAAAAGCTCCTGCAGCAGAAACCTATCTGTTAGTGCTATAGCCAAATTTAAGGAAGAGATTCCACCAATACTTAACTCGATAGCATGTCTGCATGTAGGGGAGGAAACTTATACAAAATGTACACCACCCCAAATTGATCATGTTGTTGATAGTGCTACAGATGCGCTGCGAATAAAATTAGACTCTGTTGCTCCTTTGAAAAAGAAGAAAATAAAACAACATAGATTAGCTCCATGGCATAATGCCGAAACCCGCAAAATAAAGCAAAAGTCGAGACAACTTGAAAGGATATGGCGTTCCACTAAACTTGAAGAATCTCGTTTAATTTGGCATATTACTCTCAATGAATATAAGAAAGCACTGCGTAAAGCGAGAGCAGCATACTACTCTTCATTAATAGATGAGAATAAGAATAATGCAAGATTTCTTTTCAGCACTGTAGCCAGGCTGACAGAGAGCCACAGCTCGACTGAGCCTTCTATTCCCATAGCACTCAGTAGTAATGATTTTATGTGCTTTTTTAACGATAAAATTGTTACTCTTAGAAACAAAATCAATGACCTCTTGCCTTTGACCAGTATAGTGTTATCAACAGCTCCCGGAAACGTAAGTTCTAATAATATTACACTAGATAGTAAACTAGAATGCTTTTCAGCCATAAACCTTGAACAATTAAATTCAATGATTCTCTCTTCTAAACCATCAACGTGTATCTTAGACCCGATTCCAACTAAGCTGTTAAAAGAAGTTTTTCCATTAATTAGCACTTCTTTATTAAATATTATGAATATGTCTTTATTATCAGGCTATGTTCCAAAATCATTCAAAGTAGCAGTGATAAAACCACTTCTTAAAAAGCACAACCTCGATCCAGAGGTTTTAGCCAACTATAGACCTATTTCTAATCTTCCGTTCCTCTCAAAAATTCTTGAGAAAGCAGTCGCAAAACAGCTGTGTGATTACTTAAGAAACTATGATTTATTTGAAGATTTTCAGTCTGGCTTTAGAACACAACATAGCACAGAGACAGCTCTGGTTAAAGTCACAAATGACATTCTAATAGCCTCTGACAAGGGACTTGTCTCTATTCTTGTCTTGCTCGATCTTAGTGCTGCATTTGATACTATCGACCATGATATCCTATTGCAAAGACTAGAGCACTTAGTTGGCATACAGGGAACTGCTTTAGGCTGGTTTAGGTCTTATCTATCTGAACGCTCTCAGTTTGTACGTGTCAACGATGAATCTTCCATGCAAACCAAAGTTAGCCATGGAGTGCCACAGGGCTCAGTGCTTGGACCTATTTTGTTCACCCTATATATGCTTCCGTTAGGCAATATTATAAGGAATCATTCTGTAAACTTTCATTGTTATGCGGATGATACTCAACTATATTTATCAATCAAGCCTGATGAAATTAATCATCTAAATAAAATTCAAGACTGCCTCAAGGACTTAAAAACGTGGATGACCTTACATTTTTTGATGTTAAACACGACCAAAACTGAAGTTATTGTACTTGGCCCGAAGAATCTACGAAACAAATTATCTAAAGATATATTAACTATGGATGGCATTAATTTGGCCTCCAGTGAGACTGTAAGGAATCTTGGTGTTATATTTGATCAGGATTTATCCTTTAACAACCACATAAAATCCATTTCAAGGACCGCCTACTTCCATCTACGTAACATTGCAAAAATCAGGCATATCTTGCCTCAAAACGATGCAGAGAAACTAGTCCATGCATTTGTTACTTCAAGGCTGGATTATTGTAACTCCTTATTATCAGGGTGTACCAAGAAGTCAGTCAAGTCGCTTCAGCTGATTCAAAATGCTGCAGCTCGTGTACTAACCAGAGTTAGGAAAAGGGACCACATTACTCCTGTTCTGGCTGCCTTACACTGGCTCCCTATAGAACACAGGATAGAATTTAAAATTCTTCTTCTCGCCTACAAACCCCTTAATGGGCAGGCGCCATCTTACCTTAAAGAACTCATTATACCCTATTGTCCTACTAGGGCATTGCGTTCCAAGAATGCAGGGTTGTTGGTTGTTCCTAGAGTCTCTAAAAGTACAATGGGAGCCAGAGCCTTTTCTTATCAAGCTCCACTTTTGTGGAATCAGCTTCCAGTTTGTGTTCGGACGGCAGACACCCTATCCGTTTTTAAGAGTGCGCTTAAGACCTTCCTTTTTGATAAAGCTTATAGTTAGGGCTGATTAGATTCAGCCCCTAGTTTTGCTGATATAGGCTTAGTTTGTCGGGGGACATCTTACTTCTTCCTTCTCTCTGTCTATACCTGTGTACTCTCATGTTCCGATTAACCCAGCTTCCCCAAATTTCTTTCTTTTTGGTGTCTATATACGCCGGGATCCGGAGTCATGGATGATCCTGCGGTCCTGTGTCATGGATTGCGAGTCCTGGATCTTGAGTCGTGGCTGCGGTCCTGGATCATAAGTCCTGGATGGATATCCTCATCTTCTTATTATACACACATGCATTTCAAAACATTTGGACTACCTATGTTGCAAATGTATTATCTTTTCAATTTACACACGGCATCTATTGCACTTCTGTCCGTCCTGGGAGAGGGATCCCTCCTCTGTTGCTCTCCCTGAGGTTTCTCCCATTTTTCCCTTTAAACTGTGGGGTTTTCTCTGGAAGTTTTTCCTTGTACGATGTGAGGGTCTAAGGACAGAGGGTGTCGTATTGTCATACTGATATTCTGTACAAACTGTGAAGTCCACTGAGACAATTGTAACATTTGTGATATTGGGCTATATAAATAAACATTGATTGATTGATTGATGAAGGTGGGCCCGCCCTGGGCGCTTCCCCAGTTCTGGGGGGCGATGTCTCAAGAGGCAGGTGCAATCGGGACTTTAACCACTCTGGGCCGACCTCTCCAGGCTTGGCTCCTGAGAGGGACAGGCTGAGACAGGGTGGATTGTCTGATAGTGTTATTCAGTCTATCCAGGCAGCTAGAGCTGGATCCACCACAGCCTGTTACAGGCCGAAGTGGCTGGGATTCCTGCGATGGTGTGAGGAGCGAAAAATACTTACAGTTATTGATGGACAGAGGGCTTGCTCATTCCACAGTGAGAGTGTATGCAGCAGCCATCTCGTCCTGCCATGAGGGATTTGACGGCAGGTCAGCCTTTTCTCAGCCACTGATGTTGCGGTTTTTACGGGGGGTCAGGAGGCTGCGCCAAGTAAGGCAAGGCAAGGCAATTTTATTTATATAGCACTTTTCAGCACGTGGCGATTCAAGGTGCTTTAGTAGTACATGCCTCCGCCCCGCAGTGGGACCTGCCCCTAGTGCTCGAGGCTCTGGTCTCAGAATCATTTGAGCCTCTGGAGCTGTCCTCCCTAAAAGCACTGTCATGGAAGACAGCTTTGCATCTTGCCTTAACGTCAGCCAAGAGAGTGTCCGAGTTAACCGCTCTATCGGTGCACCCGAGTTGCTTGGTGACCAGAGCGGGGCGACACTCTGACCAAACCCCTCCTTTGTGCCCAAGAGCCTAGGAGTGTGTTCATGTCGAAGGCTATTCAGTTGGGGTGCTTTAGTCTTCCACCCCATAGTGGGGCAAGGGAGGCTAAATTGCACCTCCTCTGCCCGGTGCGTGCGCTAGCGTGTTATGTGGAGTGCACGGCAGCCCTTAGACGCACTGAACAGCTGTTTGTGTGCTTCGGGGGACAGGCGGGGAGAGCCTTCCCCACGGGGGTCCGTGCACACTCTACACAAGCTATGGCTGTTCCAACAGCCTTATTTAACAGCGTGAGTGTGGAGGACATATGCACGGCGGCGTCTTGGTCAATGCCAGGCCCCTTCATAAAGTTTTATCTCTTGGACATGTCTGGCTCCTTTTCAACGTCTGTGCAAACTGGGGCAACACAGGACTGGTGAGGAGGGAGGGGGGCTGTGGGTCAGTGGGCATCTGACCCCCTCCCCGGGCATAATGCGCTTCTGTTTCCCCGGGCCCCCGGTCCCGGGGGACATGACGTGCACTGGGCCCATAGGGGCTGGAGGACTCTTTTCCCCTGCTTTAGGGCAGGAGGGGGGAG
Source organism: Notothenia rossii (assembly GCF_949606895.1). NCBI lineage: Eukaryota > Metazoa > Chordata > Actinopteri > Perciformes > Nototheniidae > Notothenia > Notothenia rossii. The sequence goes on from NC_136904.1 coordinate 42,676,635, forward strand.
TCCTCCACGTCATAGCACACCTTCGCGAGGTAAGCGCGTCAGAGTGTGCTCTGTCAGCCGCAGCCCCAACTTCTCCACGGTTACGATCGAGGGAGAGGTGAGTGAGGTGCAGCGGCTGATAACCAGAAAGCCGGTCAGAGACAGTGAGATGGAACAGCGTTGTTGTGGGACGACAGCGTGTGTATACATCGGGGCTCCGTCCACTGTACCCATAGAGTCCAGTAGAGGGCGGAGCCTGTGAGAGATATAACGAGGGGTTACGTACTGTAACCCTTGTTATATAAACACAGGCGGAGCTCACTACTCGGGGGACCTGTCTGTCCTATGCTGCTTGCTGAAGAGTAAAGGATGACGGAAACGGGAGGCGTGGCCGCCCTATATATGGTGGGCTTGTGCAAGCATTCAGGTAGGCCTGCCCCGGGGCCGGCTACGTCTATAGAAATCTCAGTAGGTGAATGCTTGCATGATAAGGTAGTATCCATAGTCCAGTAGAGGGCACCACCTGTGTTTATATAACAAGGGTTACCATGCGTAACCCCTCGTTTCATCCCTCCAAATCTATCTATCTTTAGAGGTTTGTGTGCATGTAATGGTCTGCAAAGGCTGAAATCTCAAAGTTCCCTCCAGAGTTTCTCTCGCGCACACCCCCTGCTGATACGACTCAATTGGAGACCTTTGTTTACTTCCGTAACATAATGACATCGCTATATAACACTTGCGCTCCTATTGACTACTGCTCCAACACATTGTACGTGACAGACTATTGGGTGGGACATTTCCAACACATCTCTAAGCGGTTGACCAATCACAACAGAGCCGGCCAGCTAACCAATCAGAGCAGACTGGGCTCTGGTTTCTGACAGAGGGTGAAAAGAGGTGCTGCAGCACAGGCAGTATGAGAACAATAAAGAGCTTTTTAAACATTAAAGCATGGAGACATGTCACAGTAGAGACATTACATACTGATATGAACCTGAATATGTCCCTTAATGCTGGCATGGGGCATTAAAAAAACGTGTACTTGACTTCAGCTCATGTCATGTTAAGATCAAATATATAACAATATATATGATTAGAACTCTACTACAATGGTAAATGTTACCATAGTCAGTAAGCGGACCATTGATTTATCTCCTGGCTTTGATTATTTTATGGAATTTCTGTTAATATCATAGAAGTACTGGAGGTGTGTGTGAAAGATAAGCAATGACTATTTCTTTATTCTTTTCTATTCTTTTTTTGTGCCCAGTTTCTATACAATTTGATTTTGTTCTGCTTGATTTTGCTCTATTCTATAAAACATGATCCACCTGCCGTCGAAGAGTCTTTTCAAAAGGGTTCTCGGCAGCAGAAGTATGCAGAGGTGAACTGTATTATATATCCTCTTAAGAAAGCACAGGAATCAGTTGTGCATGATTGCTCCTCACAGTGCCTCACAGAGAGTGGGAGCGAGCAGGTTATCCATGTAGAAATTGCACAGCAGATATCATACAGCGAGCTCTGTCATGCACAAAGACGCTGGAAAAAGTACCAAGAACCATCATCTTTTTCAAGAGTCTCTGAAATCCCAGACATACACCCTTCGAGGAGCAGCTCAGCCCTCACCCCCCCCCCCCCCCCCCTGCGCGGGGACCGAGGGTTATTTGAACTAAAGCTTTGTACGGGGTTACAGACGGCGTTGGAGCTCTAAGACCAGGGTTGGTCCGATGCCTACAGTGGACTTATGGTGATCTTGGTGACTTGGCCAAACATCGCAGCCCAGATCGAGCTGTGTCACCAGGGATAGACATATCAGAGGAGCTCAGTGAAGCTGGCAGATCATGATAGTCATCTTATGGAGAGGGGTCCCAGTGATTAAATCCAGGCTGTTGGATCCCACCCTCTGGCACTTGACCACACACATGCGCGCGCACGCACACACACACACACACACACACACACACACACACACACACACACACACACACACACACACACACACACACACACGCGTAAAAACACACATACACAACGATGCATGCGTGTCCAGAGTCCCAAACCCAGGATCATTAATATTTGCACATTATAACCCTCCTCTTTCCTCACACTGCTGCCACCAGATATACCAGCTGGGCCCGCCTATCCATTACCATAATGCCATCAGAGTGTGTGTGTGCGTGTGTGTGTGTGTGTGTGTGTGTGTTTGTTTGTGTTTGTTTGTTTCTATGAATGTGTATGCCTGGGTGTTTGTGTGAGATTGAGTTGTGTGTAACTCCCTCTATGTATTGTATGTTCACACTGCTCTGAATGTTGGTGATATTTATGTGTGTGTCTTCTCCTATGCCTGCCTGTAACAGTGGGAACGCATATTCAAAATGGATTTAAGAGCTAAATTGTATAGTGATTTCTGGGAAAACAATAAATTGAGGTTCCAAATAAAGGCCATTATGGAAATGAGATTAGGGAGCAATTGAATTAGTCTGTAATCACCGTTTCTATATGTCATTACAATGCAACTTTATACAGCATTACTCTGTGCCTAGGGCTATAAATGACAAACACTGTTTCTTTGAGGGATATTTCAGTAAATCGACAAGGGGAGGGGGGTTCATTCACATCCACTCAAAGCAGCTCTACCTCTGCCACTTATTTTCCGAATTCACATTATTCCTTTCGAGTTGGACAATAAGAAATACATATTTGCAAATGTAACATCTCTCTCCCAAGAGGTAGACCAAAAAATGACTATGCGCAAAGAAATCGTTATAAAACAAATAAACTAGGGATACTTTCTTTGAATATTAACGTAATGTAATCAGCTCTTAACAGAGTTCTGTATAAATAGATTTTTTATGTAAACTTACTTTTCCTCAGCAAAACATAACTGTAGGGGGATACTGAGAATAATTTACAGGGTTTACTGTTTTATCAACTGAATTTACTGTACTATATGAGTTTTTCCTAATATTGTTTTTAAATATAATAGGACCTAAACATAAAATGTTAGGGCAAAGTGTACTGAAGGATAGTTTTCTGGATGTTTGGATTTTTTGGAGGGGGGTAGAAGGCGATCCGTACACCCTCAGTTTGGAAAAGCAGACAGAAGGAATGAAAAGCAATGTACTGTTGTCGGGGAGGGCAACAAAAAAGGTTTTATCCATCTTAAAGAAAGGCCAACAAAGAAAAAAAACAATGTCACTTTATGAGTACACTACATTTAAGGATATTTTCACCACTTTACATAGCCACATTCAGACTAGTGCTGTGTCTCAAATGGCATACTTTTATCCTTACACTTGCTGTTTTGAGTCCATAGGTGTGGTCCAATCTGTCTCAATGCGAAGTACTAGACAAATGCGTAGTAAGGCAAGGTACGTTTATTTATATAGTACCTTTCAACACAAGGCAATTCAAAGTGCTTTACGAAAATGAAAGACATTAAGAGTACCTCGATGGTGCACTCATAATGTTCAAAAAAATGTGGAAAGTCTAGACACTTTTAACGATTAACGACCGCCATCTTGGCTACGTAACGGAAGTATTTTTTTTTACTACTCAGGTCCCATTCCACTGTACTGGTGTCAAGAAGAAGCCATAGTTATGAAAGGGTTATTTAAAGGGTTATTTGAGCAGTCTGTAATGATTTGTTAACACAAACGATTGTTGCTAGCTAGCTAACTGCAGCTATCATCACTTCCGGTGAGGGCACAGCAGCCTTGTGCGATGGAGACACTACACGGTCACAACGTTTTTACTGTGCAAGACATGGCAGTGTACAAAAGGGAAGTATTCGAATTGAGACACAGCATATGCCTATGTTTACAGCAGGGAATTGAAGCAGTTATCTATTCTAACGCCTGCTGGTCTACCACTGCCTTGATTGGTTTGTCTGTTATAATGTGTGACGTTGGTGAATCTGAACCAACCAAAGTCACACTAAGACCCCGTTTACATGGAGACGGTTCGTGTTGTATCTGCTACTTTTCACTTTCGTATAGCCCGTTCGTTCACACGAGGCCTTAACGGAACCGCGGAAACGGACCCCTCAAACGATAACGGGTCCCAAGATGGGTAGATCTGCGGACGGAACGCTCTGGGGGGCCTAACGGCTCCGAGTGTACGTCCTATACGATAATTTCCTGATAACGATGAAGCCATAGCCCCACCTCTCCCCACCTCTGCTGCTCACTGATGTAGCATGGTAAGTAGCCAGGGGCGGACTGGCCATCTGTAGAATCTGGAGAACCACAGAACGGCCGGTCGTCAAGGGCCGCTCTGTGGTTTAAAAAAAAAAAATGTTAACGTCATCTTTTAAGTGGCCGACAGATGGCGACAGCGGCCGCTAATGCAGTTGTGTGGTTCTTATCTGTCAAAATCACACACGAAGAAGAAAAAAGACCGGCCACACGAAGAGAAGGGATTAGACACTGCGGCAGACAGGGAGAATGAAAAAACATGGATACAAATAAAAGAAAAAAAGAAAAAAAAAAAAGGTGGGGCCGAGAAGGCAAGACAAAAAAAGGGGAAGTCACTCGCAGGTGAAGCATATAAATGTCGCAAATTGACAGACATTTTTGGCAGCAGCGCTGCTACAAGCACTATCAGCAGCAGCTTAGAACAAGTTCAAAATGATGAAGAGAATGATGAGGGCGCAAGTTCAGATATACAGCCAGCCTCCTGCGTTCGTGATGAGGGACAGAGTTGAGCTGCTGGAAGAACCATCTCAACTGGCACACGTGCAGGGCAAGAGCAAGAGGTGGGTGAGAATTATCCCTTGAACTCAGTGGCGTTTTCTCCTGGAGGCCAAGGGAAGCCAGGCTTCCCCTGTTTTTTTGGATTGTAGTTATAATTTTAATAAATAAATAAAAACACTTTGTTTAGTTTCGATAATTATTCTGTGCTGTGTGTTGCTGCCGGCCCATCTCTCCCCCATTCTCATTGAGTATTTTACAAAGAGTGAAACAGGGCCCCTCTAGATGTTATGGTAAAACAGTAGATTGCACTCACTGTTGCGAGAGGAGGCTAGCTGAAATTGGCTTCCCTTGGTGAAAAGAAAGGAGGGATTGACCAATCAGATGAGGCTGGGTAGGCATGCCAAGGGAAGGCAGAGGCGGCTGGCCTCACAATCCAATCAAATCGCATCAACTTCAGGTCGTACTGTAACTGTCATCATCTCCCTTAGAAAGCAGCAAGCAACTGAAGCAAGTGCAATTATGGAGGGTGGAGATTTGGAGTATTTCATCAAAGATAATTTTACTAAGCTTCCGCTACAGCAGCAACTAAAAATTAAATCTGATGACAAATGTCCAAACTGGAGCTGTGTACAGAGAAGAAAAAAGGAGCGAATTGGACATAAAACTTTAAATAATAAACAGCGGATTTCGAACATTTGACATTTCATGTGGCCGGACTGGATCAGTTTCCAGGGCTGAATTGTAGTCCCAGTCCGCCCCTGTCAGTAGCTACTGCTACTGCTACTGAACATGTTACAGTTGTTAGTGCAAAATCTACAGCTCCTCTACAACAACCATCAGCAACAAGTGGACATGGAGAACTACATGAACTACATGTTGCTAAATCCACTGTGGAGCATAAACAGAAGGGCAACCATGGCAACCTTGCTCGGGGGATCTTCTTCGCTACTTTTAGTGTATTTCGTGGCGGAAGTACAGCCACTTACAGGCCCGGCATATGTACTACAGCGTCTCCAGCGGGTCGAGCGGTCTCGCGTGAACTGACAAGTTTCTTGAGCCGATACCGTGTGAACGGAACACTTTTTTGATATCGAATTCGGTTCGTTCTCCGTTTTGTTTCCGTGTAAACGGAGTCTAAGTAAAAATACTGGAGAATGGATTCAGTCAGAACGGACTTGAATGCTACTTTAGCACAGTGGTTGTCAAACTTTTTCTGTCATTCCCCACTTTGAACAGATGGGCCTTTTCAAGCCCCACCTGTTCCTCATCGCTCCAATAAAATTCTAGGTAGGCCAAGCTTAAAATTGTCAAATGTATCGTTACATTTTTTCTTTACTGTCCTATAGTACGCATTTGAATGATTTCTTACTTTATTTTTTACAACAGGCTATATTAAATAGATAAAGGTGTGCTCTCTCACTCTCTCTCTCTGTCTCGCTCGCTCACAGAGGCTGTGTGCTCCTCCGTGGCGATGACGGCTTGCGTTAAAAAATAATAATAAACATAGGCCTATTTGTAAAGTGGGCAGTAGCGTGGCGTGGGAAAAAAATTAGGGGTAGCCAATAATACGTCCTTTCTTTTGGGGTGGGGGGGGTGTGGTGGTCAATGTAATAACGTAACCAGATGAGTGATTACAGCGCCCGGTATCGTTTCACACACATTTGTATCATACAGATGCAGGACTTACACACGCCTGTTATCTGACCGACAGGTCCGCAACCTATGGTCCGCACGCACTCTCCAGCCGAAACTCTAATAAGCATTCATTCACAAACTAAATCAGGAGACCTTTAACGTTTTACGTCCGGTTTGCTCCTTTGTTCCTCGCTGTACACAGCTCCAGTTTGGGCATTGGCCTGTCATCACTTTGTATTTGTTGTTGCTGCTGCAGCGGAAGTTTAGTACAATTATTTTTGATTAAATACTCCAAATCTCCACCCTCCATAATTGCACTTGCTTCAGTTGCTTGCTACTTTCTAACGGCGTTGAGAGTGGTGCAGTGACGCTATCTATCTTAAATCGATTAGATTTATGATTCGAAAATTATAAAAGTAGGGTAGACATGTGGATATTATCCGACTGAACAAAACATGCATTTACCTAACAGGTTCGTTTTCCACTGACCTTTTTTCGAGCTATTTTCCAAAATCCTATTGAGAAATCCCATTGCTATTTTGTCGAGGGAAACCGAGCGCAGCTTACTTCCGCTTTTTGAGACGCGTCACTGCACCACTAAATTGATGCGATTTGATTGGATTGTGAGGCAAGGGAAGCCAGCCGCGTCTGGCTTCCCTTGGCATGGCCCTGACCAATCACAGGTTGGCAGGGGCATGACGTGAGCCTCATCTGATTGGTCAATCCCTCCATTTTTTTTCACCAAGGGAAGCAAATTTCGGCTGGCCTCCTCTCGCAACAGTGAGTGCAATCTACTGTTTCACCATAATATCTAGAGGGGCGCTGTTTCACTCTTTGTAAAATACTCAATGAGAATGGGGGAGAGACGGGCCGGCAGCAACACACAACAAAGAATTTCCGAAACTAAACAAAGTGTTTTTATTTATTTATTAAAATTATAACTACAATCTGAAAAAACAGGGGAAGCCTGGCTTCCCTTGGCCTCCAGGAGAAAACGCCACTGAAAGTGGGGGGACACAAACGGGATTTTGAAAAGTGTCACGGTTAACACTAGAAACGCCAGAGGTCGCTCTATACCTAAAACCGCCAACGGGTCAAATTTACCCGCTATTGATTTTCAAGGTACAATTTTCTTTTATTTGTCATACAGAACAGTGAGTTGTGATCGCACAGGGATGAAATATATATCAATAGAATCTGTGGACTGATACATGTCCATGTGGACTTTTGTATCAGCTGTCCTGTATTCACCTTGCAGGTGCAGCTATGTTGCTTTATCCTGGATTAAGTGTTTGAGTCATGGATGTTTCAAGTTTAACCTCTTCATATTTGTCTATTATAGTTTACTTTTCATTCATGAAGTATGACGTTGCGCTGTCAGTACGATTGTCCCTGTTTGTGATTGGTCAAATGTTGCGGATATAGGTATAAATGGCAATTTTTTGGGCGATTTTTTCAATCTGACTTCATATTGACCATTTTTAACAACAGAGGGTGCTACATAACACACTTTCAGGAAAAGTCACGGACTGGGAGACTTTCATATTTTATTGAACAAAAGTTACATACAATCAAAAAACAGCTGCGAAAATGTGGTGGGCCGCTGCCATTGGTGGGCTGCTGCCTTCGGTGGGCCGCTGGCTCTGGCATAGGTGGGCCGTGGACTTTCACAGCACCGTTGCGCCAGTATCGCATCTGCCACCGCAAACACCCGCCGTTGCGAGTCTCCGGCTGTAACAGTCCACTACCGCCCGCGAGGACCCAGGTTCGATTCCGGCCTGAGGTCCAAAAATAAAATAAAAATAATAACAATAATCTCCCGTTCATCGCGTCCATTCGAGCCCCACACTTTGAGAAATGCTGCTTAAGCAGGAGTGAATCAGGGCAACATTCAACCAGTGAAAAACATGGGTGCTTCTTTCAAAAACTTGAAACCCAACCATTAAATGAGTTCGTAAAAATGTGCCCATCAAAGATCTTACACACCATATACGCAAATAATTATAATTAAAATTCCTACAGGGGCTATTAATCTTACCATCATCTTTCAAACAATACTCCCATGCAGCGCTCCCAGCACACACACACAGTCCATCATCACCAATGAGAGTCCTCTCCTCCTGTTTTCTGGGGTCCGTGGGGATTTGTCAGTGCTCGTCAACCAACCGTGTCAACCGTGACAGCCGTCCAGATGTCTCCTGCTGCCACGGAGATGACAGGAAGGACAGGAGGAATGGAGGAGCGGAGGGATAGAGAGAGGAATATCCCTCGTCTGACAAGCACTACAGTGGGACATCCGTGAGCAATCAAATTCAGAGCACAGAACTAGCCACGTTGACGAGCGCTAATAAAGTGGATTCCATGCTCGCGGTACTTCAGGGAATACTCAAAGTTTGTGAGGGATTGGCCTGTTGCTCAGTTTACCTGTTGAAGCATAACTCAGGCTTTTCTTGCGCGTGCACTTTCCTTAGTAATTTTTCAATTTCAATTCTGACCAATTTCTCAGCAGCTGCTTCTCTGTTCAACTATTTGCAGCTTTCCTGCAAGCAGCTCTTTTATGAGCTCAGAACAGTCTCATAATCGGGGGTGCACATAAGTGGTAAGCAGGTACGCATGCGCGGCAACAATCTGAAATGCGTACCGTCACTTGTGTCACAAAGCGCATTTGCGTACCGACGCACTTGTGAAGCTTTTCCAGAAGGCGGTTAGATCACCGGACGACAGAGTCGGTTTCTGTGTGCACAGACAGGGCTGCTGTTAACGTCGGTCTGTACAGCAGCACTGCGCTAAAACAGCTGATCACAACGTTCACACGCTCTGTGGTCACGACGCTCTGCCATCCACTAGCACCCCCCGCTGACATTCGCGATACAGAGGGCTTCATGGGAACTTTGAGGGGAGCCATAAGTTGGAGTACCAAACACTGACTCCAGGTACCTCACTGAGAAAGTTGTGTGCACCCCTGCTCATAATACACACATGCACACAGAAGGATTCACACTTGTATTTCATGATCCGCAAAAGGAGTACACTTGTATTTCCGGATCCACACTCGTGTTTTTCAATGCACACACAAATGTGTTCCGTTTCATATGCATGTAAATACAATCCAAATACAGAAAAAAAAAAAAAATGCAAAAAAATGTGAACCCTTTGGAACTACCTGGATTTCTGCATAAAAATGTGTTCTGATCTTCATCTAAGTCACAACAATAGACAAACACAGTCTGCTTAAGCTAAAACCACACAAACAATATGTTTTTATGTTTTTATTGAACACACGATGTAAACATTCACAGTGCAGGGTGGAAAAAGTATGTGAACCCTTGGATTTAATAACTGGTGGACCCTCCTTTGGCAGCAATAACCTCAACTAAACGTTTCCTATAGTTGCATATCCGACCTGCACAACGGTCAGGAGGAATTTTGGACCATTCCTCTTTACAAAACTGTTTCAGTTCAGCAATATTCCTGGGATGTCTGGTGTTGTTACGTCCCAACTAGGGGAAGAGGAATGCAACACACACCAGTATGTAATTGGTAATAATTATAAAGTGGTTTTATTACAGAACCGGGTAAAATAAAATGGAAGGCACACAGCCTGAACAAACAAAAGGGCCAAAAGGGCACAGGTTGATAGCCAAACAAAAGGAGGACTCTAAAAAAGGAGTCTAATGGCATCCTGGGAAAATAAATACTAATATAAAGAACGAAACAAAACCTTGATTCAAAAGTGGTACAACTAACCAAAGAATCTATACAAAACACAGCTAAACTAAAGGCAACAGTCACACAATACTAAGCACTCTAAACACTATCTAAACACAGACCACACAAGTTAACCACAGAACAAAGAGCAAGTAGCGAGAGGCGTCTGTTCACTCAACAGAGCCTCCAAAGTGTTGATAGTCCGCGGCCTTTGTACTCGTCCCCAGCAGGTGTGCGCTGCGATTGGATGACGTCAATCCAATCACCATCTTCAGAGGCGGACCAGATGATGGGCAGCCAATGACGTCAGGGCTACTGCGCAGCTTATTTACATATTACACGCACAGCTGAAAACACTCACAGGCAGATTAATGAGCAGACAGAAACAGCAACCGTAACACCCCCCCCCCCCCCTTAAGACACAAACCCACAGCTTTGTGAACCAAACACTCTAACAAACTCCTAATAACACACATTAACATCACAAACTCAACCTAACACACGAACGAAGCTACCTATCACAAAACAAACCTACCTAATAACACACACCAAACCGGGACAAAGCATCGGCCAACACATTCTCTGCGCCCTTTAATGACGGGTGTCTAATATCGTAGTCCCGCACAATCAGAGCCCATTGCATGAGATGCTGCTTGTGCTTGGACACGCTGGGGCAGAATATTAATGGATCGTAACATGTAAACATCACAACTGGCCAAAGGCTGGGTCCAACATAAATCTTGAAGTGTTGCAGAGCTAATACCAACACTAGGATCCGATAAACTACCTGACACTCTCGGGTTACCGGGAGAGTCGGAAAGTCGGGAGGCTTGTCTGAGCCGGCGTGTCGCGCTGGTCTCACAACTTCCTCACGAGGAGGAGCCACAATTTCTGGCTTCTCCTCGGACACAGCTTTATCTGAAGACACTGGCACAATCACAGGATCAGACAATGGGACATCCGAAACACTTTTAACCACCTGTGCACGTGTATGGGTGATCAGGCCAATACCGTTTGGCGGGGACATATTCTGCCGCTTTTCTTTACGCTTCAGAGCTGCGCAGTTGGCGATGACATGTCCAGGTTTGTGACAGTAAAAGCACTCTCTCTCCTCTCTGGTTACATTATACACATTCAATGGTTCAGTAGATGGTGTGGCTACCACACTGCGGGATCTGTCAGTAAAGACAGGGGAAAACACAGATTAATGCGTTAGCACATACTCATCGGCTAATACAGCAGCAGCAGAGAGGGTATTTACTTTTTGCTCATTTAAGTAAACAACAATGTGCTCAGGCAAACATTTTTTAAACTCCTCCAACATGATCAATTCCCTCAGAGAAGAGTAATCGGTAGCATTACATGAAGCAATCCACTTAGCAAAACACATTCCCTTTTTCCTGGCGAACTCTACGTGCGTTTGATCAGGACTCTTCCTATAGTGTCTAAACTTTTGCCGGTAAGCTTCAGGAACTAATTCGTACACTCTGAGGATGGCAACCTTTACTGAGTCATACTGCAGGCTGTCCTCTAACGTGAGAGCCGCAACTGTTTCCTGAGCTTTTCCATATAAGTTGCACGTTACCATCAGAGCCCAAACTTCAACCGGCCACCGCAATGCTGTAGCAATGCGCTCAAAGGCACCAAAATAGGCATCCACCTCAGTCTCACAGAATGTTGGCACTAGCGAAATATTGTTACTCACGTCAAAGGCAGGTGGAGGAGGTAGAAATGGCAAGTTTCTTCCGGCAGAGTCAAAAGCACCGGATGTGCGCAGTTGAGAGTCTAGCTCCAGCTGACGTATCCGGATCCGGACTTCCTTATCTGCCTCAATTTCTAGTTTCCGCACCTCTAGCTGTGTCTGCCTGCCCCGCTCTTTATCCGCCGCCTCCAGCTGGAGACGTGCAAGACGGACCTTTAGTTTACTCCCTTCACGAGAGTCTGAGCTGCCAGAAGACGGTGGATTGTAACGAGGCGGCGTGGACGGTGCTTCAAACTGCCCGCCGCCCTCGCCATCAACACCTTCTCTTTTAGCCAGGACATTAGGCACAGTGAGCTCAGCTTGTGCAGGCAGCACTAGAAAACCCCTTTCCACCAACTCATTCACCACCAGAGCCTTTAATTCTTTTTTTACCATTTGCTTATTCACTGTGAGACTGAAATGTTGCGCTACCTCATATAAGTCGTCTCTACGACACCGAACTAACTGCTCATGCGAAGGACAGACCAAAAACGACTCCAAATCAAAAGTTGCCAAACTCAGCTAAACTGCACACAACCTTACCAAATTGTTGTTATCTATAAAAAAAACACCTATAACCCCAGGAATTAGTTATTTATCCCGGACGAGTCCCCATGTATGTTACGTCCCAACTAGGGGAAGAGGAATGCAACACACACCAGTATGTAATTTGTAATAATATAAAGTGTTTTTATTACAGAACCGGGTAAAACAAAATGGAAGGCACACAGCCTGAACAAACAAAAGGGCCAAAAGGGCACAGGTTGATAACCAAACAAAAGGAGGACTCTAAAAAAGGAGTCTAATGGCATACAGGGAAAAATAAATACTAATATAAAGAAAGAAACAAAACCTCACTTCAAAAGTGGTACAACTAACCAAAGAATCTATACAAAACACAGCTAAACTAAAGGCAACAGTCACACAATACTAAGCACTCTAAACACTATCTAAACACAGACCACACAAAGAGCAAGTAGTGAGAGGCGTCTGTTCACTCAACAGAGCCTCCAGATTGGTGATAGTCAGCGGCCTTTGTACTCGTCCCCAGCAGGTGTGCGCCGGCTGTGCGCTGCGATTGGATGATGTCAATCCAATCACCATCTTCAGAGGCGGACCAGAGGATGGGCAGCCAATGACGTCAGGGCTACTGCGCAGCTTATTTACATATTACAGGCACAGCTGAAAACACTCACAGGCAGATTAATGAGCAGACAGAAACAGCAACCGTAACAATTGTGAATCGCTCTCTTGAGGTCATGCCACAGCATCTCAATTGGGTTGAGGTCAGGACTCTGACTGGGCCACTCCAGAAGGCGTATTTTCTTCTGTTGAAGCCATTCTGTTGTTGATTTACTTCTGTGCTTTGGGTTGTTGTCCTGTTGCATCACCCATCTTCTGTTGAGCTTCAATTGGTGGACAGATGGCCTTAAGTTCTCCAGCAAAATGTCTTGATAAACTTGAGAATTAATTTTTCCGTCGATGATGGCAATCTGTCCAGGCCCTGAGGGAGCAAAGCAGCCCCAAACCATGATGCTCCCTCCACCATACTTCACAGTTGGGATGAGGTTTTGATGTTGGTGTGCTGTGCCTTATTTTTCTCCACACATAGCGTTGTGTGTTCCTTCCAAACAACTCAACTTTGGTTTCATCTGTCCACCGAATATTTTGCCAGTAGTGCTGTGGAACATCCAGGTGCTCTTTTGCAAACTTCAAACGTGCAGCAATGTTTTTTTCTGGACAGCAGTGGCTTCCTCCATTTTATGACCAACTTATGCATAAATCCAGGTAATTCCAAAGGGTTCACATACTTTTTCTTGCAACTGTATGTATTTTTGATCCTCACATATTTGTTTTCCGTTTAAAACCTCTGCACCTGCAAACACAAACTGCTTTCTGTGCACGGATCGCTGTGCATTCGTGTGTGGGTTTTTTGAGACTCCCCTGACGGTCACCCAATTCGTACTTGTAATTGTTTCTATCTATAGCCAATCAGATGTCTCCTCAATTCTAAGCCAATCACATGAGCGCGCCCTCACGAGGGTAGATTTCTTGCGTTCATGACGTACAGAGATGGGGTCGTTACTAGAAAAATGTAATATATTGCATATTACATATTACTTTAAAAAAAAGTAATGTATTACACTACTTCGTTACTCTCTACATAAATTAACTCGTTACTTTACTCGCCGAGCACGTACGAACTGCGCATGTGTGAGTGGCAATAACTCTCCTTACCAGCAGGCGGCGGTAGTGTGTATTCGTCATTCAAAACAGGCAACAACCGGAAGACAGAGAAGAAGAACAGACTACGTGATATAAACAAACAACAAATAGCGTGTGCGATAGCTTCACCTTAGCATGTGTTCTTTGCAGGTGTTTGTTGAGGTTTGAAGTGGTGTTTACAGCAGTGGATAACAGCTTCTGGCCTGGACACAGTTTGCACCTCACCGTCACATTCCTGTCTATTCTTCGGACGAACTCAAAATAATGGGCATACCTCCACCCCTCGAAAGTTATCGCTGACTCAGCCATGTTTATGCAGCACTGCGCGTGGAGATGTAGACGCGCAAGTCGCGCAGATTACGTACATATAAACCTGCGGCGGAAACCCCTCTTGTCTGTCAGTGGGATTATGACTGATTTTAGTAAGTAACGAAGTAACGCGTGTCGGGGAAATGTTAGTAACTGTAGTGTGATTACTGAAATATAAAAGTAGCGCGTTACACTACTCTGTTACCGACAAAAGTAATATTATTACTTTGTAACGCGTTACACCCAACTCTGCTGATGTAGCGCTTCATATACGCATTTTGCGCTGTCCGGAGCTGACAGGTCCATGGGGCTGCAGGCGCTAACCTCTACTCTCAGTACATTGCCACTTTCCGAACAGGAAATACACGCAAATACAAGCCTTTATATTATTAAGGTACAGCGCCACTTTCCGAATCATTGATGAATGCTTGTGTGTGCACAAAAACGGCAGGCAAAACCGTTTTAAATGTGTGTTTCCTGTATGGCGAATACAGCTGCTTTATTTATGTCTGTATGAAGCTGTTGTGAGTGTGGAGGGAGCAGCTACAGGTTAGCTTAGCCTTATCGATCAGTGGCCTGTACTACGAAGCCAGTTCTACAGACCCTGGATATCTCTGAGTTATCTGGCTTAACTAACAAGTGAGATCCTGCTAAGCGGTCCTACGACCATACTTACCAACCTTGGAACCTCAGAAATTGGGTGCATTTCAAGCTGTTAGAACGGTTAGCGCCGGAGCCTCGCAGCGGGGAAACAGACTTTTAACACTAGAACCGCCAGATATTTTTTTATACCTAAAACCGCCACCGGGGTCAAATTGAGCCAGTATTAGAATGCATTGATTTTCAAGGTAAAAGTATTTCTTCAAATAGAAAAATTGTCCTGTGGTATTGGTATTTTGACAAGCAATTTTGTTAAATTGTTTCGTTTATTAACGCTACAACATAGCGTTTCGTGAGGCGGTTGTCATTGTTGGGTGAAAAGCAAACAGCTGTTTGCTGCGGAGCGCAGCGCGAGCAGTCTCCCGTGAGCGGGAGTGCGCTCCTTTACTACAGACTTTCGCTATCAATATATCTATCTATCTATCTATCTCTCTCTCTCTCAATCAATCTATCTCTCAATCTATAAGGAACCGCAGTAGACAAAAGGCGTTGCTATAGCAACACGTCATATTTGTTTACAGGCGAAATCAATAGCGCGAAAAGGGTTGGGGGTCAATATGACCCGCTGGGCGGAAATAGGTATAAATGGCAATTTTTTGCCCATTTCTTCAATCTGACTTCATATGGTCAATTTTTAACAACAGGGTGCTACGTAACACACTGTCAGGAAAAGTCACGTACTGGGAGACTTTAATATTTTATTGAAAAAAAGTTACATACAATAAAAAACAGCTCTGGGTCAAATTGACCCGATAGTGGTTCTAGTTTTAAAGATGAAAAGAACATCTACACATGCTTATTGTAGTTGTAAGTGCAATGCTTTGCTGCCTGTAGCACCATCCTTGATGGGGCATACAGTATGTGTGGGCTGTACCTGTATTTTACAGGAAAGGAGTGAGAAGAGGGTAGAGTTGTTCATTCTTGTTCTGTTTTCTGTGACTATCTTCCTCACCATAATGAACACCCTTTCAGAGTTTCCGTTGCGTTGAATGCGTACATTAACAGGTTTATGATATCACTGACCCATTTAAGACAGTGAATCTGACTTTAATTACATTTGACTCAAGTTTTTCATCAACTTAATGTGTTCTTTAAAATAACACTTCCGCATTCAGTACGTGACTACACTACCGTAAGTGTTGCACGGCCAGATACGGCTTGAGCAGCTGACTCAGATGAATGAGGCTAGTAAACACAGCTGACAGCCGGCGTGAAACTTGAGCGATTATTCGCATCGCGTCCGGTGTGAACGCACCATTATTAGTATTATTAGAAAATGAAATCGCCACTCTCATTATAGTGCCACTTTCCGACCAGGAAATGCTCGCAAATACAATATTTTATATTAATATTTGTATTATTAATAATAATATGTATATAAATAAAGACATCTTGTATTTTAGTTACACCCACTATTGATTAATTTTGTCAACACTGGACCTTGACACCATCCACATTGTCATGATTCTTGTGTTGTGTCACGTTTTTAATTTTGTGTGTCTGGTAGTGGGTGTTTTGCTTTTCTCCTTGTCATGTTTTCCTCCCTGTGTATTGTCTGGTCTTTTTTCCCTGTGTTTTCCTGTCTGTCGTTAGTTTCCCTGGTGTGTCTAATTTCCTGATTGTTTTCACCTGTCACCCCCTTCTGTGTCTCCTGTGCTCATCAGTGTCAGCCCCGCCCCTGATTGTTCCCACCTGTGTCTTGTTACCCTGTGTTTAAATTCCCCCAGTGTTCAGTGTCAGTTCGTTTTTGTCTTTTGCCATGGTCAGTGCGTTGCTCTTGTCTCTTGCCACAGTCAGGTCTATGCTCTTTTGAGTTCTTGATAAGTTTGATCCTCACTACGTGAGCGTTTCATTTTTGTTCTCCATTTTTTGTCATCTCAGCTAGAGAGTGATAGCGACTGTTTTTTGTTGTTCATTTTTGCTGTTCATGAAAAAATAAAGTATCTTACAAATACTTTACCTCTGTCTCCCGGGTCGTGCAATTGAGTCCTACCTCCTAAGTGTCTGAGTTCGTAACACACATAGCTATAGTGAAATAATATAATCGAAAACATTAAGCCTCTTTGATTTTATAATCAGAGCTGGAACCTCTCTGTCATCTCATACAACCCACACTTCCTTACTTATCTTTGAATAATAATAACATAAAAATAAAGACGACCATACTACGGTCCTTCGGTCCTGAGATTAGCCTGTCAGCTCCGGACAGCGCAAAATGCGCAAATGAAGTACTACGTCATGAACGCAAGAAATCATACAGAATTACAAATTGATACTTAAAGGTAGGGAAGGCAATAAGCTTCAGAAACAATTTTTGTTATATTCCATGGAATGAATACATTAAATGTTTTGATAAATACATACAAAAATGTCATCTGTGGAAGCCGTGGTACTGTAAAAAGCATGACCAATTATTTGATCCGGCCAGGCTAAAATAACTGGAGGGCCTACCTGCCTGTCAGCCTTCCATCTCGTGCACGCATTGGTCATGTGCGCATTTGTGTGTGTTGGAGGAGGGGCTCTGTAAGGAAGTCTGAAGGAAGGAGGGGCAGATTTTTTTCGGTTGTGGACTTTCAAATTCTAGCGCACTCGAGCTGGTTTCTCCATTCTTACCTACCCTACCTTTAATGATTTTCCAATTATAAGCCACCATCAACCAGTAAGGTTACGACACTTTAAAATATACTGTTTCGTTCCTTAGGAAATTTGCTCTGGACTGGAGTTCCACAGTGGATGAAAAGCATACAGTACATTCTGCATATAGTACATGATAAAAGACATACATACAGTATGAACACATGGCTTATGTATATATACACAATATTCACATACACTTACACACAGACAATCTTCTGAAAATGGCAACCTATTGCACAACCCTCATGGTCAACTTTTGTATAAAACATTACAAGAGTGTTGAGAAGCGTAATGGCAGGGCCGGCCCTCGGCATAGGCAGTATAGGCGAAGGCTAAGGGCGCATCACCCATAGGGGGCGCCGAAAATTGAAAAAAAAAAAAAAAAAAAAAGTTAGAAATGTAAAGAAAATATTTTTTTTAATTTACATTTTTAAAACACAATTTCCCAATTTTGGATCAACAAAGTACATCTTATTATCCTATACTAACAGAACTACGCATATATTGCATACAGCGCCCATAAACTATAGCACACCCCCCCCCCAAAAAAAACCTAATTGAACTGCCCCAGCCCCAGTAAAAACCAGAGGTTTATGTGAAATTGTTCTTTTTTTGCTATAATGGTTTTAGTGTGCAATTATAGGTTTTCATTTTGTATTTGTCTTAATTTAAAATAAATCAAACTCCCAAAAAACATATACAGCTTCTGTGTGCTTTTATTAACATTGGAATTTACTGTGTAAGCGTCCACGGGGGGGAGAGCTTTAGAGAGCTCTCTCCTGAAAGACTGAGCGGCTATGATAACCTCAGTTCATTGAGGCAAAGGCACACCTTTTATATGATCATTATAGCTATACAAAATAAGAGAATAGATGAAAAACAGGTATAAAATACTATATGACCTTAAAAAAAAGTTGTTATTAATAAACAGGAATGCAGTTTGAAAGGGGAGTGATTTGTAAAATATCCATAAAGAAAAAGAAAATCTGCTTACAGTTCTGTTTCATATGGGTGTTGAGAGATGTATCCATAGATCTCCTAATGTTGCTCTCAAAGGGCACCAGATTGATGCTTTTAACTTTAATATTAAAAAAAAGTCTTCCCGGGGGTGCATGCCCCCCGGACCCCCCTAGAGGAGGTGAGGTCCCCCCTCACTTAAATCATGTTCAAATGGATAGGATACTAAATAGAGTTGCACACATCTTGTGTCCATATCTTTCTGTCTTCTCATGCCACAACCGTGCATGTGCGAGTCATAGTGAGTGTCTGCATTTGGGGGGGGGGGGGGCACCAGCTAAAATCTTGCCTAGGGCAGCAAATTGGTCAGGGCCGGCCCTGCTTAAGGGACATGGACTAAATGGAAACCCTGAATCTCGAACCAGAAGGGAAGGACACAAACCATAGATAGTATTAAAAAGTAAAGTCTGGACATTCTCTAATGTTTTAACATTGTGTGTTTGTCTGTAAATATGCGCATTCGTACCTTTCTCGTGAACAAAATATCTAAGGAACACCTCCATGGATTTGGCACGAACGTCCACTTGAACTCAAGGATGAACTGATTAGATTCTGATGGTCAAAGGATCCTGCTGCCAGACTGAAAAACATGTTTTTTTTGCCACAACTCAAAATTGCATATGCTAATTAGGACAACAAATGTCTAATCGGATTAAATACAAAGTGATGACATTTTCAACAGACATGGATGTAAACTGCAACTTCGTGTCTGATCCCACCCCAATTCTCTACCCAGAGTTCCAGTTCTTACCTTCACACATATAACCATAGGGCCCCATTCTACCGGTCGCTTTGGTTGCACTACTTAGCTATTAGGGCTGGTTTACAGCAGAGGTGAAGTTAATAGTCAAATAACCTATTTTGAGGGGAAAATAACAGTCTCTGGTACATATGAATAACATTTACTTTAATAATGACAAAAAAGTATAGTCATACCCTTTGGATTTTTTTATTACATTTTCCATTTCCATATAATTATCCATGTATTACAAAAAACTAAAATGTATTTGTGAAATGTTTGCTTCTGTGACATTCTGATCATAATTTTGAGAGGTGTTATACGAAAATAAAATAAATCAGTAAATGTTTGTACAATTTTACAAATCTTAAACCATCCATTTGAAAAACTAGACATATTTAAGTAATGAAAAAGGGGTACCGAAACATTTAGGTGCCATAGTTCCTCTACTATACCGGTGGGTTACATATTGTAACCCTAGTTCTATAAGCTCAGACGGAGCCCTCTAAGAAGCTGTGGTACTCTCTGGTGGCCCACTCCGCCGCCAAACCTTCCATAAAAGGAAGTTTTGCCCATGGGGTGCTGACATAGAAAGGGCAGATTTTCTGTGAGAAGTCCTCGTCATCCTCCTCCCCGGCAAACGGAGCCATCTGCCCCTCTGGAATGGCGAACGTGAATGGCACCTCAGCGTTATCCTGGTCCCCAAACACTTGAAGCAGAAGTGGTGGGGATTGGCGCCCGCTGTTAAGCCAGGGCACGAAGGACAGGCCCAGGTCTCTAGAAGTGGCGACTCCATGAAGATACGATAACTTCTTTCTTCTTCTTTCAAATGTTTTACTTTTCTCTGTCAGGTGTTGTCCTGCTCGCTGAAGAGAAAAGGATGACAGTCAGGAGGCGTAGCCGCCTTATATACTGTGAGCTGCGCGCGCATTCAGGTAGGCTCGCCCTGATTGGCCGGCTAAGTTTATACAACTTCAGTGTGCGAACGCTCGGGTATCATTGATGAGAGTAGTACCCATAGAGTCCAGTAGAGAGCGGAGCCTGTGTGAGATAGAACTGCTGTGCATATGTGACACAAGCACTATATAAAATAGCAATTGGATGTTAATATGTAAATATTTAAAAAGAGACTTGTTTTGTCACTCATTAGCTCAGTGGTTCCCAAACTTTTTCTGTCAGGCCCCCCCTTTAGAGAAAAAAAAAAAGGTTGGGCCCCCCCGACACAAGCCAGGCTCAGTAGCGGCGCCAGAGATTTATTTTGGGGGTGCTGTGGGGTAGCTTGACGTTTCATAGAGGGTGCTCAAACATGTAGGGTTTCCCATTAATGTACCGGTCGCTAGTGGAATGTTCTACTGCAACAATCCCCACCCAAATACACAACGTACCCGCAACTGTTACAATGAAGGCTCGATAATCAGCTCATGGCATATAGTTGTAAGCAGGGGTAAAGTGCTATTTTTATAGGTGGTGTGTGGACCCCACATAGGGGGGTCCGGGGGCAAGCTCCCCCGGGAAGATTTGTTTTTAAATATTGAAGTTAAATGCATCAATCTGGTGCACTGTGAGAGCAAAATAAAGAGATCTATGGATACCTCATTCAACACTCATATGAAACAGAACTGTAAACAAATTTACTTTTTTTGTATGGATATTTTTACAAATCACCCTTTTAAACGTTATTCTTTTTTTACTGTCATATAGTATTTCATACCTGTTTTTCATTTATTCTCCTATTTTTGTATAACTATAATGATCATATAAACGTGTGCCTCGGAAATAATTGTTTACATTAATGGTGACCAAAACGTTTGAGACCCACTGAGATAACACTGAGAGAGTCCTTTAGCTCACTGAGTCTCTCAGTCTGACAGGAGAGGACTCTCCTCCACTTTGTTGTTGAAAAAACTCCTTATATCCGTTAGCGTAGCTCGCTAGCACCAGAAGCTAACAACAACGATCTCCGGTACCGGTGCGCTCTCTCTCTCGCGCACACAAAATGGCTCGTTCGACACACACACACACACACAGAGCCGAGCTTGAATGAAACACAGAGACCCAGACGTAATAGTACTGTACTGTATCATATTATTTTCTAATCAATAATTATTCAAATTAATATTTTTTTTTTCGTAATAACCATTTTTCCTCTTGGTCTCTCGCGTCATGCCTCTTTGGGAACCACTGCATTAGCTCAAGCTTTTGTATGTTTCTGGTCATGTTATTTACAGTACTGGCATTGTTGTGCAAATGTGTTGATTACCTTTATCAATTATTAATTAGCTAATTAAAACTATTAATGGTACGCTGCATAAAGACTGCCCTCTGACAGGATGTTATGCATTCTCCCTTACTTTAAAAGCCAATTTCAAATCAATATATTACATTTTGAAAGCTTAGCTAATGTGAAGTTCAGCATAATTGTATAAATTAATATACTGCTAAAATAGGCTTCTGTTTTTTCTTTGAGATAACTAATTATGTGCTGTTTGAACTGTAAAAGGTTTAAAATGAACTGCCGGGATGTGATATGGTAAGGCTATGCTACAACTAGTACTGTTCCAAACACTCCAAAACAATTGTTGTTGCTAGCATGTATGGCTGTCTACCATGACACTTTCAAGCATCATATACATATACAACAAATCTTAAATGAGAAATAGTATATAGGCCTATATGTAGTGAGCTCATGTGTTGAACTAACAATTACAATTAGAGGCAATTGTGAAATTAGCATTGTGTGCAATTCAAAAACAATTGCTAAATTGTTAACATTTTGATAATTATAAGTAACTCACATGTAGATCCCTTTTTAGATAACTAATTTTTTAATATTATATTTCTAATATAAGGACACAAAGTAGTTTGTCGAAATGTGTGAAGTTTTCAGAAATTTGCAAGAAGCTTGTTAGCATGAGCGATTTAACTTTTATTGATGTTGCTCATTCAAACGAGAAGGAGAGCAGATGGAAGCAAAAGGCAATCGTCAGACTCACCCTCCCCACCCTCTACCTGCTGTACATTAACATGTTTCTTATGTGCACAGTTTCCCCGACATAGCTGATATGGAAACGTTTTAAAGCACAGTTTTTTGCGGCGAAGGGATGTGTGACCCTTACAGTTTTAGCATCAAAGATTCACAACCCGCTCTCTTGTAACAACATTAAGCTCATATGGAGGACAGGGCAGGGCAGGGATCCAGCAGGCTGGTGGCCTGTGCCAGGAAGTGCTCTGTAAAGCACATGGTGGGAGCCTGCAGCACCAATCAGCCTGTACTGAGGCTGTCAATGGGCTCATTAGCGCTCATTACAGCGACCTCTTGGGCACCTGGGTGCCCTTCAGAGCTCTTAGGGCAGGGGGTGGGGGTAGACTGTGGAGGGGCAAAGCAAGGAAAAACAGAAAGCGAAAAAAAAGGGCAACAAAAGACATATCCCATGCTCTTTGTCTTGCTGGAGATGTGGGTGAATAATGATGAATTAACTTATATAATAATCATATAATGAAAAGGATCTGCCCTGCATTGAAATTGGAAAAGTGTTATAAAAAGCATTGACAGAATGATATCTAATCCGGCCAGAAAGTTCTGTTAATTCAGTCATACAGGAATGTATTGTAAAAGCAAATTGTTTGCTAAAGCTAAAATACATGTATGTTCAAAAAGCTCAGACTTGCCTTTGTTTTAGTTTGCCTGCCCTCGTTAGCACATTTGCATGGGTTTGAACCTATTCACCTCTTTGTGCTGACTATAGGAAAGTGAAATATGCTCTGTCTAAATATACATTTACTGCAGATGCTACGTTGGTGGCCCTCAGTTTTCATACTGGGAATCCGTCATGATTAGAATAAGTATATTCTGGCTGCACCAATCCAAATCCCCAGTTATCCTAAATGGTGAATCACAATTGATCATAAATTGGAGGCGTGTGGTCGGTTGCTTTTTTACAAAACTCTGGCAGACTCCAAATATTTGATGAGATTGCACCGAAAAAATACTGAAAGAAGAACTATAGCAATAGTGAGTCTTTATTGGGGTCAATGAACCAATAGTATTTTTGTAGTCCACAACTGTAATAATCCAATCATTATAATGACTCAACAACATCTCATTTTTTGTATTTGGTTCAGTTAGTTTTAGGCATTTATCCCTATCTTGGTCAAGTGCTCTCGACCACTCCTAAAATGTTGAGTTACCAAACAGAGAGAAAAGAAAGAACACTTTGGTGGATGCCAAAACTCAGTTGGTGGTCTAAAAAAAGGAAAATAAATCTGAATGGTTATAAATTGCAAAAAGAGAAAATGTGTATGTATATTTCTGATATTTGATCAGCGTGTTCTACCCTGTCTCCTAAAAATTACGTTCCCACAGAACTAAACTGCATTCTCAATTACATTTAGCAAGAAACTTATTTTCTCCCACGTTACGTTCGTTATGAACGTATCTGAAATACGTTTATTTTCTACATATCTTCTAGAAACATATTTTCTCCCACGTTACGTTTCTTATGAATGTATCTTAAATACGTTTATTTTCTACATATCTTTGCCATTTATTGTCTTGCTTATAATAATGATAATAGTCATTTATAAATATCATTTTAGAGCACACATTTGAAATCAGTAGGCGAGGCTGTAATTTCGCCAGCTGTTACTCTCATGAGCGAGGCAGAAAATAATAGTTTTAACATGTCAAAATCTGCTGTGTCGTTTATTGCACCTCAAACATTAAAAAAAATCCAGAGTTAAGTGTTTCTGTACTTCCTCTAAGAAGAAAGGACAGTAACAGAATATCTCTGTGACGCCAGCTGTGGTGTTGTTAATACGATATGATATCCGGAAAAAAATTCAGTTTAGGATGGCCGAAGACACTACACTACCCATAATCCCCAGCTATCGTTTGGGATTACAGTCCCGTTGACAAACCCCGTGATTAATCTTCAAGCTCTGGGATTGGATGTTGGAGTGGCAGTGCGCCAAGGTTACGCCGAGCGTCAAGCTCTTTGAAATGGAACAAAACCATGGCAGACTATTCAAAACTGGACTTGAACGCCCCCCCAGAAGTACACATGCTGGCTATTGTGTTTCGCAGTTCGCAACATGTTCTCTATGGTACGTCTCTACTGGGAATTGTAGTTTTAAAAGACGTTTTAGTTTTTCCCAAAATTAGAAGTTGACAGTATTAAACTGTGTACAGCCCTGGAGGTTTAGGCGATAGGAAACAAATTGGTGTGTACACATTTAAAACATGTAATTACTAAATGGGTGAAAATCGCTTGTATCCATGATGGGCAGCATTAATATATACCCACATGACAGCTCATTGTTACTTTGTAATTCTACTCCACTACAATTCAGAGGTTAACCTGATATTTTTACTCTACTACATTTATGCAGACTTTAGTTACACCTGAGTAAAATTCAGCTAAAGTTGATTGTCAAGTGCCAACAATCAGGAGAGATATTTGATAGTTGGTGCTTGAGAAGACATTTATCTGCAGATCTCTGTAAAATATATTAATTACTCGTTATTCTCTACTAATAGTTCATTAAAAACTGTATGTAATTGCTATTTTGCACATCCCTTTCAAGATTTCCTAAGGTTTATTGACATATCATATACACAACTCAGTGTAGTTATGCAACAGTGCATTACAAGACATATCAATATGTATGTATACCTTCACCATTAAACTGTCAAATTCTGCACATTTCTTATACTATCTACATACATAAGAGTATAATTAATGTGTATAATATCAGTTAAAATAAGTGCTTCAACATGGTTAACATTGCAGGAAAGCAATATATTAGACGTTAAGTACTTTGTCAGGCTTAATATATCTATCTGTAGATAGATACCCCCACAGCTTTTTTCTTATTTGAAAGAAGACCTTAACCTAAAGTATTCTTTAATGTGTCGATAAAGGTTAATTAGTTTGTCTGTTTTGCACATCCTCATATTAATATCTTTGTACATCCAGCAATAAACTGTTCTTCTTGATTTTTTATATTTTATATTTCTATCATTGACCTTCTACTTCCCCCCTATGAAAGTATGTACTCTTAATATTTTTTTCATCAAATAACATTATTCAACAAAAATAACATTATTCAACAAAAATAATTCAATAAAATGCTTTAACCACTAGGCGGTGCACACAAGGTACACACAGCATACTAATAATAACTTTGTATTATTAGTGTGGGACACTTATGTATGTATAACATCTGAAGATGTGTAGTTTACTAGTTTTATTCATGTTTTTACATAATTGTACAGGATATTGCTATACTATTTCTCATGTTTTACTTCTACACATTAATATCTGATTTGTAATACATCACAGACAGAAAGGTATATCCGTCATTTAATGGTAAGCTATTGAAATTGTGATTCCATAGATGTGTCTCCCATCACCCAAATCCCCTGACTATTCTCTCAACTCAGTATGTACATTGTTATATTCAAAGAAAATCAGTAATATCTTTAAAAACTACAAGTCCTTTTCTATCAGCTGTGCACCGTTATGGTGTAAATATAACCTATCTACCAATTGGATCAAATATAAAAGTCAGCGAAATTACTATTGATACTGCAAGGAGACGTATTTTGTGAAAAAAAAATGCAAGATGTTGTTTAATTGTTGATATATTTATGATCCACGTCACATATTCAGTTTTGGCGGCAGTTCTCCTGTTTATCCAAAGTCTTCTCATCAGGGCTCTATAAATAAAGAACTACGGCAGATGTGTAATATTTAAGCGTGTATTACAATGCTGTTATGTGATGACTTCCAAAGAGAAAAGCAAGAACACTCGGAATAAAGTATTATTATTTTTTTTAAATGTTTTCGGATATCATATCGCATTAACATCCTATCCCAACATGCATTGCGGCTAAAATATCCAATCAACGAGCTTCAAGCTGAGGATCTTGGGTAATCTGTTTAGTGGGTTTGTGGTGTGTATCGCTCGAAATGTCGCTTATAGGTCTACGTCTGTTCCCGGTGACTTTATTTACGGCTAAAAAGCATGCTAAAAAGCCCAAGATTATAGAATTAAACGAATAAATAAAAACAAGGATAATTGTGTGTTATTGTTGAGTAAATAACAGTGTGTTATTTAAAAAGAATAACAAATTAGAAGGAAAAAAAGATTTTTAAAAATACAGATTTCAGTATTTTGAGGCTCTGAGCCCCATTTATTTTCCTCACAGACAGCAAAAAAAGTCTGACATTATACGATTTAAAATAAAAATAAATAAATAAAAATATAAAATACTGGCATGTAATTTACATTAGAATAAATAGAATGGTTTTGAATAATATATGAGAGTAAAATCGACGTCACTTTACAGCCCCGCCCACTTTAGGTGAAACCAACGCTGTCATTTGAGCGGCGATCAAGCCTGAAGCCACAGAGATCTTCTGTTACTGTCCTTTCTTCTTAGAGGAAGTACAGAAACACGTAACTCTGGATTTGTTTTAATGTTTGAGGTGCAATAAACGACAGCAGCTTTTTGGCATGATAAAACTATTATTTTCTGCCTCACTCATGAGAGTAACAGCTGGCGAAATTACAGCCTCGCCTACTGATTTCAAATGATCTTATAGATTTCATAGATCTCTTAATGTTGCTCTCAAAGTGCACAAGATTGGTGCTTTTAACAAAAATCTTCCCGGGGGAGCATTCCCCCGGACCCCCCTAGAGGAGGTGAGGTCCGCTCCCCACTCGTAAAAAATAGCAATTTATCCCTGCCTATATGCCGTGAGCTGATTATCGAGCCTTTATTGTAACAGTGGCGGGTGTACTGTGTGTTTGCGTGGGGAGTGTTGCAGTAGAACATTCCACTGTAGCGCCCCTGGTTCTCGCGCTTTTGTGCGTGCTCTATATTGCCCGTAACAGTGTTCACTGGACTGGAGTCACACAGCAGTCAATGATGCAACTCAGAAAATGGGTAAAACAACCAGCCCTAATCGCCAGCAGTAACACTGCATCTACTGCAGATAATAACAGTTAGAATCATGGGGACATTAAGTTACCCGCGGCAACTGTCGTCGACACTTAACGCCCGACTCGACGGCTTTGCCTGCCTCGCCCACGGAGGTGGAGCAGCCGCAGCCGTCTTCGTTGCCCCAAACACCGCCACCCCTCAGCGGCCCGCAAGTGCCAGAGGACCTCGGCAAAACAGAGCCTGCACAGTTATATTTTTAAAAAGTACCCAACTCGCCTGTACAGGCGCTCATTTTAAAGCTCATGGTTTCAAAACAGAGATTGGCTGGAATATTCACGTAAAAAAGATGCCATCTTCTTCTATGCATGTAGACATTTCGGTTCAAGTAAGGCAGATGCCTTCACCACAACTGGCGCCATGCTCTTATGGGCTACGTGATAAGGGACTGGGAAGGTATGAATCAAGCAAAGAGCACATAGATCCATAGATCTCTTAATGTTGCTCTCAAAATGCACCAGATTGATGCTTTTAACTTCAATATTTAAAAAAAAAATCTTCCCGGGGGAACATGCCCCCGGACCCCCCTAGAGGAGGTGAGGACTCCCCTAGAGAGTGTTAGGTCCACTCAAAACTTGTAAAAATAGCACTTTACCACTGCACCCTCTCTAATCTCAGATGCACCCTGAGTCATTTTGTTCTGGAACCGGGCCTGAGTAAAAGTGTGAAAATACAGGTAATTACTGTAATTTATGTACAGCAAGGTACCATACAGCTCTGCTATATCACAGTACTTCCATGGGCATGGCAACTGTAAAGTCACAGTATGTACTTGTACTTTTATTCTAATATACTGTAAAATATCTACAGTAAATTACTGTGAAATCCATGCAACTAGTAGCCAGTAATTTACCGTAAAGGTACAGCCAAAATGTTACAGTGTATGATTGAAAGCTAATGCACATACCGTGTTCTTGCTGTTTTCAGTTTGTGTCTTCATGGTTGATTGCACTTTGTGTAAGTCAGTTAATTGTGATGTATCACATCACATTTAATTTGCAATGATTTTAAACTTTATTTTGAAAGAAGAGCTAAATATCCTGGATCTGTAAACTTGTAAGAGCCTCTCAAATGAACAGGGACATTACTGAGATATGGAGGCAGCTGAGAAACCTCTGATGCTAATTCTGCTCTCTGCTGAACTTTGTGCTTTTTACTTCCCAAAAACTTTCTTTGAAAAATGTGATTAAGCAGCAGAGCAGGGTTAAAGCCCGCGTCACACTGTCCCGAAATTGACACCTGATGGACACACGAATATGGAGTTGTGAATTTCGCACGAAGATGGCCCCGAACCACACACGAAGGCAACATTTACATTACATTTAAGAGATACAACTGCAATGAAAGTAACAAAAACAATTATGTTAAAGTACTATGATACTGTACTGATATTTTCCGACTTTGTTCTTTACTTTATCCGTCTTTATATGTAGAAGATATTAAGTTTTCTCCGTAATGTTATTTGCATAGCAACAAAAACAACTTCCTGTCAACTCGCCTTCAAAATAATATATTCTATCCTGTTCAGTTTCACAGAACACAAATTGGATTATTTACATAATATGTTTACATGATTTTGTTGTGCAATAAAACAACCAGATCGACACACGATAAAGGAAATGTTCAAATTCGGCTCTGATCGTAGCAACATCGGGCCATTCTTGAGGGCATCTTAAGCCATCGTATGACCGCCGGTGGAGTTTCTCAGGCTCCGGCAGCAACTTCGTGAGTGGTGGCAAAATCTTTGGCATGCCAAAAAATTGCCGAAGGACCTTGCGAAGGTTCATTTTCGTGTTGAATTTGTGTGTCAATTTTGCCCTTCGTAAGGCCATCGTGAGGGCATCTTGTTATCATCGGTGCCATCGGGCATTCACCCCGATCAGAGTGAGGGCGAATGCCCGATGGCACCGATGATAACACGAAGATGACACGATTTGACAAGATGCCCTCACGAGTGCCTTACGAAGTTGCCGCTCACGAAGTTGCTGCCTGAGCCTGAGAAACTCCACCGGTGGTCATACGATGGCTTAAGATGCCCTCACGAATGGCCCGATGTTGTTACGATCAGAGCCGAATTTGAACATTTCCTTTCTCGTGTATCCATCGGGTGTCAATTTCGGGACAGTGTGACGCGGGCTTTGAGGTAGGATGTGGTGGCTCCTTGGGGAGAAAGGGGTACTGAAAGTTAACAGTAAGGGGAGGAAGAAGAGTTGAACTTACATTTTTAGTGCCATAACCGAAGAAGGATACAGAGCTACGGAGATAAGAGGCAGAGATATAGCAGGGTGAGGGTTTAAAGGAGTGTAAAGGCAGCTCCGTGGAAAATAATCCAACAGGCCTTTTGGTCTCTTTGCAATGTGATACTGTTGGTTCATAAAAAGGCACTTCAATTGAGTGAGTGTAGTGAGTGGGTGCATGAATTTGATTTGATTCAAAACAGCATTTTCTAATACGTATTCTGCTCAGGTGTCAACAAAGATGAAATACAATTAAGGGACATCAATCTGATCATGCACAGAGAAAAACTGGTAAAAAGGAAAAACTAGAGCTGAAAATGAGGGCACCAAGAAGAATGCGTACATTAAAGCTGCATATTCACAATATTTGCTCTTCGTATTACTCATACAAGAGATTCCCACCGGGGAGCAAGGTTGCCTTTTTAGCAGGCAATGTCAATGGATGTTTCCTGCACCTAACATGACACACATTTCTCTCCTTGAAAAACTAACCCCCCTTCTTTTACTACGCCTCAGATATCGTCATAAATGTTTCAGAAGCAGCAGAACAATATGGAAATAAAAAAGGATAAATACTCAATACTCCCTGCAATGGGGATAAGGCCTCGAAATATGTTTTGGAAACATAATCAGCATCATAGCAGCTCTGTGTCTGTTTACACTGCGGCCTCCACCACCGCTCCCCTCTCCTCCGACAAACAAGGGGACGGGGGGATGGAGGAGAGGAATAATAAAAAATAAAAAAGCAGGAAATATCTTTTGCATATTATTTTAAGTAACTGTTCAAATTTCATTTCAGAATGGTAATCCACAAAACAAATATGTAGCGGCATATTTTAAAAAGGGAGGCTCTGCTTGCTTCAATTTCCTATTGTGGCGTTCGCCGTGTGTTTGCTCTTTGTGTCTGTTTGAATTGATTTGCACAGCTCGGCAGACAAGGGCTGAATGCTCAGACCAAGAATCCATAATTTCATATGATCTGATAGTTCTGCAGTATTAGATTGATTTTTTCCCCTCCTCTCCCCTCTCTCCCCTCTCTTTGGTGTTGATGTTAACAAACAAGCTGAGGTACCTGCGCTCATGGATCCGGAGGAGAGCAAAGAGAGCCGTTTTGTTCAGGCTAAGGTGATAATGTGGAGATGGGGACATGTTTGTTTGAGGAAGGGGATATGTTTGTTGTGTGTTGTTTTTCTGAGGAGGTACTTCCCATCTAGCCTGTTTAGCTGGCGGGTTGCGGTGTCTGCAGACATACAACATCCAGGACTGGAGGCTTATCTACAGCTGGTTAGGTCTGAGCGAAATGCCCATACTGCTATTATTTATTATGCACAAGTGCCAATGCCTAAAAGCAGATGAATAGATTAGATATAGGTGCAGATTGTGTAAGCCATCCATCCACCATACTGTACTGTAGGTCTATGATACTGTTTGGGGGCGGGAAATAAAAACACTTAGTTTGAATTTTCCCTACTTGAAAATCAAAGCACTTATTCATTCATTTACTTTGAGAAACTCTTTGAATACGCTTATTTGAATAACATAGTGAGGCTGGCCAACAACATAGCCTCTGAACGAAAACATGTCATGAACAGTGATTATGACCATCAAATCAGTGATACAGGGTGCCACAATTTAATAAGGTTAGAATGAAGAACTCTTTTTTACACCAGGAAATCCTCAGATTAAATAAAATAAAAAATGAACATATTTTCTTCACTGATTTAAACGCCATGTTAATTGCTTGTTTCCTTCTATCTTGTCTAAAAAAGTCACTATTGTGTTTTGGGGGATTTCCCTTTCCTTAATTGTGTTATATAGGGTTTTTTGCATGTAAATGGTCTGCAAAGGCAAAAATCCCTGTGTTCCCTCCAGAGAGAGATTCTCACACACTCCCCCCTTTTACTGCATTAAAAAAAAGAAGATATTTCACTCAAAAAGAAAAGCGAAGAAGCCTAGATGAGAACCAACCAAACTAATTCAGGCAGTATGTATGCCCACCTATTCCAAGTAGTGGACAATTAAATAGTATAATTGACAAAATATTTACATGTAAATGCTTCTTCGCATTAGTTGATGACACCTTTGATAATGACAGTATATTAACAGGTGAAAGACTCAGCTTGTTGTTTACTTTTCTCTTTTCAACATTTAAGTGATGGTGAAATGTTCACCCAGTGAAAGCATTCTTTGAACTATAGAGGCCATGATGATGAACTGGAAGATTAGCTATGGTTTCACACCAGACCTGTTTTATTTCATACTTGTTGTAGGTGTTGTGAGACAAACTAGCCCCATTGTGACGAGGTTCGTGTATATAGTAGGCATTACAGTTAGAGCGTGTTAAGAACGCACTCTAACGACAAGAAAAATTACTACGCTACTTCGAAATAAAAGTAAACTTTCGGTTCAACGTGATAGGCAATGCAATATTAATTTAATAGGGCTTATCAGTCAATAAATAAGTCAAACAAAATAATAAATAATGAATACATTATTAATAAATACCACCTGCAACTGTATTTCAGTGAACAATTGAATTTCAATTGTCGAATATGCTTTTCCGGACTGCGGTGAATGCAGGTTTAGCTTCGTCCTCTGGACCCTTTGCACGTGCCATTCCCTCTTTCTACTCCTTCAAACTCTATCTCATTAATAAAAGAATACTTGTATACCTTTTATAAATACATTTCCAAAGACCATAGTGACTTCTAAATGCCAGATCAACATCATCATAATGTTCAGATCAGGAATGATCATTCACAAACGGGTTCATTTAAACAGTTTTATTATTTTAGATTATATTCATCATATTTTGCAGCACCGCTTGAAATAACACTTTTATCTTATTTTCACGATGTATCTTTTTGTACTTTCTTTCTTGTCTTTATGTGTGGTCAGGATATTCCAGCTGTTGTCTTTTTGTTTTTCACCCTCAATTGAATTGGCCTGTGATTATGCGACAGCATCGTCATTTAAAATGACGGCAGCACTGATCGAGGCTTCTGTAACTGTCCAAGTCTGCTCACATTTTATTTTCTTTAAATACTGCCAGAGCCCATACCGTGTTCCTGTTAGTGTTTACTTCCTGTCTGTCTTCTTCTGCGGTTCCCTTTTAGTGTTTACTTCCTGTCTTTCTTCTTCTTCTTCTTCTTCTTCTTCTTCTTCTTCTTCTTCTTCTTCTTCTTCTTCTTCTTCTTCTTCTTCTGACATTTGGATATTATACAGTTGGCCAACTGCCATTGTCAATGGAAACTTACTTAAAATGAGCTAATACGTTGTATTGTCTTATTTTAACAATGTTATCACATTATTCCTTCTGAGATAATTGCTAAATCTTCTCTAAGCTAGCTAGCTTGCGTAGCAAACCTAGCCATTCAAAAATATCTGACAAAACACCTTCAATTATGAAACAGACTAACTCTGCCAACAGTGACAGTTGGACACGTTGTAATCCCGAACGTGGACAAGCCTTCCAGTCACAGCTGTGTGCTTCACTTTTTAGTGTCCCAGTTTCCATTGTGCAGAGGTGGGAAAAGTACTCAGGTCTTGTACTCAAGTATAAATACAAGTACCAAAGTGTAGGAATACTCTGTTACAAGTGAAAGCCCTGCAATCTAAATTGTACTCAAATAAAAGTACAAAAGTATTAGCATCAAAATATAGTAAAAGTACCAAAAGTTAAAATACTCATTATGCAGATTGGCCCATTTCAGAATAATACATATGATATGTTTTGATTATAATTATTGATGCAAAGTGTTATCAAAGCTGGTAAAGGTGTTAGTTTATGCAGCGCTTTTAGTAAACACTGTGCATGTTTGGTCAAGAAAATGTTTCTTCATTGGCATGTTATGACACATTTGTGTTGCATCGCGTTTCTCCTAATGGAAGTGTTACAGGCCGTTGTAACGCGTATGCGACTGTGTTTCACCCTAGTTTGTATATGTTAATTGTAGCTAGTTACTTGACAATGTCTGCCTTTAAAATGTGGTGGAGCAGAAGTGTTTTTAGCACGAAATGCACAAGTAAAGTACAAGTATGTAAAATGGTACTTAAGTACATAGATTGAGTACATACATACTTAGTTACATTCCACCGCTGTGAATGGAGAGTCCTCAGTATGTATTTAGTTTCACGTTGTGGTGAACAGTGATATCTGAGAAGCTGTACTGAAGTGATGCTCTCCTGCTGCAGAATAAAGACTAAGATCTCTTACAGCCCTGACAAACAGAGCCTTATCAAGAACGCTGAACAGCAGGGAAAATGCATGTTGCATGATTTATATGAGGCAAAACAAGAATAAAACATATTTGCACTGTGCACTGAAACAAATGAGGTTTCACTCTATATCGGGAAAATCAATACAATAACAGGCTCTCCGCACCCAGTGTGCATGCTTAATAAGAAGAACCCTCCTGCACTGATCCAGCCTGCAAACTTACAACATTATGATATCAAAAACCTCTTCCCTCTCTTTTTAAATCTCTCGTTCAGGATTTGGTTTGAAGAGTGGGGTGTTAAGTACTAAAACTACAGTTCAGAAGAGGCTTATGTTAAAAGAGTCATCCTGAGACACTCACCCACTGCCTTAAAAAGAAAGAGAACTATGATGCTATCACCTCCCTGAAACTCCTGTACACCCCCCTCCCCCCCGATGCATTCCCCACCTGCCTTCAACTTGCATACACCTGTCACAGACTTATACAAATACTTAGCTCCTGGTAGACGGGCAGGCAAACACCTCAGGGGGAGGACTGTGGGTGGGCAGGTGAGAGAAGAGGGGGAGACAATCGGAGGTAGCGCAGAGAAAGTCAGTGATAGAGAGATGGGGATAGAAAAGAGTGATTACGTTGGGAAGCGGTAACATCCTCTGAAGGTTCTCATATCAGTGGGCGACAAAGCGGAGTGAAGCCCAGGTATTAGCCTTCCCTCTCTTCCTGTCTCCCCCCATTCTCCTGCCGCGTACCTCCTCTACCTGCCGCCGTCTATTTTAAGCCATTCCTTCAACGCGGCGTGTCAAACAAGCCTGAAATCCCTGCTAATACTAGTTACCCCTGAAACACTGATCTTACTGTTTGGCTTTTAGCTTAGACAAGCACCCCCCCCCCCCCCCACACACACACACACACACACACACACACACACACACACACACACACACACACACACACACACACACACACACACACACACACACACACACACACACACACACACACACACACACACACACACACACACACACACACATGAGAGTAGTAAAGTTAAGGAGGAAAAAAAGAAGTATTTTGACATTGACTCCACATTTTGAGCTCATTAAATCCCGGGATCTGTCTCACTTCTACCTGGATTCTTTTTTTTGTATTCTCACAGATAAGCCAAATTAATATGAACTCGCCAGGGCCGGTTTTAAACGCTTTGTGTTATCCAAAGCCCTGCGCTCCATCTCCCTCACGCTCACACACTCTCAAAGTTATCAAGGGGCTCGTGATAGCCTTTAAACAAGCAAGGTGAAGTGCTTTAATTAAAACTAGCAGCGTTCCATGGGAAAAGGGAAAGGGGGAAGACTTCATAATTCATCTTACCAAAGGGCTTTCCCACTGGTGGCTCAAAAGAAAAAAGGAGCATCTCTTAAGTGGAAGCATAAAAGATGGCCACTTTGAAGAGATGCATGGCTTCCTGTGCATAGAAAACACACCTCGGAGCCAAAAAGAATGAAATGTACAGCTGTTCACAGGAAATGATAAAAAGTAGTGACACAAAATCAGGATTCCGAATGGGTGTGCATGCTTCCTCTGATGTTAAGTGCACCATTGCACTTAACATCAGGCCCCATGCAGGCCATGTAAATCAATCTGCGTTATATTGCTCTAAACTTTATGCAATATAGCCTCAGCTTTCATTGCTTCCATAATGCACATTTACATACTGTCTACCCAAACAGGCACCGATAGCAGCATGTCCACACACATGCATTACATACACTCACACACGCACACACACACACCAGAGAAATCTATTGAGTGTATTTCTCCTTGCCAGTGATTTTTTTTTTCCTGAGTCAAAGATAATACAATTCCTTTTTTCTTCTTCTTACTTCCTTACAATACATCTTTCAGTTCTGCCTTTTGCGCGCATGAAATTCATTTTCTAATGGAAATATTTGTTTTGTAAATCAAATATGTATTATGCACAGAATGCAAAGCACAAATTAAATTATGTTAATGAAATGAAAGAGATATGAAATGCATATTTCATGGACAAAACATAACCCTGCCGAACAGCCATTTCTTGATAAAATCTTTAAACACAATCTCATTCGGAGAAAGACATATTGCCATGGCAGATAGCACCTCATTAAAATGGTCTCCTTTAATATCAGTGCTTAGTATATATGGGATTGTAAATAACCACTGGGGAAGAGGAACCAATAATGAAATACTGTCTTTAATAGCTTGCCATTGATGTCAGCATAAAAAGAAAACTAGAGGAATATTGGAAATTGGGTGTGCACACACATATAGTCAAAAGCTGTAAATGATTGCATATTTAAATAGAGCTGAGTAAGGAAAAGATGATATAGATATTAGTAATAGGCAGAAAATTATGCTGACCTTACATAATTCCACAAAAAAAAGCCCAGACTGTTTTAAATGTTATATTGGTTACACTTAATGAATAATAGATTCTGTTGTGCAGTCCATGATGTTAATAAAAGCCTAAGAATAGGAGCCCTGCTCTGCCCGGTCAACTAGCAAATAAACTAGACTGGCTTTTCAGCAGAAATAAATACAGCAATAAATACAAAAGGAGGGGGCAGGGGGGTGGGGGTGGGGGTGAGGGCAAAGTAAACGAGAGGAAACGGGGACGATGGCAGAGTACAGAGAAAAGGAAAGATGCAGTTACAGATAGAGGAAGGAAGGAAGGAAGGTGTTCAAGAGAGGGACGACAAAAAGCAGGACGACAGGGAGGACGACAATGCAGTGTGTTTGACAACAACAAAAAAGTACTCTCAAAGAGAGAGAAAATACACAAATGAGCTTTCTTACGGAGAGTGTGATAAATAAATGGATAATTCATGGCAATAGATAAAGAGATTGTGGAACAGCCTCTCAGAAGAGCCAACTCAAGACCCACCTCTTTAATTGGATTTGAATTAGGATATATTCTTTCTTTCTTATTTTTGTTTTATTCAGTCCTGTGTCTATTGACTTCTGTATGAATTAAGTGGTTTTATCACAAAGGTATTTTTTACTCTGTTCATTACCTGGAAAGGGGGGGGCATATTATTTGTTTTTAGTTTGTGAAGCACTCTTTGTGTATGAAAAGTGCTCTTTATTAAATAATTTGATAAAGTGATGGGTGCCTTCACTCTTAGAAAAAACTATGATGTATTTTGATGTTTAAATTGTGTACATATTAATGTTATTTTAAATCATTTAATTATGGTTTCACACCATCAGTATAATCCCTTTATTACTATGTTATATAAGGAAAGTTAAGTGGTTTAAATTAATTTGAAACTACTACTTGTAAAACTATGTTTCTGCATCAAAGTTTTAGTCAAGATGGCAACTTTAAAAAAATTATATTTTATAAACATGCACTATCGTACTGTTTGTCTATTACCCATAAAAAAGGTATTTAAACAACCCTGAATACAAATAAAATGGTGCTTTACAGAAGCAAACACATTAAATTAGGACATATGGCAAATGTGGAGCACCAACATATTATGGTCCTACTGTGTTTTTAAAAACCTTTTATACTAAATATAATCTCACTAGGCTCCTCTCCCGAACATACACACTCTATTTTTAATCTATGTTGTAACAAGGACACGCATGGCTATTTCTAAACACCTTCCAATGTCACTGGAGTGCTTTATCCAGTAAAAAATAATCAGATTAACACTTTTTAATTGTGTTTTAGATAATTGTCATTCTGTTCCTCTCTTCATTCACAAAGGGGAGGCGTGCGGGACACACACGAGCCAGCGAGAGATGTGGAGGGGAGAGAGGCATGATGGGATAGCATTGTGAGAGGAAGGGATGAGAGAGATTAATGCTGCCAGTACAGTGTATAAAATATAGATAAGTAAAAGAGATTTGTGAGTTAAATACTGAGGAATAATGTACTATAGTTCCCTGACTGCTCAAATTCCTCCCCGAAATATATTTGATTTTGTTTCCATTTGTGACACTGCGTTTCCCAGAAATCCCTTTCCAATCTAATTATTCCAGCTCTGTGGCATGCCAGTTTGACTATATTTCTAACAGATGCTTAATTTTTAGAATATAGATCAGTGTAACAAGCCTGTATCTTGAAAGTGTCCTAACCTGTCCACCATATATTACTTTGCAGCAGTAAGTTTACAAGCAGGGAAGAACTCAATGTATATATACGGTGGCCGACAGGTGCAAATGTGCTACAATGGCCCAAATAATATAAATATAAAAACACAAATATGTCACAACATATGGAGAATAACCTTCTCCAACTTGATCAAACATGCAGGTTTACTAAAAGAACTGCATACACAAAACACTGTAAACAAAAAACGCTGGAAGAAGCTCAAAACACAACTGAAACCAGGGGACAGTAAAAAGTGACGCACACAACTGGGACCGAAGCGCTTGTTGACGTTCGGGGATTATAAAGTTGGCCAGTCTCATTCTAAATGCTTCAAGTAGGTGAATATGTTTCTTCATTTGCATGTGTTTTGGCACATTTGTGTTTTTATATTTGCATCATTTTCAAAACTGCAGCGCGGCAACCGTCCCCTGCACCTATATGGGGTTTGTGTCTTTTTCCCCCCATGGTGAGATTGCAACCCTCTTATCCCTACTGTGCAGTCTAATGTTTATTTTTAAACTAATTGCAGGGGGACATCGTCTCTTCCGTTGGCCTGCCAAATGTTTTCCTTTTTCTTAATGAGAAGGCAGTTAATTCTGCCATAGGTCCAATGTAATGCCTGACCTCCTAAAATTCCAGGCTTTTAAGGATCTGAGAGATCTTCTCACCCAGAACATATAAGTGATACATTTGTTTCAGCTGACACTTGTATCCAAAGTGACTTACATACATACACTCCCCCTTCAATACCGTGCATAGCCAACTGGAGCAATTTGGGTATCTTGCATCTTCATTAAGTATCCTGCCCAAGGGCACTTTGACATGTTGGCTACAGGGGCTGGGATGGAACCGCTGACCCTCTGACTGGTAGATGCCCATTGTTAGCTTGGCAGCTCTCTTCTTCTATCTGTTGATTCTGTCCTTAGTGTATTTTACCTGCAATGGAGCTTCTTTTAAACCTACATTATGCCATTTTCTTAAAGATCGCCCTGAAAGGTCTGGCTGAGTATCTTACGGCCCGCCCACACGGCAGCGTCGCATGCTTCAACGGAGATGCTTCCCATTCACTTTGAATGGGGTGACGTCACGCTTTGCCGAACTGCATTGTGGTTCCGCTGCGTCGCTTTGCCTCCGTTGCTCGCTTCGGAAGTTGAGAAAAGTTCAACTTTTCAAGAGTCGACGGAAGTGCCAGCCAATCAAATCATATGCCAGTACAAGCTCTAGCCAATCAAACCGCGTGCTTGTGTGTCCAGGGCGGGAGATTAATGTGATTACACTGGCAAGCTTCAAGCACGCCGCCGTGTGGACGTACCGTTACTCTTCTAAAGTTCTGAATCCAGGACATGTTCTGCTCCTGCCTTATTGCTGACTCCTACAGACTGTTATGCCAAACCTGAGTCTCAGACTTGAGCTTGCTATGCCTCCTTTCGCAACTCGTAACAGTTTGATTGAAATCTTCTTGTAGCCCTTGTATCTATTCAGGGTCAAGTCGATTCAATTTTTTTCTAGCAGCAACAATAACAGAAGTTATCTCATGAAACTTTTTTAAATATAGATCAGGTCTCGACCCTATTCTATCATTTAAAGAGACCCAATGTAAGACTCCCCTATGAGCAAGCAGTACATGGTGGCTAAAATAAAGACCCCTATAAGAGACCTCGAGCGGAACCAGGCTCAGGGTGGGCTGCCATCTACCCGGTTGGGTTGAGAGAAAGACAACAACTTTAAAAATAATAAAATATGACTAAATATTATAACAGTGGGAGTGGGCGTCAGGCAACAAGCTCGGCCACGATCCACAACCGTGATCGTAGCCAACAACACAATAACTCTGGGGAGGATGCCCCCGATGCCAAGTGAGTAACATGCACTTATGGGATATAAATGTATGCAGATATAGAGGGAGAGGAAACAATAAGGAGGACTCAATCAAAATGTTCATCATACATAAAAAGGAATATGAACCCAATCAAACAAAGATAATTATTTCAGAAACAAACCAAAATAGTACCAAGTTGTGTTAAGTCACCATTAACAAACCTGGCAACCTGAAACGAGCAACTTTGAACTGGTTCTGCCCCTTCATCTCTCTGCTGGCTGATGATAATCGAGATGAGGTCATTTTGAATATCCCGCGGTCCTACACATTTTATTACAAAACTCTGAAATTCCCAGGGTCTTATGATTCCCACTTCATAAGACCCTATGTTCCCCCAACCCTTTCTAATTCCCGACTTATCACATACAGATAGTTGGTCAGGAGCACTTTGGCTTCACTTTGTATTGCATTGGGTACCACTTGACGTCACTTCTATTAAGGCCATGTAACTATTTAGTTAGGTTTCGGAAAAGCTTGTGGTTTGAAAATGATTCCTGACAAAATCTAAGTACTTAATCTATAATGCAATATAGCTGTAACCATAGGACCCTGGGAACATGGGTTGGTTCCTTTTTGCTTTGGTCATTTAGGGCTGTAGTGACTCTGTATTTGTACCTCAAATTATGACACTCTTTTTAACTTTATTTTACTCAAGACATTAAGATTAATTTACTAATCTGCCTTTTACTGCAAAATAAATGTTGGTATGATGAACCCTTGTACCATAAGAGCTCACATGGCAAAGCCATCAGCATCTTTATAGGAAAACAAGTCATGTCATCACAGCCAATTTGTGCGTGTCTTCAATCAATTCTAAATGCTACTACTTTTTTGAGTTAGGGACATTGCCCTTTGAAACACTAGAACAGGTTGTATTGAGAAATACCTGTTTAAGAATTATTGGGTTTCAGTGAGATTAAAATGACTTCAAATGGACAAATGCAATACTAGAGCAAATGCATCACCTTAATAAATTAAAACAGTAATAAAACGGTTATGTCTTAATAATGCATATAAAGCAAATATAAGGTGTACCAACATTTAAATGAAGATATTTCAGGTACAAAACAGGCTATTGTTGGATATTAAAGGATACCAAGAGACAGCAGGAAGTAAATGAAGTGGATATCTGGGTCCATGCAGAGTGTGTATCTGGTGGAGGAAATCTCAGCGGGAGGAGGAGGAGGAGAAGGTTTGTCTGAGTGTCTGTAAGGAGGAAGGCTTGTCGAAGAGCAGGCCGATTCTTGACAGGAGGTCACCACACTCAATCACTTCATATCAACCTCACATCACACACCTAATTTATCTCCCACTCCCCTCCCACTCCTCCATCCCCATTGCCTCTGAACTTCCCCTTTTCTCTTTTCCCTGCTGCTTTCTCTTCTTCTCATCACCCTTATTCTCGTCATCATATCCTTCAGTATATTTCTGGTAGCACTGGCCTTAAAAGTGGAAAGTTCAAGTTGATATTTATTTGTTCTTTACAGCAAAAATGGTGTTTTATGTGATTGATTCTTAGCAAAGTGGTTGTATTTGCCTAAAGTTATCTTATGGCCTTTCTTTTATTGTTAAGACATAATTTTAAGATC
Organism: Notothenia rossii; assembly: GCF_949606895.1. Classification (NCBI taxonomy): domain Eukaryota; kingdom Metazoa; phylum Chordata; class Actinopteri; order Perciformes; family Nototheniidae; genus Notothenia; species Notothenia rossii. The sequence goes on from NC_136904.1 coordinate 42,718,045, forward strand.
TTTTCCTCATGTTTCCTCAAGCCAAAGTAACGTGATGCAACAAACATTACATGTGGTAGCCAAAGAGTTTACGGGTTGCTTAAAGTTCTCCATCTCTTTGATATTGGATATTGTAATATATTCTATATTTTATAACATACTGTATGTCTATGTAAAATATGCTTGCGTGTTTTGTTGTTAACTGATAAAGTATGGCTGTAGGCTACACACGTTATGTCTTTACACAGCCATTGGGAACCATTCATTTGTATTATTAATGTTGACAAACTTCATTAAAAATCATTATTGTTACACTGGTTTAGCAAACTGCTAGGTCTAAATGTAGTTTTATGATTGATTTTTCATAGTCCTGAGAGACGGCATGCTTGTGTTAAGAGTCTGTCATCAGAGATGTTCTAACCACTACACTAAGATGTCCGTAATCTTATAACTGTATAAATGGGTTTCCAGTTAATTTAGTTGAAAAGCTGACCAAGGAACAAGGAAAGCCTTGCACTGCAGGGGATACAGTTCCTGACTGATTTGATTAAAGAGTACAATCAAACAGGAGAGGAGGAAAACCTTCTAATATTGGCCCAACATTGCGACATTGGAGAGCTCATGCCTTTATAGGCTATTACAACCTCGCCACATTTTGGCCAATTTGGTACAGTAGTAAAAGGGCAGCCCTATTAAATACAGAGCTAATGCGAAACTGACTGGCCGATTGGTGTAGGGAATAATAGGTCCTGTGCTGTGAAGTGGCCGACATGTGAATAGGCTTACAGATTGTTGACAAATGAAAGTAAAACCTAAATAAATTGGTAGAGAAAGAAAAAAATATATACGTAGATCATTTGAGACAGATCATGATGGCTTACTGATTTACTGAACCAAATTGTATCCCAACTGGACACCCAAAGTTTACTTTAATTTTTAGAGTGACATAATACAAGGGGCTCCAAATAATAAAACATGTTAAAGCAGTGCTGTTCATCCCTCCAATAGAGTTCAATTGAGTTGGTGAGATTATGTTAGGACTCTTGTGGTTGACCAACCTATGGTGATAAGGAATAATTGCAGTTGTTTTTTTTCTGGAAAAGTTGCCAGACACCTAGTATGTACAAATTGAAGTGTGAGGATAATGTTTAAAGGTAGGTATTTTTTTCTACCAGAAATGTGGGTTTTGCTTTTGGGAATACATCACTACCAGTGCTGACCCTAAACATACAAGTGTGTCACACACTGCAGTAAAACCCCAGTATTCAAAATGTGCTGTATAAAGAGTGTTCCTAAAGCCTAAAAAATACCGGCAAATCCGACCTTTTCTTTATCAAAAAATGTGTCATTTGTAATTGGTCCTTGCTCGGAATTTCCAATCAGCTGTTTACATGACCTGCATTAAATTTCGGATCTCGCCACATCGGGGTAATTGTGAAATATAAGTGTGCATCTGAACCTAGTTATTTATACAGTCCTATGGCAGTGTGGAAAACTAACAAATTGCTTCGTGAATGATCGGCCTACAAGGGAAAATAACTCTGCAGCCTATCTCTGATCCATGCTCCCTCTTAACACACACCATTGTCCCCACCAGCCCTCTTCGCTCCTTCCACACTGAGAATGAGAAACTTGGTAAATGTAGACAAAGGCCATATTGTGATGAGTTGACGCATCATTTCTGAGTGGAGGACAAGAGAGAAAGAAACAATGGCACAATGAATCCCCATTTTCTCAAAGACCCAGGAAAAGGAAAGTTCTGGGGGAAAAAAGACGTTCAAATGTAAAAATGGGACACTGCATATGGGCAATTAACACCGTTCTTCTGCTTTCCCTTTGAATCCTTGAAGAAAATACTGTTGAAGAAAGGATACCAACGGTAAATTTGGTGGTAGAGAGAGGTGACCTTGTTAGGTAATTAACATCTTATTCTGAGTTTAATTAGACAAACTAAATCAATTCAACCTAAGTATGAAAGGAGGGCGCCTCTGAAAACAGGGAAGGGAGAAGGAAGGTAGATTATGTTTTAATTGTATGAAAGCATTAAAAATGCACCTGTTCGCCAGCAAATTGCCTCACTCACGGAAATCCACAGGGAGATGCAGCCCCTATTCAAAATAGCATCAAGTTGTTAAGATAGCTATTTATGTGCATGGGTACATGGAAAATGAAAACAGAGGAGTGGGGGGAGGAAATCCAAATGATGTTCCTTGTTGTTCAGAGTCCCCCTTGCTAGGGATTCTAAACAATGTCTCAGAAACTTTTTAGATTTAGCGCTGTGTGTCTCTGTTGGCTTGTCTTCGCCAGCCAAACCCTGTCTTAACCCCCTTTGGTGTACAGCGAACAGACTCAACCTCCCCACAATCATTTCCTTGATGTTTTCATTCGCATCTTTTTTCTCCCCCGCCTCCCTTTCTCTTGAATCCCTGAGCTATTGCTTTATTTGCATCTGGTCCAAAAATAAAAATAAAAGGGATGTGTTGAATGACAGTCCAGTGACAGGAGACTGAATGTGAATCATAGATTCATCAGAAATGTAATTGAGATGGGGTCCAGAGGTCATTAAGTTAATGTAGCGGGGAAGCGCTGGCCTCGTAACCATGATTGATGGCGTGACAGCGGTCGCCTAACGTGGCACTGGTGCTCACACACTGGTGAAGGCCTGCCTGGTGACTGTGTGTCGGATGAGTGCAGTGCAGTGGATGACCTCTGGAGCGACCATTGCTGACACCTGTACGTACTGGTAAGTCCAGAGTTTGACAGTCTTTTGGAACCTTCCCATTCAAATGTTGCGATTCTATCCTGTAAAATAATGAATTGTTTCAAAGTTGTAATACTGTTGATTTAAAGGTTTGTTTGTGGCATTGCAAAAGCGACATACTTTTGATATAACTAATACCACAAAGATGGAGAATTCAGTGGAGTAGGAATAGTAGGGTTAGGGTTAGGAAATGCAAATCTGTTGTTACAATTATTTTGAAGGTGTAGACTTTCTCAGGTTCTGAAAAGACAATTTGATGGTGGCATAAATGTGCCTTCTTTCTAATATCCATGAGGGAGTGACTCCCCTGAACGCTAACCCAGGTGAAATTGAATAGAAGTCTATGAGAAAATGACTCCAATTCTCACTTAATTGATTTTGTCAATAAATATCGTACATATTTGTTACAGTTGATGGTCTCAATCTCTAGTTGCAAGTTGTCTTGAATACAGCATCATGTCCATTTTGTGAATTATAGTCATATTTAAAGTCAAATAGACAAATCCGCCAATGTTTAAGGGCGGGGCTACACGTTAATGAAAGGGCTACAGGTCAATTCCTGCGCTTTTGTCTTAGAATTTACACCAAATCACAGTGTGTATTCAGTCCATGAAAGTCAGTTGTTTCCTATTTTCCTAAAATACCTTCTCCTATCACTTCTGTCTGCAGGAAGAACCAGATGGCAATGGCAAAAAACAATAGTGTTGGCGGGTACAACCTTTTAGTTCACCTGTGATTTAATTGCACTTGATCAACGTCCAAGAAGTGGACGATACAGTCCTCCCTTTTTCCAAAATTCACACCTCAATCAAATCCCAATAATTTAATACATAAAGCTGGCTATTTGTTAAATAATCTCTCCAGTCCAAGTAAAGACGAGGTTATCTTTCAAGACTTGCCAAAACTCCCTTGATAGACACAGAAGACAATGTTAAAGGTCCCATGTCATGGCCATTTCTACTGATCATACAGATGGAGCGATTCATTTCAGACAGTTTGAAACGCGAGGGCCGTGATTGGTACGTGATCTGCCCTCACTCAAGGGAAAACCTCCAGCTTGACTTGAGACCGCCCCCGTGATAGATAAATGTAATTATAATGAAGCCAGCTGCAATGGATCATTGATCCACCAGGGGGTGCAGTGGGGTTCCACACTGGAGCTCATGTGAAATAAAGTCAGATACAGTACGCTGGATGTACAGCCCCCACGTAATAACGTAACGCCATAAAAGCTGGTGGGTTGAAAGCAATACGGGAGGTAAAAATAACTAGAATAATTGTGATTTATTTATTGTGGCTTTTATGTTTTTAGGTATAAAATGTTATGTAATTCAGGCTTATAGTTCACCCTTCTCTAAAAGCCTTCAACAATGACAATATACATTGTCATTTAATAAATCCTTCCAACACACATTGTAAAAAATAGCCTACTGTAAGTTAAGTAATCATTTCAATATGTACATCTTCTGATGTAACAACAATAACATTATAAATAGTAACATAGCTGAACATGGTATTGCACATTTAGCTTTGAGTGTTACTGACCTGAGATGTTTTTATTACATGAATTAAGGTGACTGAGGCTTTTTAACATACAGGGATGCAAACTCATCAGGTATGAAAAAGGTGACAAGGATCCGAGCCCCCGGCTCCCCCCCCCCCCACGGAATGACAGAGGATTTTAGCAGTCAGAACAACTAAAGCAGCAGTGTTAATAATAACAGAAACGCCAAAGAGTCACATCTAATAGAAATATATAAAAGCATTTATTTTAAATTGTGGAGCAGTCAGTTTATAATTTTGGCAGCACTGTTGAGCATTTTGAAAATGTATTTTTGTGCCTCTGTGAAAGGCTTAAGTATTTTTATCTTTATAGCCACATGGTGTAAAGTAACTAAGTTCATAAACTCAACAAGTGCTATACTTGGGCACAATTTTGAGATACTTTTACTTTATTTAAGTATTTCAATGTTTTGCTACTTTGTTCTTCTACTCCACTACAGTTCAGAGGTACATGGTGTACTTTGACTCCACTACATGTATTTAATACCTTTATTTACTTCACAGATCTGGATTAATTAAGTGAAATATAATCAAGTGTTAAATCAGACTTTAGTTCCACCTGGAGTAAATCCACAAGCTACCCTGCAGTATACAAAGTCATTCAAACTAGCTGCACCTTTACCAGCTTTGAGAACACTTTCATGATCAATCATTATAAAACATATCATATCTATTATTCTGAAATGGACCAATCTGCACAATGACCACTTTTACTGTCGCTACTTTCACTATATTTTGATGATAATACTTTTCTACTTTTACTTGAGGAACATTTTGAATGCAGGACTTTTACTGTAACAGAGTATTCCTACACTCTGGTACTTCTACTTTTACTCAAGTACAAGACCTGAGTACTTCTACTTTTACTCTAGTACAAGATCTGTGTGCTTCTACTTTTACTCAAGTACAAGATTTGAGTACTTCTACTTTTACTCTAGTACAAGATCTGTGTGCTTCTACTTTTACTCAAGTACAAGATCTGAGTACTTCTACTTTTACTCAAGTACAAGACCTGAGTACTTCTACTTTTACTCAAGTACAAGATCTGAGTACTTCTACTTTTACTCAAGTACAATATACTTATACCACCTCTGTTTATAGCCTATGAAAAAAACTATTAGAAATAGAAGGCTAAAGCTAACGTTAGCAGATCGTGACAATGTATGCTAGCTAGCTAGCTAGCTCAACGATTCCTTAAATAATATTGCCACAGAAAAACTTTTCAGTTCACATCACGCTCTGCCGCTCCGACGGGGAGCTCTGCTCTGTACACCTGAACAGCCCGTTCTAACAGCTGTTCACCAGCGGTCCAGTCTGTGCCACAGTGACTCTGGATGCACAGTTAATATTAACGAACGCACCCGTAGGTAATGTAGCTGCTGAAGCTAGACCATCATCTCGGAGCAGCAGAGCCTTATTATACATCCATGAGGAGAGCCGACAGGCAGGAAGACTCGAGCACACAGCTCGTACTTCATTATAATATATAAAAAAAGAACACCATGCGTGTCATGATGGCACATAACAGCTCACGGCCGCGGATTACTCCGGGTCCCAGCCCCCCCCATACCCCAAAAATATTTGTATTGCAGATCTACATGAATCACACAAACGACTTATTTTGGATTCAAAACGGCGAATTTCGCCGAAAGGTGACAAGTTTGCATCACTGAACATGAACAGAGCACAACTGAAACATAACATCTGAGATGTAACAACATAATACACTTGTGGGGATGCTTGGGATGTGAGGAGTGAGGGACACGGCTTAGAACGGGCGTGTCGCCTGGCAGGACAGGAGAGTGTGTGCACCAGTCTGCCTTGATCTATGAATTAATGTCCGTGACACTCACTGCTGCCCACAGCTGTTTTATAGAAGGAAATTCCTTCACTTCATGAAAGTGTTTTAACCACACACACCTCTACACACACATGACGGGTGTTATTTTCCCCATAAGGAACAAGTCGCTGCAAATTATCCCGCTTATTACACGGCCACATTCTCAACAAAGTAACGACATGACTCCCAATATTAATTGAAATGCTTTTATGGATTTAGAAAATGTTTTTATTGATTTAAAAAATAGTTCTATGTATTGATTTAAAAAATAGTTGTATGTATTGATTTAAATTGACATGCATCCGCTAAGAAAAATAGTCCGTTGTTACAGTTTTTTAAACAGTCTGAATGAAACGGCAGCTCTCAGCTGTGTATTTACACAACTAATGGCCCATCAACCACAGCTCTCTCCCCCCCTCCCCCCTTGATCTTTCTTCTCCAGCAGCTAAATGAACGGTAGGTTACTCTTAGTGACAAGCTTACAGTTAGACACAACACTGTCATTGCAAGTGACCCTCAGTTAGTTGACTTTTATGTTCAACTGCTAAATTCGTCACTGATAAAAAAGGGCTTCTACTGTACCTAATTACCTTAACACTAGAACCGCCAGAGGTTTTTGTATAGGCCTACCTAAACCCGTCAAATCCCGCTATTAGAATGCAATTTTTAACAACATAGGGTGCTACATAACACACTTTCAGGAAAAGTCACAGACTGGGAGACTTTAATGTTTTATTGAAAAAAAGTTACATTGCACACACACAACACACATCACACAAATTGACCCGATTGGCGGTTCTAGTTTTAAATAAACTCACTAATTAATTAAACCAGTTCAATACGCATTATTCTTATTCTTATCATTCTTTATGAGCGCAGAAATAGTCTTAAAATCAGATCTGTTTTTTAAATGAAATCTGACGGCAGGCAGTTAGCTCTGATCACCTATGATAGATGCGCCGCACCTAATCGCTGGCCATTCAGTCACAGACACTGTTCGAAATGGGGGGGAGCTAGGGGGAGATTGGCTCCCCCGAAGAGGGAGGTAAATGGTAAATGGACTGTACTTATATAGCGCTTTATCCAGTCTTTAAGACCCCTCAAAGCGCTTTACATATTACATGTCATTCACCCATTCACACCCATTCATACAGAGCAGTGTACCTTACTCTAGGACCTAACATTTCACACACATTCACACACCGTTGGCCATGCCATCGTGAGCAACTCAGGGTTAAGTATCTTGCCCAAGGATACATTGACATGTTGACTGCATGGGCTGGGATCGAACCCACAACCTTCTGGTTGAAAGACGACCACACTCCCTCACAGCCACAGTCGCCCACTGTGGCGCTCCCTTGAAGGCTGACTTTGAGATAAATAGGGGGAGCCCAAAACAATCGTGCATATTTGTGTCACACAGATTAGAAATGTTGAGTTTCTGTAAATAACAGTTCTTGAAATAAATAATAGTTATTGTTCATTACAGTTTCTGAATATTTGTTTTATATTTGTGAATATGTCTGGGTGTTGCCATCTGTACGTGGCGGCGCTGCATTCTTACTTACGTTGCTATGGTTATGGCGGTGATGCCGGCGCGATATTTGAAATGTTCATTTTGATATTTTTTTAACTCTGGCTGTGTAATAAAAAAATATGGCAAAACGAAAACAGCCAAGCGTCACAGCTTTTGGATTCACAAGCAAAGAAGCGAAGGAGTCTAAAAATGACAACGTGAACGGAAAACAACTTTTAGTTGGCCGGCTGTAAGCGGCGTTAGGGTCGAGTTTGACAGCTCCACACCGAGGGAGAGGCCTGCCGATGCGGAGCCTGAAGAGGCTTCAACAACGGCCACATCCGCCGGCATAGTGACACCGTCTGTATTAGTAGAAGAGTGTTTTTATAGCAATTGATCGCATCCGCGCTGCCGCGCCAGTCAACAGAGCGTGCGTGTGACATATTTAGTTGCAGGATGTGCTCTGAAAAATAGGGCTCCCCGAAAGCAAATGGGTAATTCGAAAACTGACAGAGCTCCCTCTATACAAATCAAACTGTAGACGGTGTGAAAGCACCTATTGTTTTAAATAATGGTCGGAATGTGACCTGTGAGCCTTCTGAATTACCGTGGGACAGCACATTCTAAACTAAAATGTTCAATCAATAAAGTAACATCTTATCTTATCTTAATAATATCTTCATATTAATAATAATAATAAATCATACAGTATGTGTCCGAAAGGGAGCAGGAGGAAGCAAACACAAAAATATACTGCATATTAAAGCAAACAATTGTAAAGGTTAAAGTATGAGCATAACAAATAAAGAAGTGTAATGTAAACATTTACATTATGATTATTTAATATATAAAGACTATATATTATTGAATTACAAGATTAGATATACTTTAGTTGATCTAAAATATTGATGTGTTCAAATGCTCTTCAAAACACAACTGAAAGTCCATGAAACTTGTCTTTCTGTATTTGTGAATGAAGCGCCATCTCCTGGTTAAAACCTGAAATTGAAAATCTGGCAACGCCCTCTTGGAAAATAGTGGGAGGGCTTAACATTCCTCTATACTGGTCTTTGGCAGGTCGTAGGCAGGAAGCTGTAAACTGGAGTCCGAAATGCAGTGCTACATCTGTAATTCCATTGTTGAGGTCTACTAGAATAGATTTATATTGTGCAATGTTCCAAACTCACATTGGTTTCTCATAGAGCAGGGGTGGAGAACCTCCGGCCTCCGGGCCGTATACGGCACGCGAGACCATTTGGTACGGCCCTCGAGGTAATTTATAAACACACGCAAAAAAGAAAAAAATTCAAGAAATCTAGACCGCAAAATAATTAAACAAGCTTGTTTTTCCTGGCCAAGGTCAGGGTCCTTGAACACAACACGAGCCTAACGCGTCATCACGTGGTATATGTCTCGTCTGACAGGAGTGTAGTTCTAACGGAGAGCACCAGAACGCGGCTCCGGGCCGGGACTTCACAAATTGCAATACCCATAAGGAGCTGTACACATGCCGCAGTTTTTGCGTGGCTGTGTCTTTAGTTGAAAGCCCAATGGCGATCTGTTCATCTGTCATACTGATCATACAGTCAATAACATTGTTGTTATTAGCATCTGGTTAGCTAGCTATGCTAACTAATATACTGTAAGAAGCTTTTTCTCCAACCAGTGAGGTAAAGGCACATCTTTATATGATCATTATAGTTATAGAAAAATAAGAGAATAAAGTAAACAGGTATACAATACTAATATGACAGTAAAAAAAAGTTGTTATTAATAAACAAGAATACTGTTTAAAAGGGAAGTGATTTCTAAAATATCCATAAAGAAAAAAATCTGCTTGCAGTTCGGTTTCATATGGGTGTTGAGAGATGTATCCATAGATCTCTTCATGTTGCTCTCAAAGTGCACCAGATTGATGCTTTTAACTTCAACATTTAAAAAAAATCTTCCTAGTGGTGCATGCCCCCAAACCCCCCTAGATGACGTTAGATTCCCCCCCCCCCCCCCCCCCCACTTAAATCATGTCCACATGGATATGAAACTAAATACATTTGCACATCTTGTGTCCATATCTTTCTGTTTTGGTGGTCATGCCACGGTGCATGAATGCGCGGGTCATGGTCAAATATCTGGATTAAGAGGTTGCTTTTTCTTTGCACATTATGAAAGAAACGCGAAATGAATGGGCTGTGATTTGAGTTTTTTAAGCAGACGTTGAGTTCAATAATTTGTACGGCCCTCGAAGGATGTTGTAAAAGTTGAAATGGCCCTTGAGAGGAAAAAGGTTCCCCACCCCTGTCATAGAGCATCTCTGTATAGTATGTGTATTCACTCTCTGTCCTAAACGGCTGAAATGAAATGAAAACGGCTTGTTGGAGCTCCTGCCCCCCCTCCCTGTGAGCCCAGTGTGCTCTGATTGGTCGAGAAGCTGACAAGCTCGTTGCTGCTCGCACACACACTGCTGCGGGCTGCTGCAGGAGCAGACAGGCTTGCCGATACAGCTAGAACAAGCAAAACTCATCCTGAGCACACACAAACACTCACAGCCGAAGTAAAAACAATAAGTGTGGCTTGATATTGAGTAAGAAAAAGGTTTATAACGCTGTGAGAATGGGTCTGCGGAGAGCATTTCTCCGCGATCCCAACGTAGAAGTCCGAACAACGTTTACGCATTTACACAGTCGTGGTAGATATACCTTGTTTGTTTTAAACATCATAAATACACAAACAACAATGAATACTTACAGGTTGTGTACTCAAATCTCCCGCTGGTCCAAACAAAGTAGGAACAGCATCGTTCTTCAGTGCCCTACGCTTTACATATCCGGTATGAATCGCTGAAAGCTTTGGGAAGCTTTGTTTCGTGAAAGGCTGGCAGAGGGTGCGGCCATAGCTCTGGGCGTGGCTACTGGGTATCCCTACGTAGCGATTCCCAGGAAGTAAATGACAAATCTCCAACGATGCGTTTTGGGGAGGTATTTTCTGTGTTAGAGTTTTACTCGCTACAGGGTGTACTTTGAGGGTTTGTGACTCTGCAGACTGTTTACATGCATAAAAACCTTCATAAAACACAAGGGGACGTCAAACTCCTCCGGAAAAGTACACTGAACTTAATTTGTTAAATTTGTGATGTGTTACCCAAGCTCCACTTTTGAGCTTTTTGTTACACTTAGAACTGCAACACAAAGGACTGGCAGATGCTGCGAGTTGATGTTTTTTGCCAAATCACATACTGTCAAAACAATTCGACAACAAATGATTTGTGTGTATTATTAAGTATGTAAGTCTCTGTCCCCCAACTTATTGTCATGATGATTCTTAAGTTGGAGGCATTTTTGTTTTTATGTTTAAATGTATTGTTAATAAATACAACATATTTAATAAATATTATATACCTTATCACTTATTTTGATTTGATTTCATGATTGCATGATGTGTTTTCAAAATAAAAACCTCATAGGTATTTCAAGCCTTCTTACCCTAGGGAAAGTATTTTTCATTGATATTAAAAATATATATCAATACACAAGGTTTTTCTTTGGCCTTGCAGATTTCCTTCAATGGAAACGCACCATTTGAGACCATGTGAGTGAAAGCATAAAACAAATATGCAGATTTGATTCATGTTCTTTTTTTATATTTCAGGAAAATGCTAATCTTGAGTCAGTGTTAAGACACCGGTTATAAACTGGAATGTATGATTAAATCCTCTATGCATCCTGAACAAACATCAGACTCACCGCTGAGCATGACATCATTATTCCACAAAGGAAGAGAGTTTTAGAGCAGGCTTTTCTGTTTGCTTGACGCAACAGGATAAAGTACCTAGCTCTTTTTCTATAAGGAAAAATAAAGTGAAGTAAATAAAAAGTAGTAGTATGCAGATGCAGTTGAGTTTGGTGTTGGTTAGAGCCCGCTGGTGGTCTCCTCCAGCCACACTGCATGCAGCAGATACTGTGCATGTACTCGACCAGCTGTAATTGGCCACAATTGATGCTCTAATAACGCAACTCTCACCTCCTGACCCTCTCGAGTCGGAGCCTTTTCTCTGATTTTCAAAAAATGTACGAGCATAAAGCTAAGAGAGAGCAGGAAAAGACGGAGAAAAAGAGAAATAAAGAGAGGCCAGGCCACCGTGAAAAGACAGCCGGCGAACAAAACCACTCCACCTTGCATGAGACAAGCTCAGATTGGCAGCGCTTCATCCGGCCTCAATTATACTGACTAATTAGAGTTCCACAATTTTCTTGTTTGAAGTAAAATAAACGACAATGGAGGTCATGTGAAAAGCTCTAATGCAGAGCGTAATGGCGTAAAAAATCCAAGACCTTAATCCAACACTACCATGTGCCCTCTATGATAACCTAGAACACACAGAGTATACAGCAGAATACGATGTATTGGAGGAAAAAAATAAAGCTAAATGATATTGTCCTTTGCTCTATTCCTCCTTCCTTAACTCCTTTCCTCCCTCCATCCATGCTTTCCTCTCTTTTTTTATAATTCCTGACTTTTTTTTTATTCTATGCCATCTGGCCCTCTCATCTTCCACTGTAAAAAAAGGAAAACTAATTCATGTTCCGAGTCATCTGCATGATGAATAGTGCAGGTCCAGGTGCTACTGGTGTAAAAAAGGAAAGAGAAAGAGGGAGGGATGGCGAGAGCAAGACAGAGATGGATAGAAAGAGCAGCCAGAGAAAAGCTAAATTACATATGTATACTGATTATGTATGTAAGCCATTATAAACAAAGCCTCACTTTGAAATGTACATTTCAAGTCCATCTTTTATTATACTCTCATGCCCATATGTACCTCAGGATATTTACTGATGTGTTATCTTTCCTCGTGGTCAAACTGCTCATTAGGATATCTCCTTCTAATGTGGCCACACTGTAAAAGATGGGAAACAAATATGTATTTGGGGCCCTCCTCGCGTCAATGTGGGAATAAACATCCATTATTTAGTTGACCTTTGTTGTTATCATGACTCCCATTTTATCATTGGTCATCTGATCTGTAGGCTATGTAATAAAGGAAAGATCTCAATGAAATGTGTTAGAAGTTCAAAAGTTCAGCCAAGGCTTATAACCGTAGCCCAACATGTGACCTGGGCACACTTACAGTTATCGAGGATAAGAACGCTCCTGACACTTAATTGTACATTTGGCAATTTTGAAGCAAACACTTGGACTTTGGGTCTATTACATAATTAAATAAAATACAAACACAAAAATGTAAGCGGGCAAAAACCTTATTTTCTTGCACTACCCTCTGTCTGTTTGTGTTTGTAAATTATTGCTAAATCCACCAAAAAGTAGCATGAGATAATAAACTTAACACTTCGGAAAACTTGTAATAAAATAAATAAAAATGTCTCAATGTAACAAATCACATGGGATCTTTTCATGGTCAACTGTTAATAAAACATTTTAACCTTTTCAACTGCAGTTTGTTGCAACTTTTTTGAATATCACAATAGGTATTTTTAAAGTATATTTTACATTTTACAAGAGTTTTTTCAAGGGTTTTGTTCATATGTTTCCACCTCTGGAGGGGACATTTTGGATTTTAGCCTTTGCAGACGATTTACATGCACAAAACCTTAACACACTACAGGAAAGGGACCAGCCCTGTCTCCTAAAAATTACGTTCCCACAGAACTAAACTGCATTCTCAATTACGTTTAGCTAGAAACGTATTTTCTCCCACGTTACGTTCGTTATGAACGTGTTACGATATCTGAGAGGACCCAAACGCAGGACACGGCAGAGTGTTCAAAAAGGGTTTATTAGTGAACAAAAGGTGCGGGAAGGATAATCCGGCAGGAGTGGCGAGGAAGTGGAGGCTGGTGACGACAACACGGCGGTCAGAGAATGATCCACTGTGGTTTAACAACGATCTGGCGCCGACAGGTTGTGGAGCCTCTGCTGATATGCCGTTGTAGATGGCTGATGAGAATCAGGTGTGAGGGTGAACAGCTGATTGCAGCAGGTGAGCCGGGAGCCAGAGTGACAGCCACCACGCCCACACAACAGGCAAAGGGAAAACATCCCCAAGGAGGCGGCTGGAAATGGACAGCCACCACAGAACGTATCTCAAATACGTTTATTTTCTACATATCTTTGCCATTTATTGTCTTGCTTATAATAATGATAATAGTCATTTATAAATATCATTTTAGAGCACACATTTGAAATCAGTAGGCGAGGCTGTAATTTCGCCAGTTGTTACTCTCATGAGCGAGGCAGAAAATAATAGTTTTAACATGGCAAAAAGCTGCTGTGTCGTTTATTGCGCCTCAAACATTAAAACCACGCCCACACAACAGGTAAAGGGAAAACATCCCCAAGGAGGCGGCTGGAAATGGACAGCCACCACAGTACCCCCCCCTTAAGGGACGCCTCCAGGCGGCCTACCTGGTCTACCAGGTCTACCAGGGTTATCCCGGTGGAAGTCCCGTACCAGGGACGCGTCGTCGATGTTTCGCCGGGGAACCCAAGACCTCTCCTCCAGGCCATAGCCCTCCCAATCCACGAGATATTGGAATCCCCTTCCACGGCGACGAACGTCCAACAATCGCCTGACGGTGTAGGTTGGGTGACCATCGATGATGCGGGGGGGGTGGGGGAAGAGTCACTGGAGGAGACAAGGGGCTGCTGGCAACAGGTTTTAGCAGAGAAACATGAAAAGTAGGGTGAACCTTCATGTGTGGGGGAAGCTTGAGATTGACTGCAGATGGGTTAACAACAGAGTCGATGATGAAGGGGCCGACATAACGTGGCGTGAGTTTTTTAGACTCTGTCTTGAGTGGGAGGTCTTTGGAGGAAAGCCAAACACTCTGACCTGGTAAGTAGTTGGGGGCCGGGGTCCTGTGACGGTCTGCGATGAGGCGGTTGCGGGCAGCGGAACGGAGCAGGGCGGCTCGGGTGTCCTTCCACACCTTACGACAGCGTCGAAGGTGGGTCTGAATGGAAGGAACAGCAACTTCCTCTTCCTGTGCTGGAAACAGGGGTGGTTGAAAACCCATGGCACAATGAAAAGGTGAAATACCTGTGGCTGCATTTGACAGGGAGTTGTGGGCATATTCGATCCATGGCAGATGTGGGCACCATGAAGAGGGGTTCCTGAAAGCCACACAGCGGAGAGCCGCTCCCAGGTCCTGGTTGGCCCGTTCCGTTTGCCCGTTTGTTTGAGGATGATAACCCGACGACAGGCTCACCGATGCTCCCAGAGCCCGACAGAAGACTTTCCAAACGTGGGAAATGAACTGGGGACCCCGGTCAGAAACGATGTCGGTGGGGATTCCATGTAGTCGAACAACGTGGTTGACCAGAAGATCTGCAGTCTCTCGGGCTGTGGGAAGCTTGGGGAGAGCAACAAAGTGTACCATCTTGGAAAATCTGTCCACAATAGTTAGGATGATGGTATTACCTTGTGAGAGTGGAAGTCCAGTAACAAAATCCAAGGCCACATGCGACCAAGGGCGACTAGGTACTGGCAGCGGGCGAAGCAGACCAGAGGGAGGTTGGTGGGAGGACTTGGCGCGGGCACATACTGTACAGGCAGCAACAAAGACCCTGGTGTCTTGAGCCATGGAAGGCCACCAGAACCGCTGTCTGAGGATAAACAGTCTGCGATGGACACCAGGATGACACGAGAGACGGGAGGCGTGTGCCCACTGCAGGAACTTGGAGCGGACAGAGATAGGCACAAAGAGATTATTAGCTGGGCAGTTACCTGGGTTAGGCTGCGCCCGCTGAGCCTCCTTAACAAGTGACTCAATCTCCCAAGTAACAGCCGCTACCACGCAGGAGGCAGGCAGGATGGTGTCTGGACCGGCAGCTGGTTCTTCGGAAGCAAACTGGCGAGAGAGAGCGTCCGGCTTGAGGTTCCGTGACCCTGGGCGGTAGGTAAGGGTGAATGAGAAGCGACCGAAATACAGAGCCCATCGAGCCTGACGGGAGTTAAGGCGCTTGGCAGTTTGGATGTAAGCCAAGTTTTTGTGGTCTGTCCATACAATAAAAGGGAGCTCAGCTCCCTCCAGCCAGTGTCTCCACTCCTCTAGGGCAAGTTTGATAGCCAGCAGCTCTCTGTTACCCACGTCATAGTTTTTCTCAGCTGGAGTGAGGCGGCGGGAGAAAAATGCACAAGGGTGTAATTTTTGGTCTCTTTCCGGGCGCTGGGAAAGAACTGCGCCTACCCCGGTGTTGGAGGCATCAACCTCCACAACGAACTGGCGAGAGGAATCAGGGTGGATGAGCACAGGGGCAGTGGTGAAGAGTCTCTTTAGCTCTGAGAAGGCTGCATCGCACTCTGGGGTCCAGGAAAAGCCAGTTGTAGGGGAAGTGAGTCTGGTTAAAGGGCCCGCCACTCTGCTGTAGTCTCTGATGAAGCGCCAATAGAAATTGGCGAAACCAAGAAACTGTTGAAGCGGTTTCACTGAGGTTGGTTTTGGCCACCCTGCCACTGCTTGGATCTTCTCAGTGTCGGCCCTAATCTTTCCTCCCTCAACGATGTAGCCCAGGAATGAGACTGTGTTGACATGGAATGCGCATTTCTCCGCCTTCACAAAGAGTCTGTTTTCCAGGAGTCTCTGCAGCACCTGCCTGACATGGATAATGTGTTCCTCCTGGTTACGAGAGAATATAAGGATGTCATCCAAGTAGACGAAAACTGATCGGTTGAGGAGGTCACGGAGCACATCGTTAACCATCGACTGGAAAACTGCTGGGGCATTCATCAGTCCAAAAGGCATTACCAGATACTCGAAGTGACCGAGTGGTGTGTTAAAGGCCGTCTTCCACTCGTCCCCTTCTCGGATTCTGACGAGGTGGTAGGCATTGCGGAGATCCAGTTTGGAAAAAATTGTGGCTTCCTGGAGGGGTTCAAAGGCAGAGTTGATGAGGGGTAATGGATATCTGTTTTTTACAGTGATGGTATTAAGACCCCTGTAATCAATGCAGGGCCGCAGTGAGCGGTCCTTCTTGGACACGAAGAAAAAACCAGCTCCGACCGGGGAGGAGGATGGGCGGATGACACCGGCAGCCAGGGAGTCATGGATGTAACTCTCCATGGATTTCCTCTCAGGGCGAGACAGGTTGAACAGACGGGAGGAAGGCAGAGGGGCCCCGGGAAGAAGGTCAATGGGACAGTCGTAGGGTCGATGAGGGGGAAGAGAAAGAGCTTGCTGTTTACTGAACACTTCTCCCAGGTCATGATATTCAGTGGGGACAGATGACATGTCAGGCGGCTCGATCTTGGGTGGTGGAGTGGCGGTCTCTGCAGGCGGTAGGGCAGACTGCAGGCATGAGGATAGACAAAAACAACTCCAACTAAGGATTTTGCCAGTTACCCAATTAATCTGGGGGTGAGGCCAAGGAATCGGGAAGGATCTGGAGATTGGGGCAGTGGCAGTCCCAATTTGGGGATCAGGTGAGGAGTAGCTGGGATTGGGGTGACGGCTATTCCTATTCCTACGTCTCTCTCTGAGGCGATTATCAATCTTGATAGCTGTGGCAATTAAATTATCCAAGCTAACTGGATCATCCCTAGCAGCTAGCTCGTCTTTAATTGCTTCGTTCAGCCCCTGAAGAAAAATATCCTGCAATGACTCGTTATTCCAGCCTGAGTCTGCAGCAACTGTTCTAAACTCAACTGAAAATTCGGCTACACTACGGGAGCCCTGCCGGAGAGAAAGAAGGCGCCTGGAAGCGTCCCTCCCTCGTACCGGGTGATCAAAAACTTTTTTCATTTCGGAAATGAAAGTATCAAATGATAAGCAAATGTGTGGCTGGCTCTCCCTAACAGCTGTAGCCCAATCTAAAGCACTCCCCTTCAACAGACTCATTACGTATGCTACCCTAGCACCATCTGTATGATAAGTACTGGGCTGCTGCTCAAAAACTAACGTACACTGGAACAAAAAGGCTCTACAAATCCCCAAATCTCCAGCGTATCGCTCCGGTGTGGGAATGACGGCCTCTCGTAGCTGATAGAGAGGTGCGGCAGGAGCGGGAGGAGGGGCTGCCGGCTGTGCAGCGGGCTGCGGAGGAGAATACTGTGTGGTGAGCAGTTCTACTTGCGTGCCGATCCTTTGCACGTTAGCGGAGAGGTTCCGGAGAGTCTCCACTACCTCACGGAGAACCACAGCGTGATGCCCCACGAGAGCGCCTTGACTGGCCAGGGCTTGGCTGAGTTCGTCCGCAGTCTTGGACTGGTGGCCTGTGTCCGCTGGGTCCATGCTGGCCAGATCGTTCTGTTACGATATCTGAGAGGACCCAAACGCAGGACACGGCAGAGTGTTCAAAAAGGGTTTATTAGTGAACAAAAGGTGCGGGAAGGATAATCCGGCAGGAGTGGCGAGGAAGTGGAGGCTGGTGACGACAACACGGCGGTCAGAGAATGATCCACTGTGGTTTAACAACGATCTGGCGCCGACAGGTTGTGGAGCCTCTGCTGATATGCCGTTGTAGATGGCTGATGAGAATCAGGTGTGAGGGTGAACAGCTGATTGCAGCAGGTGAGCCGGGAGCCAGAGTGACAGCCACCACGCCCACACAACAGGCAAAGGGAAAACATCCCCAAGGAGGCGGCTGGAAATGGACAGCCACCACAGAACGTATCTCAAATACGTTTATTTTCTACATATCTTTGCCATTTATTGTCTTGCTTATAATAATGATAATAGTCATTTATAAATATCATTTTAGAGCACACATTTGAAATCAGTAGGCGAGGCTGTAATTTCGCCAGTTGTTACTCTCATGAGCGAGGCAGAAAATAATAGTTTTAACATGGCAAAAAGCTGCTGTGTCGTTTATTGCGCCTCAAACATTAAAACAAATCCAGAGTTACGTGTTTCTTTACTTCCTCTAAGAAGAAAGGACAGTAACAGAAGATCTCTGTGACGCCAGCTGTGGTGTTGTTAATGCGATATCAGTGGCGACTGGTCATTAGGGGCAGGTGGGGCACAGCCAAAAATAATGATTACAAAAAAATGCAAAAAAAAAAGATATATATAATAAAATATATTTTAAGATCATGTTTAATCATCTGATTTGTCTGTACATTGCTGTTTTAGTCTGTGTTCTTCTAATTAGTGTCTACAGTGTGTGCCTATTGAGCTGTTTAGAGCCAAGTGGGACAAAACCCGATCATGCCCTCCCTCTCACTGTCTAAGTATTGTCCTATTTAATGTGTGTGGCAAAAAAATAATGACCATAGGGGCAATGAGCTGCCATCCCCACCATACGTCATCTCACATCATTCAGAGCGGATTGGCTGTAAGTACGTGTGCCACGAAAAGTGTGGTGTGTGAAGAGGAGGAGAGAGACGCGTCCCAAAACCAGGAAGTAAGCTGCGCATGCATGGGTTCCCTCCACAAATAGCAATGAGATTTCTCCATAGGATTTAAGAAAATAGCTCAAAATAAGATCTGTGGGAAACGTACCTGTTAGATAAATGCACGTTTTGTTCAGCCGGATAATATCCACATGTCTACACTACTTTTATAATTTTCTAATCATAAATCTATCGATTAGATTTATGATAGACTTTTGAAACTACAAGAAGATAAGGAGGACTTTTACAAACAAGTAATAGAGATTTTTGTCCAGAAGGATAGCCAAATGGACTTCATCTTCAAGTCAAGGTAAGACCGCAATTTTATTGAAAATGGGATCTTACTAAGACATAACAATTCAATATTTAAATGATAAAATTACATGTTTTGGGTATCCTTTTGTTGAACTGTGTGTTTAAAATTAATTGAAGCATCAGACAAAAAAAGCTTTGGAAAATAATATTATATTTTGATTTAGGTCAAAATATTATATTTGTAAACCTGAAGAGTCAGTGCCAGTGCCTCACCAGCCATGAACCTCACTGCAGAAGCTTATATATAGACAAAAAAATTCAGTTTAGGATGGCCGAAGACACTACACTACCCATAATCCCCAGCTATCATTTGGGACTACAGTCTCGTTGACAAACCCCGTGATTAATCTTCAAGCTCGGGGATTTGGATGTTGGAGTGGCAGTGCGCCAAGGTTACGCCGAGCGTCAAACTCTTTGAAATGGAACGAAACCACGGCAGACTATTCATAACTGGACTTGAACGCCCCCCGAGAACTACACATGCTGGCTATTGTGTTTCGCAACATGTTCTCTATGGCACGTCTCTTCTGGGAATTGTAGTTTTAAAAGACGTTTTAGTTTTTCCCAAAATTAGAAGTTGACAGTATTAAACTGTGTAGGCCTACAGCCCCGGAGGTTTAGGTGATAGGAAACAAATTGGTGTGTACAAATTTAAAACATGTAATTACTAAATGGGTGAAAATTGCTTGTATCCATAATGGGCAGCATTAATATATACCCACATTACCCTACAATTCAGAGGTTAACCTGGTATTTTTACTCCACTACATTTATTTTAGTTACTTTGCAGATTCTGATTAATGATGTGAAATATAAACAACCCTTAAAGCAGACTTTAGTTACACCTGAGTAAAATTCAGGGAAAGGTGATTGTCAAGTGCCAACAATCAGGAGAGATATTTGATTGTTGGTGCTTGAGAAGACTAAACATTTATCTGCAGATCTCTATAAAGTATATTAATTACTCGTTATTCTCTACTAATAATTCATTAAAAACTGTATATAATTGCTATTTTGCACATCCCTTTCAAGATTTCCTAAGGTTTATTGACATATCATATACACAACTACGGTGTAGTTATGCAATGAATGAAAAACTTGGGTCACAGGTTCCTCAACAGTGCATTACAAGACATCTATCAATATGTGTGTATACCTCCACCATTAAACTGTCAAATTCTGCACATTTCTTATACTACATACATAAGAGTATAATTAATGTGTATAATATCAGTTAAAATAAGTGCTTCAACTTAGTTAACATGGCAGGAAAGCAATATATTAGACGTTAAAGGTGGGGTAGCTAAGTTTCAGAAACCGGCTCTAGTGCACTAAAATTTGAAAGTACAAAGCCAAAAAGAATCCGCCCCTTCCTTCAGACTTCCTTACAGAGCACCTCCTCTGCGAGAGCAGGCTGCAGTAACGTTACAAATCAGGCAAAGCTAAACACATCTAGTTTAGCTATACTACACAGCCAAAGCAACTCCGATATTGACTCTGGTTTGACTTCTCCTAGTTTCCACATTCTTTTTGTTCTTAATTTGCTCCGTTACATTTTTCCATTCCATGGAATATAACAAAAAGTGTATCTCGAGCCGGTTTCTGAAACTTACGTACCCCACCTTTAAGTACTTTGTCAGGCTTACTATTTATCTGTAGATAGATACCCCCAAAGCTTTTTTCTTATTTGAAAGAAGACCTTAACCTAAAGTATTCTTTAATGTGTTAATAAAAGTTAATTAGTTTGTCTGTTTTGCACATCCTCATATTAATATCTTTGTACATCCAGCACTAAACTGTTTTATTGATCACTTACAGTATCTTCTGGATTTGTTATATTCTATATTTCTATCATTGACCTTCTACTTTCCCCCTATGAAAGTATGTACTCTTAATATTTTTTTCATCAAATAACATTATTCAACAAAAATAATTCAATAACGTGCTTTAACCACTAGGCGGTGCACACAAGGTACACACAGCATACTAACAATAACTTTGTGTCCTACACTATTAATGTAGGACACTTATGTATGTATAACATCTGAAGATGTGTAGTTTTATTCATGTTTTTACATAATTGTACAGGATATTGCGATACTATTTCTCATGTTTTACTTCTACACATTAATATCTGATTTGTAAAACATCACAGACAGAAAGGTATATCCGTCATTTAATGGCAAGCTATTGAAATTGTGATTACATAGATGTGTCTCCCATCACACAAATCCCCTGACTATTCTCTCAACTCAGTATTTACAATCTACCAATTGGATCAAATATAAAAGTCAGCCAAATTACTATTGATACTGCAAGGAGACGTATTTTGTGAAAAGAAATGCAAGATGTTGTTTAATTGTTGATATATTTATGTTCCACGTCACATATTCAGTTTGGGCGGCAGTTCTCCTGTTTGTGTAGAAGTCTTCTCATCAGGGCTCTATAAATAAAGAACTACGGCAGATGTGTAATATTTAATGCAGCAGAACCGTGTATTACAATGCCGTTATGTGATGACTTCCAAATAGAAAGAATATGTTTCTAGAAGATATGTAGAAAATAAACAATAAACGTATTTGAGATACGTTCATAACGAACGTAACGTGGGAGAAAATAAGTTTCTAGCTAAACGTAATTAAGAATGCAGTTTAGTTCTGTGGGAACGTAATTTTTAGGAGACAGGTTTGAAGGGACAACACAGAAAAGCCAACCCAGTCTCACAAAAAAACGTGTAATAACTACATTGGTCCACAACGTAGGACGTAGTATTTCTACAAAACTCCTCTGAAATTGTAAGATCCATACGTTTTTTTTCACCATTCATTCCAATGGCTGGCGTCTCACATGTCACGTGATCTTCACATTTCTCCCTGCAGAAAAAAAAACATGGCCGAACTTCGTTTTATTCTCGGTATAAAATGCCTATTTTAAAGTTAATTTGGCCATTAATGTGTTTTGATGTCATTTGATGCGAGAAATATGAGTTGTTATTTCAGATTATGTGTGCAGTGGATGTACATGATCTTTAATTTGCTAGTTATTACGAAGATTACTTCAGGAAATTGTGTCTATACAACGTTTTCATTGTTACCAAGGAGGTTGCTAGGGATGCTG
This sequence comes from Notothenia rossii, assembly GCF_949606895.1. Taxonomy (NCBI): domain Eukaryota; kingdom Metazoa; phylum Chordata; class Actinopteri; order Perciformes; family Nototheniidae; genus Notothenia; species Notothenia rossii. Next base: position 42,740,477 of record NC_136904.1, read on the forward strand.
CTATCGATATTATTTCTGTTATGTTGTGTAAAATGGTGTTATCTTTATTGCTACCCCCTTCACCGTCAATGCATAGTGTTGGTCCACAGCGCAAACGTATTAGTTTAACAAAATCTGCATCTAAAATTGTGGGATAGTGTGTTGCCGAGAGATGGGAGTCGGAGGCGGGGTATCAAAGGTACAAGCTAGACTTTTATTTTGTATCTCAAAACACAAGCGAAGACCGGCGGAGACAGGAAGTCCGGCTCACAAAAATGTCCGTGCAGAACAATACCCTAACCCATAGATCCGTGGGTGAATAATGTCAATCACCACTATAGATACGTTATTTTCCACTGTGCAATTCTCCATTTACTCAACAATAACATATAATTATCCTTGTGTTTATTTATTTGTTTGATTAATAAACACGAGTTGGAGTCCGTCAGGACCGAGGGTCGGAGCAGCTCATTTGCTTTACAGAATATTACACGTAAGTATTCTCTCCGCTTCACTTGGCAAACCCTGTGATAGTCCGCAAGCTCTGTGATTGGAGAGTGTGCTCCGAGGGTTACGCCGAGCGTCGAACAGCAATTGAAATGGGATGGAACCACGGCAGACTGTCCAAAACTGGATTTGAACAGTTTTTCATTCATTACATAACTACACCGTTTGTGTATGTCAATAAACCTTAGAAAATCTTGAAAGGGATGTCCAAAATAGTCATTATATACAGTCTTTTATTAACTGTTAGTAGAGAATAAAGAGTAATGAATATACTTTATAGGGATCCTATTAATATCTAATAATACAAATAATGAAATGCAATAACATACTTTCACCACTAGGTGTCCCTTTATATCAGGAGTGCACGTTTATGGTGTAAATACAGCCTATCTACCAATTGGATCAAATATAAAAGTCAGCCGAATTAGTGTTTATACTGCAAGGAGATGTATTGTGTGAAAATAAATGTAAGATGTTGTTTAATTGCTGATATATTTATGATCCTCGTCACGTTTTCAGTGTTGGCGGCAGTTCCTCATGTTTGTCTAGAAGTCTTCTCATCAAGGCTCTATAAATAGAGAATTACAACAAATATGTCATATTTAATGCAGCCGAACCGTGTATTACAATGCCGTTATGTCATGACCTCCAAAAAGAAAAGCAAGCACACTCGGAATAAAGTCTTTTCGGTCTGTTTCCGGTATTTGTTTATGACGATGTGATGTGATGTGAGATGTGACATGTCAATCAATTAATGTTTATTTATATAGCCCAATATCACAAATGTTACATTTGTCTCAGTGGACTTCACAGTTTGTACAGAATATCAGTATGACAATACGACACCCTCTTTCCTTAGACCCTCACATCGTACAAGGAAAAACTTCCAGAGAAAACCTCACAGTTTAAAGGGAAAAATGGGAGAAACCTCAGGGAGAGCAACAGAGGAGGGATCCCTCTCCCAGGACGGACAGACGTGCAATAGATGCCGTGTGTAAATTGAAAAGATAATACATGTTCAACATAGGTAGTCCAAATGTTTGGAAATTAATGTGTGTATAATAGGAAGATGAATCCACGAGGATATCCATCCAGGACTTATGATCCAGGACCACAGCCACGACTCAAGATCCAGGACTCGCGATCCATGACACAGGACCACAGGATCATCCATGACTCCGGATCCCGGCGTATATATACACCAAAAAGAAAGACATTTCATCAGGACCGATATAAAAGATTATCTGAACGACAATGATAATGGAGAAGTGTCCCCAATAATCCTGTGGGATGCATGCAAAGCTGTCCTAAGAGGAAAAATAATTGGATATTCCTCAAACATAAATAAGCAAAGAAAAGAGAAAACAAATCAGCTTCAAACAGAACTAAAACATCTAGAAAATATACATAAGAAAACTTTAAATACAAAAACTAAAATGGAAATAGATTAAAAAAAGAATGAACTCCATGAAATCCTCTCAAACAACATAAAAAAAAAAGATCTTTCTAAAACAAAGTTATTATGAGGTAGGAGTTAAATCAGCAAAACTATTGGCTTATAAACTAAAAAAACAACAGGTAGAAAACACAATTGATAAAATAAAAGACCCTGAAACAAGTATTATACATAGCAATTTAGAAGACATACATCAAACTTTTGTCTGTTTCTATAAAAACCTATACTCACAGCCTAAAATAGATAAAACCAACATCAGGAGTTTCCTTGATTTGATAACTTTTCCTAAAGTGAGGGATGAGCAAAATCATAAATTAATTATAGAAATTACGGGAAAAGAAGTAGAAAAGGCAATCGCCGACTTAAAACCCAATAAAGCCGCAGGCCCAGATGGTTTCCCCTCTGAATGGTACAGGGAAATGAAGGATCTATTGATCCCAACAATGAGGGATGCTTTTAACCACGTGCTTCAGACAGGCATAGCCCCCCCCCCTCATGGGGGGAAGCAGTAATTTCCCTGATACCGAAGGAAGGGAAAGACTAATGTGACTGTGGAAGCTATCGTCCAATAAGTGTGCTAAACCAGGACTATAAGATCTTTACCCACATTTTGGCAAAAAGACTCGAAGAAATCCTCCCTCAGATAATAAATCTAGATCAGACAGGATTTATCAAACAATGGCAAACTCAAGATAATATCCGCAGAACTCTACATATAGTTGAACATATATCCAAAAACAAACTCCAGGCAGTACTTTTGAGCCTCGATGCAGAAAAAGCCTTCGATCAAGTTAATTGGAAATTCCTATACCAAGTCCTTGAAAAGTTTGGCTTTCACAAGATCTTTATTAATACTGTTCAAGCACTGTACGACAACCATTATGCAAGAATAAAAATAAACGGAGCCATATCAAATTCTTTCTACCTTGAGAGAGGGACACGACAGGGATGTCCAATTAGCCCTCTGCTATTCACAATTTATATCGAAGCTCTGAGTTTGGGGGTTACTCAAAATAACAATATTACCGGTGTAGAAGTATATGGTCAGGAACATAAACTATCATTATTTGCTGATGATATATTAATATACCTGTCAAATCCAAATGAATCATTCTTGAGTTTACTGACTTTTTTGGATACTTATAGTTCTGTCTCAGGGTACAAACTCAATACAACAAAAACCCAAATACTGAGCTTTAATTACAAGCCAAGCCAACATATAAACTCACTCATTGATCTTAATTGGGATCTGAACCACTTAAAATATCTGGGAGTAAGCATCTCTAAAGATTCAGAGGAATTGTATACACTAAACTTCAACCCTCTAAGTCAGAAAATAAAAGAAGACATAAATAGATGGAACTTGATCCCAGTGCTGAGCTTTGAATCTCGAATAGAATCAGTGAAAATGAACATCCTACCTAGACTCTTACACCTTTTCCAGAATCTACCAATTGAAATCACAGACAAGCAGTTTAACGAATGGGATAAAACCATATCAAGGTACATTTGGCAAGGGAAGAAACCAAGGATTAGATTCTGTACTCTTCAACTAGCAAAAAACAAGGGAGGAGTAGCGCTCCCCTGCTTGAAGGACTACTATATATCAGCCCAATTAAGAAGCTTGTTTTGCTGGTACAAGCCAGACTACAGAGCTAGATGGAAAGAAATTGAGAATAATGTATCAGGAGGAGTACCCATCGAGGCAAGGTTAGGGGATAAAAGACATGTCAAAAACTTACTGGAAAAAGATAACCGCTGGATAAACCTCTCCTTAAAGTTATGGTTAAGGGTCCTTACCAGGAGTGACTTGCTGGACGAAATGAAGATATTAAGATGGTGCTCACATGATCTTGATTTCACCCCGAGCAAGCTGGATAAAACATTTAAAGATTGGGCCAAACATGGCCTTACTTAATATTGCACATTTTTCAGCAAAGGAACCATGTTTGATTTTCAAACACTAAAAAAACGATATGGATTGAATAACAGTGATTTTTTTAGATTTCTACAGGTACGCCATTACTTAAATAGTTCCCTACCAGACAGCCAGAAGGCCCTTGAAAACCCTTTATTAATAGTTTTCACCAGTGCATACACATCAGACACAGGGATGAAAGTAATCTCAAAACTTTACCAAGCTCTTCAAGATATTAAAAAGGAAAATACTTTCTATATAAAACACAAATGGGAAAACGAAACCAAAAAAAACATCCCTGACGAAGTCTGGACAAATTACTGTACTTTTCAATGGAAGATCTCGAGCTCAGGCACCTACAGAATGTTTAGTTGGAAGATGCTGAGCAGGTACTTTTTCAGCCCTGCTCAGTCATCACACCACCTAGGGCCCCCCAGCTGCTGGAGGAAATGTGGTTCTCAGCTAGCACATCACTACCATTTGTTTTGGGCTTGTCCTTTTAATAGTAACTTTTTGGGAAAAGATTCATATCGAAATTGAAATAATACTACAGGAAAAAATCCCTTTAAACTGGGACGAATTTCTATTTGGGCTCGTACATTCAATCCCCACAAACTCCAAAACAAAACAATTATTTGGAATTCTTACTGTTGCAGCAAAAAAAGCAATAACTAGAAAATGGCTCAAAGCGGATATCCCTTCTCTTGACAACTGGTACGACAAAATCCATGAAATCTATGTTATGGAAAGAATCACCTTCTCGATGAGGCTTCAGGAAAACACATTTGAAGAAATATGGAAAAAGTGGAGGATTTACATATCCCAAAGACGACCATCCCTTGTTTGACTGTTTCTATACACCGATTGAATGTATATGTATAGATATGTATGTATGGTCACATGTATGTGTATTGAATGTATATATGTATGTTGATATGTATGCATGTACATGTGTAGACATTTGCTATTTCAAACAACCCCTGTGTACTTTTTTGTTTTTATTTTACTTTGATTAATTTTGTTTGCTATTTCATTTGTCACTTTCGGGTCTCTAAAAATATATGATTTGAAAAACTGTACTTGTACTATAATGTGACCCCAAATAAATAAAGAATAAAAAAAGGGTACAGACAGAGAGAAGGAAGAAGTAAGATGTCCCCCGACAAACTAAGCCTATATCAGCAAAACTAGGGGCTGAATCTAATCAGCCCTAACTATAAGCTTTATCAAAAAGGAAGGTCTTAAGCGCACTCTTAAAAACGGATAGGGTGTCTGCCGTCCGAACACAAACTGGAAGCTGATTCCACAAAAGTGGAGCTTGATAAGAAAAGGCTCTGGCTCCCATTGTACTTTTAGAGACTCTAGGAACAACCAACAACCCTGCATTCTTGGAACGCAATGCTCTAGTAGGACAGTAGGGTATAATGAGTTCTTTAAGGTAAGATGGCGCCTGCCCATTAAGGGCTTTGTAGGCGAGAAGAATAATTTTAAATTATATCCTGTGTTCTATAGGGAGCCAGTGTAAGGCAGCCAGAACAGGAGTAATGTGGTCCCTTTTCCTAACTCTGGTTAGTACACGAGCTGCAGCATTTTGAATCAGCTGAAGCGACTTGACTGACTTCTTTGTACACCCTGATAATAAGGAGTTACAATAATCCAGCCTTGAAGTAACAAATGCATGGACTAGTTTCTCTGCATCGTTTTGAGGCAAGATATGCCTGATTTTTGCAATGTTACGTAGATGGAAGTAGGCGGTCCTTGAAATCGATTTTATGTGGGCGTTAAAGGATAAATCCTGATCAAATATAACACCAAGATTCCTTACAGTCTCACTGGAGGCCAAATTAATGCCATCCCTAGTTAGTATATCTTTAGATAATTTGTTTCGTAGATTCTTTGTGGCAAGTACAATAACTTCAGTTTTGGTCGTGTTTAACATAAAAAAATGTAAGGTCATCCACGTTTTTAAGTCCTTGAGGCAGTCTTGAATTTTATTTAGATGATTAATTTCATCAGGCTTGATTGATAAATATAGTTGAGTATCATCCGCATAACAATTAAAGTTTATAGAATGATTCCTTATAATATTGCCGAACGGAAGCATATATAATGTGAACAAAATAGGTCAGAGCACTGAGCCCTGTGGCACTCCATGGCTAACTTTGGTTTGCATGGAAGATTCATCATTGACACGTACAAACTGAGAGCGTTCAGATAGATAGGACCTAAACCAGGCTAAAGCAGTTCCCTTTATGCCAACTAAGTGTTCTAGTCTTTGCAATAGGATATCATGGTCGATAGTATCAAATGCAGCATTGAGATCAAGCAAAACAAGAATAGAGACAAGTCCCTTGTCTGAGGCTATTAGAATGTAATTTGTGACTTTAACCAGAGCTGTCTCTGTGCTATGATGTGTTCTAAAGCCAGACTGAAAATCTTCAAATAAATCATAGTTTTTTAAGTAATCACACAGCTGTTTTGCGACTGCTTTCTCAATAATTTTTGAGAGGAACGGAAGATTAGAAATAGGTCTATAGTTGGCTAAAACCTCTGGATCGAGGTTGTGCTTTTTAAGAAGCGTTTTTTTATCACTAATACTTTGAATGATTGTGGAACATAGCCTGATAATAAAGACATATTCATAATATTTAATAAAGAAGTGCTAATTAATGGAAAAACTTCTTTTAACAGCTTAGTTGGAATCGGGTCTAAGATACACGTAGATGGTTTAGAAGAGAGAATCATTGAATTTAATTGTTCAAGGTTTATGGCTGAAAAGCATTCTAGCTATATATCTAGTGTAATATTAGAACTTACCTTTCCGGGAGCTGTTGATAACACTATACTGGTCAAAGGCAAGAGGTCATTAATTTTGTTTCTAAGAGTAACAATTTTATCGTTAAAAAAGCACATCAAATCATTACTACTGAGTGCTATGGGAATAGAAGGCTCAGTCGAGCTGTGGCTCTCTGTCAGCCTGGCTACAGTGCTGAAAAGAAATCTTGCATTATTCTTATTCTCATCTATTAATGAAGAGTAGTAGGCTGCTCTCGCTTTACGCAGTGCTTTCTTATATTCATTGAGAGTAATATGCCAAATTAAACGAGATTCTTCAAGTTTAGTGGAAGGCCATATCCTTTCAAGTTGTCTCGACTTTTGCTTTATTTTGCGGGTTTCGGCATTATGCCATGGAGCTAATCTATGTTGTTTTATTTTCTTCTTTTTTAAAGGAGCAACAGAGTCTAATTTTATTCGCAGCGCATCTGTAGCACTATCAACAACATGATCAATTTGGGGTGGTGTACATTTTGTAGAAGTTTCCTCCCTTACATTCAGACATGCTATCAAGTTAAGTATTGGTGGAATCTCTTCCTTAAATTTGGCTATAGCACTAACAGATAGGTTTCTGCTGCAGGAGCTTTTGACTAATGCTTTGTTGTCTAGTAACAGTACTTCAAAAGTTACTAACAAATGGTCGGATAAAGCAGGATTATGCGGTTCGACTAATAGTTGCTCAATTTCAATACCATAAGTCAGAACAAGGTCGAGAGAGTGGGTTGGTTTATTTACACTCTGACAGAAACCAACAAAATCTAATATAGAGTTAAATGCAACAGTAAGGCTATTTTTATCATCGTCAACATGAATATTAAAGTCACCTACGATAATTACTTTCTCGGTTTTAAGTACCAAAGCTGATAAAAACTCAGAGAATTCTGAATAAGGACCTGGTACACTGTAACAAATAAGATTGGCTGCAAAGTTTTCCAGGTCGGATGCGTAAGACTGAAAACGAGGCTTTCAAAGGAGGTATAATTTAATTTTTGTTTAGTATTGATAAGTAAACTTGAGTCAAAGATTGCTGCAACTCCACCTCCTCGGCCCGTGCCTCCGGCAATATGAGTATTGATATGGCTGGGTGGAGTGGCCTCATTTATGCTGACATATTCTTCATGTCTCAACCAAGTTTCAGTGAGACAGCATATATCAATATTATAATCTGATATTAAATCATTTACCAATATTGCTTTAGATGCTAGAGATCTTATGTTTAAGAGACCACATTTAATCTTCCTGTTTTGTTGCACTGTAGTAGTTGTTACATTTACTTTTATTAGGTTATTATTAGGCTTTGGCGGTATGACGGTATTACGGTATACCAGGGTATTTCGAAATCCCGTCGGTATGATTTTCAATACCGTGACGTCACAGACTGTGCGCCAAATCACAGATGCGTTTCATTCTATTACACTGACACAGAGTTTTGACAGGGACGACATTGGTTGTAATGCACAGCACGTGCCAGCAGAGGGCAGGGGAGGGCAGTCCGTCTTTCCCGCTCTCAGAGCTCAGCACAGAGCTGAGCTGAGCAAGATGGTGGCAGCATTTGCCGGCCCCGAACTCGGACAACTAGTAAAAAAGAAAAATGCCTCTGCACCTGTTTGGGACTATTTTGGGTTTACTCGTCGCCAGTGACTTCATCCAGCACAACGAGAGACAGAGGCACTTCTTTGGGAATGTTTAAGACGGGGTGAGTGAGTGTTGACATTTTTGAATCCTATGCAACTGGTTGATGGTTTTGTAGTCGAGGTTGGACGGTTTTAAAAAAGAAAGCATTTACGTGCTAAACATTCACGCGAGTAATCCAATGAATCAAATGGAAATAAGTTTTTTAACACATGCACGGAATAATATTGCCAAACTAGTTAGTGAATATAGTATAGCAAACTTTATTCAATAAGTCAAGTATTTACTCCTGGAAAATGTTTATGTATGATGATATATTGTTAACTTAGCTCACAATGGAAACAACGTCGGACATCTACAAACGCGTCCTGTATCCGATCTCGAAATGTGCCATTTGCACAATGTGTCATGTATGCAGCCCTTGTTTTGCACTTGCGCGCACGTCGCGGCACTTTGCGAGCGTCTACCGGCTCGGGCTGCATTTTACACCGAACATATAATATACCGTTCGAAACATCTATTTGCCGCCGAACGCCACCTCGCTCAAGTCGACCCAAGTCATACCGTCATATACCGTATAGCATGGTATGATGTCAGCAAGGTATGACGGTATGAAAAAAATGATACCGCCCAAGCCTAGTTATTATGTATGACACCTCTATTAGGTTTTACCTTAAATTGTCCTTGGGCAGACAAACACACCGTTAATATTGGGTATTTTATTGGGTTCGGGATTCCTATGGATGACTGCCTAGGAGAGAGCGCAGAGAAGCGTTTAAGACTGCGACTCCGCCTCCTGGTCTCAACCAGTGCTTGAATTGGAATAAAAAAGGTGCCAGTACTCTAAATCAGCAACAAGTATTTCGCACAAAGTCATAGTATGTCCTATAATGCTGGTGGGTTTGTCTCTTTACTGTATATTTTAGAAAGGCTCACTGTACTTAAACAAAAGGACTCAGGATGCATCTGAGATTAGAGGGGGTGCAGTGGTAAAGTGCAATTTTTATAAGTGGGGAGTGGACCTGACACCCTCTAGTCTAGGGGGGTCCGGGGGCAATCTCCCCCGGGAATTTTTTTTTTTAAATATTGAAGTTAGATGCATCAATCTGGTGCAATTTGAGAGCAAAATGAAGAGATATATGGATACCTCTCAACATCCATAATGAAACAACTGTAAACAGATTGACTTTTTCTTTATGGATATAAAAGAAAGTAAAGCTTGACTCCTACTGGCTGGTTAAATGACTCCTCGTCCCTGAGGCCACTACCAGTTTTTTGTGCCATTTTGCTGGATTTATTTGTCAATAGCGTTGCTGCACAAAGTGATAGCCCTCTAGTTTAAATCTACTACCCAAAAAGAAACATATGGAGATGGGTTACTATTTAAAAAAAATTGCAAATCTATTTGGGAACAGTGGGGCCGGGCCTCAAATCCTATAGGGGGGTCCGGGGGCATGCTCCCCCGGTAAGATTTTTTTTTAAATGTTGGACTTAAATGCATCAATCTGGTGCATTTTGAGGGGGAAATAAAGAGACTACACCCATATGAAACAAAAATGTATACATTTAAATAATCATAAAATCATAAGTACATGGCCATAACCAATAACATACAATATCCAATAGGAAAAAACATTGAAACTTGTTAATTTATTTGTTTTTGGTTCATTTATAGTTGTGAGTGTGTCTGGGCTCCTGCATCAGCCTCTCCTGTCTCCCTCCTCTCCCCCCTGCTCCTCTTTGAGGCAACAGCAAAGACTAGTTTTAGCTCTCAACAAGTTTATCTTACCTTTTTTATGGCACCAGATGCTAACAACAATACACGTAACCGGTGTGCACGCTTTCTCGCTCGCTCGCGCCACACATACACCAACACACACCCTCCCGAGCTTGAATGACACACAGAGACCAATCGAGGGCATTAGTATGATCTGTATGAAAGTGGCAATGTCGGCAGGCCACGTCATGTAGACAGCCAGTCCCCCTCTGTGAGGCAGAGTCAGACCCACATTTGCGCTGCGTTGCGTTTACAATATATACGTATATTGCCGGCGGCTGAGTACCGGCATTTTACTGAGTACCGGCACCTTGCCGGTACTCAGTAAGAAGTGCCGGTACCACATGGGTAAAAATCAGAAGTGCCGGTACTGCGTACCGGTGAGTACCGGCCCAATTCAAGCACTGGTCTCAACTCCAGTTTGTCATGGATTAAGTCCACAAAGCCCTGAAATGTTTGCCGAAATGAGATTGGCACCTTCCAAAGTAGGATGAATGCCGTCTCTCTTAATCAGACCAGGTTTTCCCCAGAAGGCTGAATAACAATCCTACTGTGGGAATATCTGTTAGATATGTGAACGGGTTGGTGGGGACCTGTGGGTTTCGCGTTATGCCCCTTCTGAACAGTCACCCAATCTCCCTAATGCTCGGGAGTTGCCGGGGGACGGCTAAGAGGAGCTACCTTTTGCCGGTCCGCACCGGCTAACATGGGCTTTACTGTAGCTGAGTTACTTTCTAAGATGCGGAGCCGGGCTTCTATGGCTATGATTCCCGCCTCCAACCTAACAACTATACTACATTTAACACATGTATCGGTACCAGTAAAGGAGGTAGGGAAGTAACCAAACATGAGACAGTTAGAGCAGGAAATAGCACCCGAGGGTGGGGAAAGAGCCATGGCTAGCTATCAAGCTAAAGTAGCTACCGTTAGCAAACCCGAAAAGAGTGTAGGCGATGGAGTTACAGTCGCTAAGAGAAGGAGAGTTGTGAGTGCTTAAGCTGTAGTAACGTGTGATTACAACGTCACGCAGTTGCCGTGATCAAGAGTTTTAAAACGATCGATTAAGTTTAAGATAATAAGCTATCAGCAACAGAACAGGCACACGGGATACCCGGAGATGACAACAACAACAACCGGAAGTTACAACATGCTTACCGCAATACTGGTCCGTGTAGAAACAGCAGTAGGGTCTAGTTGCGGCCGCGGACAGTGGAGGACATGTGCTACTGGAATTGCACAGTGGAAAATAATGTATCTGTGCCACCATTTTAGATGCAGATTTAGTTAAACTAATAAGTTTGCGCTGTGGACCAACACCATACATTGACGGGGAAGGGGGAAGCAATAAAGATAACACCATTAAACAGTTACACAACACAACAGAAATAATATCGATAGCAGCGTCCCTAGCAACCACCTTGGTAACAATGAAAACATTGTATAGACTAGGGGTGCACCGAATGGGAAATTCTTGGCCGAAACCGATACCGAAAATAGGAAACAGTTGGCCGAAAACCAAATGCCGAAAGGCCGAAAATGATTAATAGAAATATATATATATATATAATGTATACATTTTTTACCAATGTTGTTCAGCTGCCTGATTATGGAAAAATAAATGATTATGGCAAAACTTAACTTAAATAATAATCACTATTATGGGTCCGTAAAACATTTATTCAGCACTTTTGAATGCATACAGTACATTAATTCCAAGTCAAGTGCATTTTCTTTTCTCTATAGGATAACTACAACAAAGTGCATTCAGAACAAAGCCAAGGTGCTTTAAAACTGCATAAACATCTAGGCCAGTAGGCCTACAACAAAATAGTGTAAATAAAGACTGTAACAGCCAGGCCTTCAACAACAACAAATGCACCTATAAGTGCATGCATACAAATGTGCAAACTGGATAAATCCACATGAATGTAACTATTTACAAATGAAATTACAATTGAATTTCGAGTATCTGTAAATAAGGCTGTCTGTCCTCAAAATAAAAGTAGTAAACATTGTATAAAGATACATAAAGTGAAAACTGGATACAAAATCCACAATCAATTACAAATTAAATTACAATTTCAAGAATCTGCAAATAAGGTGGTCTGTCCTCATGAGCAATGTAAACAACATTGTATCATTTCGATACCGAAAGTACAATATATTGAACACTTTGCTGCTGTCATTTCCCCCTAATGATAACCTGAGATGGTGAATTATAACTCACAATGAAAATTGTTCAGGAAAGTGGGTATAGAGTAGACATGTAGAACTAGATAAGCTTATGATAAGCCAGCCTTGTCTACTTATTAAGGAAAAGTGGGAGGTTCTTTTTAATGAACATTAGCTTCTCTGCTTTATCAGCCATAAGTCTGTTCCTCTTCTCATCAAGCACATGAGTGGCAGCGCTGAACAGTCTCTCGCTGTCAGTGCTTGTGATTTGATCTTACTCCGCATATTTGTCCGGGTGTTTTGATTTCAAGTGGTGGATTAATCCCGAAGTGGTGAAAGTCTTTGCAGTTACACCCCCTCGAGAAATGTCAGCTGAACACGTTTTACAAATCGCAATCCGCGCCTCTTTCTCTGATATTTTTAAATATCTCCAAGCGGCAGACATGTTGGCTGTGAGCCAGCCGCGAGCATGGTCGCGCGCCGTGCTTGTCGCCGCGTTTTGATTACGTCATCACAACAACACTTTAGCTTACCAACGTAACCCTGTTCTCTGACATTCGGTGATATTTTTTCGGTGCTAGAACCCTTTCGGCCGAAAGCCGAAAGGGCCTTTTTAACCATTTTCGGCCGAATATTCGGTGCATCCCTAGTATAGACACAATTTCCTGAAGTAATCTTCATAATAACTAGCAAACTAAAGATCATGTACATCCACTGCACACATAATCTGAAATAACAACTCATATTTCTTGCATCAAATCGCATTTTAATGGCCAAACTAACTTTAAAATAGGTCTTTTACACCGAGAATAAAACGAAGTTCGGCCATGTTTTTTTTTTCTGAGGCGTTTTTGTAGAAATACTACGTCCTACGTTGTGGACCAACGTAGTTGATACACGTTTTTTTGTGAGACTGGGTTGGAAAAGCATAATAGGGCCTCTTTAACATGAAAATCCTATCTACCAGCAGTGTTTCTGTTTAGGTAAAAGTCCAAGAGTTGTATCAGCAAAATATACTTAAAGTACTAAGTGAGTACTCATTATGCAGCTGAATAAGTAAGAGGGGGAAATGAAGATGGGAACGGAGAGGTGAGCGGAGGTGAAAATACAGCCGTATTGTTTCCTAGCACCAGGACGAGATTGTACCTCTGTTGCCTTCAGTTTCAGTCAGGCAAGACAGACTGCTCACTCTCTGTCTGTCTCTCTCTCATGCAGTTACATACTCTCTTGCTCTCCCTCCCTTTCTCCCTCACTAAAAAGTGTTCTACTGAAGGGAATTCAATCACTATAATGAATCTGAGGCCAGGCAGCAATCTTCTTCACATGAAAAATTCTGAGGGGTTATGGAATTTGTTAAATGAATAGCTTGGAGGAGTTAAATGGCCATGTGGTAAATGTGCAGTATGTGTCTAAGTGTGTGTGGAATTTGGCACTTGTGTGTTCATATGTGCTTTTATTTTGCTGCCACTTACAAGTGTGTGTTTTGTGTACACTGGCTGCATGCAGGTTCTTTTACTTACCCCGCGACATTAGGCAGTCATTTTTATGAAGCATCATTCTGTGTGTGGGAGTTGTGGAATTTTGCCGATTCTGATTGGTTATGGTTACAAAAACCACTGTCAGAGACAACGTGTTTGTTTTTCTGATTGTCTTTTTCTATTTTGTCCCATCTTCCTGGCTTCCTTCTCTGCAATTGTTACCTCACTGGTTCTCAAACGGTTTCAGGACACTCAAAGATAAATTGCAAAACAAAAAGGGAATTTTTAAGGTGTGTCTCTGCTTTTATCGAACAGCATTTCCCATGAGCCCTAGATCTGTGCAGGTTAGTTGTCACAGCCCAACAACAGAGGCTAGTCCCAGAATAAATCAGGGGAAGTTCAGAAATATCCGTTTAAAAAAGCAGGAAATTATTTCAAAGGAGAACGCAGTTCATTTCTTTTACGATTTATTGGCGGTATTAGCCTTTATTGGAGTGCAACAGTGTTGAAAGAGGGAGAGAGAGGGGATGACATGCGTGTGGTTCCAGGCAGCATTTGATCCCTAAAATATGGATCTTAAGCTTTACCAGGTTGATTAAAGAAGAAGACACTAAGTTAGCAGCATTGCTAGCCCTGGTAATTTTTATGGGATTTTTTTTGTAGTTGGTTAAAGTCAGAAAAGTGACAAGTAAACCCTCGGAACATGCTACACATTTTCAGAATAATAGACAAAAGAATGGAACATCAATTGACTGACTTAGCTACCTCGCTATTTGTCCAAAACCATGAAAAATAGCAACAAAAATATTTCTACTCTACTACTACACACCACCACTAGCACAACGTAAATTATAGTTATTCAAGAGATACACTAGGCCAGCTCGGCAATACTGTAGGTATCAATCTTTTTTTAAAGGGATCAAATATTCCATGTCTTTAGAATGGGTTACAGTAGTAATTGGAAATTAAAAGCACTCTCCCTTTATCTCCGTCAATTGACCAATGGATTTACTAATAGTTGATGGTCACTTTTCAAAAAGCTCAAATGTTTCACTAAAGATGCAGATCAAATAAAGATAGCATGAATCCATATGACCCCAACAAGATGTATTGACATTGGCCCCTATCCAAAGAAGTTTTGGAGTGACGAGTAAAGGTCTACCAGTATGAGGATGAGGATGTGCAAATTCCGTGACATATTACTGGTGAAATGCAGCAGGTAAATTCTTATAGTCAGTCCCATGTTATTTGAAGGGAACTTTAACATTTTCACAATAGGACAAATCCAATATCGTTTATATTTCTAAACCTCCACAACTTCACACTGCCTGCTAACATCACACTGAGTGCCATTATCCTGCAACAATAGCCAGCTCTGTACCACCTGAACATGCGGGTCAATAAAACCACAGAGAGACCGTGGAGCTGCAATAGAGATGCCAGGACTGGCTGTGGCTGTAATGAACTCTTAAGACCAGGAAGTACTGGCTGTGTGTGTGTGAGTGTGTGGGTGTGTGTGTTATGCATGTGTGTGACCATGAGTGTGTAAGTGCATGTAAATTTGCCAGTGCAAGAGTTTAGAAACATACATTTACATTTGTGTGTGTGTGTGTGTGTGTGTGTGTGTGTGTGTGTGTGTGTGTGTGTGTGTGTGTGTGTGTGTGTGTGTGTGTGTGTGTGTGTGTGTGTGTGTGTGTGTGTGTGTGTGTGTGTGTGTGTGTGTGTGTGTGTGTGTGTGTGTGTGTGTGTGTGTGTGTGTGAGATCAAGCCCAGTAGCTCATCAGTGTCAGGGCTGAAAAGGTTGTGGGATGAATGAGAGCAGAGAATCAAAGAGAGATTACACGTCTGACCATGTATCATCCTCGATATATTGAACGCAGCCTTTGTGGAGATGGGGGCCGCTTATAAAAAGTGGCATTGTGCGGCGGCTGAAAGAGCGTGTGGGCTCAACTCCATGACTAATCTGTCCCCCCGCATTATTTTATTCAATCTTCCCCCGACTTTATGTCTTCGACATTTTTGCTACACTCAGTAACTTTGAGTTGAATGGACAATTTTAAAGATTTTTAAAAAGGCGTTTGCTCGGGCCCGTACGCCGACAGAACAAAAAAAGAGACTATCTCTTTGTTTCAATGCATAATTTATGACTAAAAATGGTCCTCCGACTAATTCTAGCAGGCAGGGTAAAGTCTTGAGCACATTCTTTTTAGACTCAATATTGAAAAGAGTGTTGAATTTCTAAAGGGAAAAATGTGATAATGCATAAAAGGATTCCCTTTCTCTTTCTGGCTTCTATAACCCACTTCACCCAACGAACTCCCTTAGACAAAAAAACCACTCATATTCACTGGTACGTTAACACATGCATACACATTCACTGGCACAATTCACACAATCCATGTCTCTTCTTCTGTCTGTACAGTGTTCTTGATCCTGACTAGAAAAGCATGTCACATACGGTAGGGAGGGAGGCGTATGGCGCAGTGGATAGAGCCTTGGTGTTGGGATCAGGGGGTCACAGGTTCAAACCCCACTGCAGCCAGCATGTCGTTGTGTACCTGGGCAAGACACTTCACCCCAAATTTCTCCTGTGGGGATTGTCCACAGTATTGAGTATGTAAGTCGCTTTGGATAAAAGCGTCTAACAAGTAACATAGCTGTGTGACTCTGAATGACAAAACCCACCAGTGTCAATACAAAGAGCTGTATACAGCACTTGGAATACCAACTTGTTTTTTATTTGAACTCAGCATATCTACTCCTTGCCATTAACCTGTTAAGCACTGAGCCTGTTTTTCAGGTCTCAGGCTCGAAAATGAAATTTCCAGAACGAATGACTGCTGTATGATAATGATAAATGATAAACCTGTGAATTGGATGTAGAAAAGTCAGAATAAATACAGATGTTTTTTATTTTAAAGAAAATTCAGATTGAACATAGTAAAAACTGTAAATTATAGTGTCCGTCCAAAAATCATTTTTTACTTATAATGAAAACTACCCTTGGATGATGGTAAGGTAGACTAAAAGCTTTAGGAATCCAAAGTACAACATATAATACGTATCCTGTATCAAGATTGATGCAAAACAAGTGACATTTGACCTTTTTAGAGAGGTTTAGCAAAAGAAACTCCACCTCTGAGGTGATTTGGGTGGAAATGGCCGTTTTTACCGTTTCTCTGGAACCCATTGGTCGATTTTGGTGATTGACATCTCTTCTTGACCGCTAGAGCCAATATAATTGAAGGGGAATCTCCACATACACACACACCTTACCATTGAGAAATGAGAGCTATGTGCACGCAGTTTTGCATGAGAGCGAACCTATCTCTCGCTCTGACATCTGGAAACGGAAAAGCAGGTTCATTGCTTATGGATTATCAGAAATTATTTTAAAGGGACACAGACACATTGGATTAACCTATGGATTAACTTCAGCAGCGTTTGTATCATTGTAATGCCATTGAAGGCCACTTTTGACCAGACAGCGACAAAGGTAAGACATTTTGCCGTTTTTAGCTACCTAGCGCCACGTGTTTTGATGTCTGTTCTTGTTAATATCTTCGCGAGTTCTCATCATGGAGTGATAATATAGGTACCAATCGATTCTGTGTCTTCTCACGATGTGAATCGATGGGTTGGACGTGCAGCTACAATAAGTAATAAGGGTGTTATGAGTGAGTTTCTGTGCAGTAATGCGTTAGCATTTTTCCGCTCGTGGCTAATTCAGAGGCAGAGCGTTATGTGGGTTTAAAAAAAAAAAAAAAAGCTGAGTTTCTTCCCGTTACATGGATATAAAACATTCATAGTTTATTGAATATTAAGATGCCCTCAGACGCTGTTTCCTGCAGATGACACGTTTTTTCCCCCGGTATCGTGGGGGGGCGGTGTAGAACTGGTTAACTGAGCGAATTCTAAAATTAAGAAAACTGAAATACCAAAGCAGATGCAAAAGGATATAAATGCAGAGCTTACAAGTTAAGATATGATAAAGATACGTGCACATTTATATATGCCATACAATATTCCACAGTAAAGTATAACTTTAGCAGGCGGGTAGAGACATTTTCCTGTTGTATTGGGCCCAAACATGCAAACAAGAATAGCAATGTAGACGTTAATATGGAGGTAATTGAAAAGCAGTACAAAATATTTAAAAAGGACATATGCTCATTTCCAGGTTCATATTTGTATTTAGTGTCTCTACTGTGACATGTCTCCATGCTTTAATGTTAAAAAAACCTCTTTATTTTTCTCATACTGCCCGAAACCAGAGCCCAGTCTGCTCTGATTGGTTAGCTGGTCAACTCTCTTTTGATTTGTCAACCCATCACCCTCAGCCTGTCAAGTTGAATGTCTTAGTGCTAGTGCTACATAGTGATGTCACTAAGTTACATAATTTAAACAAAGGAGTCCTATATGTTATTTTAAATTAGGGAATTGCAAACATAATCAGCTTGCTCAGGTCATGTGCCACCATGTTTAAGTATAGTTTGGGTCAAGTGAGTGATTAAGAGTCCTAAATCAGGACAGGCAAATCCCAGCAGGGAAATCTGGATTACTTTGCAGTTTTAGCAAACAAAGTCTTGATCCTGTTATGCATTTTTATCTCTGTGTCCAACAAACTTTATATCTGGTTGGAAAGCTAACAATTAAGGTTTCTTTAGTTTTGTTTAAGTACATAGACTGTATAAAGGTTAAGTAGCATACAATAATTATGATCACAGTGCCAGATGGAAATGTGCATGCATATACTGTATACTTCTGATTTAAACAACCCATGTGTTATGTTGCAGACTTGAGAGTGGAGGAAGAGGTCAGAAATTAAAGCAAGAAGCACACAGCTGTAAGGAGAGCTGTGTTGTTAATAACTTGCCTCATGTGAAGTGTCATAAAAGCCTATAATGAAATTATGAGGGTTCTACATAAAGAGTGTAACTGTTGTACACCCCAAAAATGGTACAATTATTTGTGTATTTGCTTCTATTTATTTTTGCTACAATGAATTCATTGTGTTGGAAAGGTCAACATTATCTGTATTTATTTTGGTGACATTCATATCCGTTTATGGTTTATCTGTACTGTTTGAGAAACAGTAAAAGTAAGCGCCAAGGTGGTACCTTTGGCAGGTGAGCGGTGACACCTGGGTTATCTTAGGGGGGACACTTTCGCCCCCTTCAGTTCTCAGAAGCAATGTGTAAATGTGACCTGAGCAAAGGCTAGCTGCTGCACACAGGTTTTGTTTACCTGAGTGAAGTCTTGCAGGCACATCGCCTTGTCTTTTTTAGTTTATTAAAACTGGCAGTGTATTAATGTGAGCTCCTACACCTATAATCATTTGGCCTTTCATTGAATGCTTTATAAAGCAGTTAAACTTACAGATGTCATTGTGAATTGGAACACTGCATTTAAATGTTGTTAAAGGTCAACGTTTCAATGTATGGTTCAGCAATTGTTGGTCGTTTACCAGGAATTGACATATTTTGAGCTCAAATACGTTCTTCTATGTTTAAACCTTCAGACACATTTTGACGTGTTTCAGTTCAGCACATCATTTATTTTGTGATGATTTAAAAGTACAATCCAGAATAATATACGTACTCGCCTATATCTTTTTGCCATCTTAGCCTTTTTACCAATTTCTTCATATCACAGTTTTGCATGATGTCACTGTAGGACAATGTTTTAAGGATCTCTTGTCTAGCTAGGTTGTCAGTTTGAAATGTCTGGATGAAGATGTAACTGATTTTATGTGACAGACAAAAACTAAACCTCAAAGTGAATGTAACACTGGTCTCAGCAGAGAAGCTCATTTTGTATTAGAAACACCTTTAATGTTTGATCTTGCAAATAAGGAAGCAATCCAGGCGATCAACCGCATCCTGTGTCTCTTTCATGCTGCTGCACTTTTCTGTTTTTCTACAGATTTCTTTATTGTTGCTGTGGTACCCAAGCTTTTGGGACCCGTAACATTACTGTCTAACAAAAAGTAATTTTTTCTGTTAAAACAACATTTGATTGATAACAATAACCAAGAAACATGCATAATTATTCTTGAATATATATAAACCTGAACAATGCTTCAGTTGGCTAGGTTTAGGGTTAGGCCCAGGGTACTTATGGTTCCACCTTTTCCACTTTCTCTCGCTATATAATAACAAAGACAGGACACTTCCTTTTTATTTGGCCTATTGCTCCAGAAATGCTTACTCACGGTCCAAAAAACCAAAGCATAAGGCTACTTTGTTAATATGACAATGTCATTCAAACTTCCAGATTTGTGGCTGACTGTCCCTGCAAGCTGCACAAAACTGATTTTACTGCTTCTAATTACTCATTGACTTTGTCGGTTGGCCTGAGGATTGGGATGGTTAGGGTTTGTGTAAGAAAACAAGTGAAAGCCAATCAGAGGCAGAGCAGAGAGGGTCATGTTGAAATTACATCTCATTTAGCAGACACATTTAACCAATTTAGATACAAACTCAAAAAAGCAAGAACCCTCTAGGTACGTTAGCTTTCATAAGCCAAACCTTTGCATTACATTGGCTTCCAAACGCCAAACATTACCAAGTGTTAGCTTCAGAAGTGAAATCTGTCTAAGTTTAAGATTAGCATCTAGGCAACGTGTCAATGCATTGCAGGAACCAGTATAACATTTCAATAGATTATAAGTGGACTTGTGTACAGTTAAATCAAAACAAGGAAAGCCTACAGCATTAATGTTTTACATGTTTTGTCCAATGTATCGTAATGTAACAGAGCACTTATATACTAATAAAGGACTGGCTTATCTAGAGCCAGTTGAGTAGCACTTAAAATGTTTGGCTCTATGAAACCTGATTTACTTATATGATTCTGTTTTATTCAAGGTTGTATCTTCCTGGTCGAATTTACTTATTGTAAGTCGCTTTGGATAAAACGTCAGCTAAATGTAATGTAATGTATCGTTTTGCTGTCTAGTCCACATGCACATCTGCATAAAAAAAAGTGAAAAATCACTTGAAACTTCAATGAAAAAGGAGAATTGCAGACTGTCTTAACCTGCAAAAATAGAAAGCACTGATTAAATGGCAAAAACGTTACACTGCCACTACCATCACACTATCATCATAGTCAATCTCTATTTTTCTCTTCCGCTCTCTATTATACGCTTGCAAAGAGAAGCACACGCACGCGCACACACACACACACACACACACACACACACACACACACACACACACACACACACACACACACACACACACACACACACACACACACGCGCGCACACACACACACACACACACACACACACACACACACACACACACACACACACACACACACACACACACACAAAAAACACTCCTCTTTACCTTCTAAAAGCCAGGGAAAGGCAGTCGGCATGAATAAATAGTCTAAGTGCTTATATTTCTATTCCTGCTTACCCAACTGCTAACAAGACCCAGTTCACAGTCAATGAGCTACTTCGGCATTCATGAGGATCACTGACAGTCACTTTGCATTCAACGCCAATCACAAACAGCAGAAAAAAGAGCACACACACACTAACACACATAAAGAAATGTGATTACAAGAGGCATTCTGCGGTGCTTCAGCATTCCCCAGTGTTTTACAAAAATAAAGCCGACACCCCATACCCATCCAGGCGGGTTGAAGCACACACATGCGTGAGTACAGCAACAAGCAGGAAAACATGATTACCCTCCACGCGTTTAGAGGTCACTGGCATTAGGAGATTAGGTAAAGTAAGCAATCATCATTTGGATATTTGATGATGAAACTATCCTGTTAAATTGATTATAGTGGTGCACAGGGCACAGGAGGGTGACAGCCACACCTGGCGACATATGGAGTGTCTGTCTGTGTGTGTGTGTGTGTCAGTGATTTAACATGTCATATGGGCCGTACCTGTCCTACATTGCTCTGCTCCTCCGTCCAACCTCTGTATGCATGATGTTTATTCTTTTAATTTTGCAAGTGTGAGGGTGTGATTGTGTACGACTCCACAATTCAGAAGATAAGTATATTAACGTATATTCCCAGTAAAGGTAAACTGTGTGTGTAATATGCACACGTGCTGATGCTTGCTAGAGATAAGGGACTCATAAAATACTGTATGTCATTGTGTAGAACAAGAATGTTTGAGAATGTCCTTCACAGGTTATCTTTGGTGTTAGGAACTGACCGATTTATTATCTTATTCTTAAACTGATTGATCATGATAGTTGTTTTTTTAAATAGGGGGGACTCAAAGTATGAAATGTAGGTGAATGTCAGTATAAGGTAGAATGCACAATAACCTTACATTTGTATTTGATTATATATTAAGTAAATGTACTTTCCACCTCTGTTAAGACTCCATAAAAGTGGAGAGGCTGAGAATAGAACTATTGCTATATAAATTGCCAACTGATTAAAAACATAAATTGGCAATATTGCCGTGTTATGTAAGTGTCGCTTCATTTGACACCAAAACATCTTGAAAATTGGTGATTACAATAATAAAATGTATTGCATTGACAATTTGGGCCTAAGTACGTTCATGGACATTTGTTTGGCATATACATTGAAAATAAAAATGCCATATACTGTGTATGTATTTATAAATTCAAACTTCAAGATTCAAAGGTTTATTTTCATGAAATATACACAAAGTCTTGTGGCCTGTGGGATGAAACTGTCTCTGAGGTTGGTGGTTTTTGACCTCATGCTGCGGTACCGCCTGCCAGACGGCAGCAGACAGAACAGTTTGTGGCTGGGGTGATGGGGGTCTTTTATAATCCTAAGGGCTTTCTTCCTGAGCCGCTGGGAGTAAAGGTCCTCCATGGATGGCAGCTCCGTCCTCGTGATGCGCTGTGCAGTTTTCACCACCCTCAGTTGACGCACAGACGCAGTCGCGATTTTTACAGGCTCCCACTACCTTTTAGCATCTGTTAGCATCTAGCTTTCCTGCTTACAAACATTTAGCCATCCCTGCTTATACAACATCTTGACGCAGTTTGGCATTGGTGCATGGGACAGTAATTGCCCTAAACCTTTCACACTCAAGAATGCCATCAAAACACCCTAAGGATGATGTGCTACTTCAAAATGCAAATAAACAGATAACAGACCTTAAAGAGGACATCCGACGGCTTTCTGACAAGCTGAAAGAAAATGAGTCTCTAGTGTCCGGTCTCATGGAGGTAGCATCGGTGCAGTCTAAACAGCTTGCCTCGTTCAGTGCAACTATCCATGACACATTTCTGTGGTATCCTTCCACCTGTCCGCGGCCTTCCGACTGCTCGACACCTGGCCACCAGCAGTCGTGGTCTGAAGTAGTGCGCAAGAGCTTTTTGAATGGGGTAACTTCACCGCCTCGCCTGGGCCTTCGGAACCGCTTCGCGGCCCTGTCCAGATGATCCGATCCATCCAGCTGGTGCTCCCGCGGCGCTGGCCCGTCCAGCTGATGCTCCCGCGGCGCTGGCCCCTCCAGACAATCTGGCCCATCCAGCTGATGCTCTCGCGGCACCGACCCGTCCAGATCTGCACCCTGCCGCCTCTGCAACTTCTGCGCCGGCAGCCGACAGCATTTGTGCTGCTTCCCAGGCCACTCTGGAGTCAACTCCCTCATCCCGTCCGGTGACCACCTCTTCACGTCGTAGACTCCTCAAAGAGGCCGTGCTGAGACACTCGGGAAGTTTTCCGGGCCCTGAGCCGGCAAGCCCATCCTCTCCGAGCCCTGCTGTTTCTGCTCGGTCACCACATCCTCAATCACCGGCACCTCCACGTCCCCTTTTCGCCCCAACCACATTAATAATTGGGGATTCCATAATCAGAAACATCCGATTTTTCAACGCGGCCATGCGCTGCCTCCCTGGAGCCACCGTCCCGGTTATCCTGGAGGACTGCTGCACTCACTCCCGTCCTCTGTCAATCGTCTAATCGTCCATGTGGGGTCTAACGATACAGCCCGCCAGCAGTCGGAGCTGACAAAAAACTTTTTATTCTTTTACGGAGCTGTGAAAAGTCGTTTTTTATCTCAGGTCTGATCCCAACGCTAGGCCGTGGAGCAGGGCGTTTCACTAGGATCCTCAGCCTCGACACCTGGCTCCAATCCGCATGCAGAGCTGCCAATTTTGGTTTTATTGACAATTTCAATCTATTTTGGGACCGACCTGCCCTCTTCGGCACTGATGGAATCCACCCCAGCAGGCTTGGTAGGCTAACATGCATCACGCTGTTCAGACGTCTCCCTGACTTTTCCAGTGCCACGTTGACACACCCCCCTCTCCGGCGGTGTCATCCAAGGCCATTGTTTCCACACCTGCCGTCTCACTCTCTGGCGCCACCCAATGACCAGAGGCTTCTATACCAGTGCAGCGTCCCATTTGTGTTGTGGCCTGCTTACACAGGCTGGCGACTCGGACTGAGAACAGAGGATCCAAGGGCATCCGTCTGAATGTATGTAATTTATCAAAATTGTGTAGTGATTCCACGTGTCAGAGTGGTGGTATGTCAAACACACTCAAACTGGCTTTATTAAATGTCAGGTCTTTAGCAGGTAAATCATTTTTAATCAATGATTGTATCACCAAGCACAACCTGGATTGTATGTGTTTAACTGAAACTTGGTTAGACCAAAACAACAGCACAGCTGTTCTTATAGAATCAGCTCCTCCCAACTTTAATTCTATGAGTCAGGCAAGACTACATAAGAAAGGGGGTGGAGTAGCTATTTTGTTTAATGACTTATTTCAATGTAAGCAGACTATGCATGGAAACTTCACTTCTTTTGAATATGTGGCCCTTCAGTTGAAATGCTATTTTCGAGCTCTTTTCCTAAACATCTACAGACCACCCAAATACTGTGCAAGCTTTTTTTGATTATTCTACCGAGTTGTTGTCTATAGTGTGTATTGACTTTGACCGTTTAATCATTGTTGGCGATTTTAATATCCATGTTGACAACCCTGAGGACCGAGGGGCTAAAGAACTGTTTTGTGTTATCGACAATTTTGGACTGACTCAGCATGTCAAGGGTCCGACTCAGAATAAGGGGCACACCCTGGACTTAATTGTATCAAAGGGTCTGAACATTTCTATGCTTGTGGTGACTCATGTTGCACTCTCCAACCATTCCTGTGTTTTCTTTGAGAGCTCTCAATGCATGACATTAAGGATTTTGGGAGATGGCCCTGTGGGCCATCTAAGCTAATTTACAGATGGCCCTGAGCCCAATAGAGATTGCCCTGAAAAATGCGCGCGGACGAAATGGCACGAAGGGTTTGGGGGACCTCTCCCTAGAACATTTAGATTTTTGCAGGTCTTACTGTAGATGCTGTCTGGTGCATTCTCTAGACTGAATTATAAGATGAACCACCACAATATTATATTGTACAATTTCAATGTTATTCTTCATCTCACTTGTTTGTTTGTTCTTGTTTGTGTTTGCTCGCTTGCATGCCCTGCATAGCTATAAGAAATACTTAAGTTGTTGGTCAAGACACTTTCCATCTGATGAAGGCAAATGCCCTCCCAGATGTAAAAAAGTAGAAAACATTACATTCAGTTGTAACTGCCAAAACAAACATTATTTACACTATTATGGCCCCTGTTAAAAATGTTTGTAATGTTATCTACTGTAAGTTGGTCGAATGAATGCCTCCTCATCCGGAAGCTGACCGAGCAGACCCAAGCAGCAGTCGAGAGGAGCCGAGCGCATCCGCGAAGCACGTAAAATGGTGACGTCAGAGTTCCCGTTAGCCGGCAAATCTAAATCTCTTCGGTCAAAATGTCCGGTCAAAATAATTTCCCTTTATCGCAATACCGCTTCAGTTGCGCCACTTATGTGACAGACAAGAAGAGTATGTGACAGACAAGAATAGTCAATTATAATGTCTAACACTTAATGTGGAGAAAGAGATGTCCTGTATGGGTTGATTGTGCGTTGATCTGTTGGTAATGCCTCGGGGTTCCGGTGGGCATGTAAACAAATGCATAATGCTGCTTTGTGGCCTCACCTGGTTGCATAGCGACACTTATTGTTTAGGTGTCTTTTAATAAGCAGGTAGTCATATCATTAGCTAGAACTAGCTAGATCTGATCGATATGGACATAAACGCGAGTGAAGTCTAATCTGACGGGAGACAGAGATCAGCTGCTGCTGACGAGGCGACATGCAGCTCTGCATGATCACATGCAGCGGTGAGCGGACAAAACACACACTTCATGTTAGGATATCACACGTAGCTATTTTAATTACCTATCAAACTACCTAAACTAGTTATAGATATATTTTGTTTCTGTGTCGGGTCACTCATTACTGGATCCGCGAGCTACATGATACTGGCATAATAGATTGCCCGATCGGGCAACCAGCAGGTGAGGCTTCATTGCCCGAGCTAAATACTAGATGGCCCCGGGCCATCGGGCAGTCCTTAATGTCGAGCCCTGGCTCTATTACCGTCCATACAACTGTTAAGAAAGAGGTAACCACTAGACGTCCCTTAACTGAAAATGCAGAGGAAATGTTTGCCCAGATTTTTACTCCCTCAATTGCCCATAGTAACTTCTCAGTAAATGAGCTAGTTGATCATTTTAATCCTAAAATAACAAATGTCATGGATACCATCGCTCCTGTTAAAATAAAGGAAGTATCTAGCAAGAAAAAATCTCCATGGAGAAAAACAATGACTGTGAGAACAGCAAAAACTGAGTGCAGAAAAGCTGAACGCAGGTGGAGAAAAACAAATCTTCAGGCTCTCTTGGATATATATAAAGAGAGACTCTGCGTCTATAATCAGGAAATAAAAAAGGCACGACAATCTTTATTTTCTGACATCATTACCAAAAATAAAAACAACTCACGTGCCTTGTTTGCTACCGGCGACAGACTAACTAACCCCCCAGTGTCGATAGCCTCAGAATTTCTATCCACCAGGGCCTGCAATGAATTTGCCTCCTTCTTCACTGACAAAATCATGCAAATTAGACAGGCAGTCAGTGCCTCTGCATCAGGTACAGCAAATGTACTGTCCCTGTGTTCACCTAAAGCCATTTCAGACGCCGTGTCACAATTCCATCTGATAAATGCTAAAGACCTGGAAGACATTATCCAAGATCTGAAATCCTCCTCCTGTAGCCTCGACATCATCCCGAAAGGATTTTTCAAAACAGTTTTTCATTGCTTGGCCTCAGATATACTACTCATAGTAAACTATTCTCTTCGATCAGGTGTATTTCCACAGGCCCTGAAAACTGCAATAATTAAACCGGTCCTAAAAAAGCATAACCTAGACAACCCATCATGAATAGCTACAGGCCAATATCAAACCTTCCCTTTTTAAGCAAATTGATTGAAAAAGCAGTTTTTCAACAGTTGAGTAATTTCATGTTTTTAACTGACGGTTTTGATGTGTTACATTCGGGCTTTCGACCTAACCACAGCACTGAGACTTCACTTGTTAAGGTCTTAAATGACATCCATTTGAACACACACAGTGGCAGAATATGAGTTTTAGTATTATTAGATCTCAGCGCTGCCTTTGATACGGTTGACCACAACATATTGCTAGACCGTCTTAAAAACTGGGTGGGAGTTTCAGCAACAGCTCTAAACTGGTTTAGCTCCTACTTGAAGGACAGAACAAACTTTGTCTCAATAGGCATTTACAAATCAACCCTGATAAATACGGCATGCAGGGTTCCTCAAGGCTCCATCTTAGGGCCTTTACTTTAATATTTATATGCTACCTCTGACTGAAATTATTAAAAAGAGCAATCTAAGCTATCACATCTATGCAGACGACACCCAGATTTATTTTTAAATTACACCGGGAGACTACTCTCCGATTAGAACACTGAGCATTGAGCACATGACTGACTGGATGACTCATGAGATCATTGTTTTTGGAGCAAAGAAGGACCGATTAAAAGTAATCACAGAGCTTCAGTCGGCAGACTACAAAGTAATCACAAAGCAAGAAATCTGGGTGTAGTGATGGACTCAGACCTGCATTTTAACAGTCACATTACAACTGTTATTAGGTCTGCATACTACCACCTGAAGAATATATCAAGGATTAAAAAACTAATGTCACAACAGGATTTAGAAAAACTTGTCCATGCTTTTATTTTCAGTAGACTGGACTACTGCAACAGTGTATTCACAGGGCTCACTAAACAATCTATCAGAAAGCTGCAGCTGATTCAGAATGCTGCTGCTCGAGTACTCACTTACCTCATTCACACCAACGCAACTCCGGTTCAAGCTCCGTGCTAGAGCTTTTCAGGTTCAGAACCGGTCCTTCGGTTTAGCTCCGGCTCTTTTCACACTGCCCAGAGTCCGACTGGTGCTGCGTCATTGCGTCATTTTTCGCGTCATGACGTAACCGTTTGCGTGCCTGCTTCATAAAGCCAAACCGCGCGCAAACCCCTCACAGCTGACACCGACAACAACAACAATGGTCGATTGTGCTCCAGATTCCCAGTAGGTAGTGGACCACTGCTGCTTGTTAAGTTTCTCCATCCATTTTTTTTTTTTTGTCTGAGATAAGAATGTCTCTTGTTTTTATTGTAATGTCCATGTTTTTTTGTCTGTAGCCTGTGCAATAAAAAAAATAAAAGTTTCTCCATCGTTGTGTACAAACTGGATAAAACGCCGGCTTTTTGTTGTTGTTCAGGAGTTGATCCCGCCCCTGCCCCTGCCCCCGCCTCGACTTAAGCGTGACGTATGTGGTGCTTTTACTCTGGCCGGACAATGTTTTGGTGCTCGAAATGAACCGGATTCCGGAGCTAAGAGGCTGCTCCGCTGCGGTGTGAAGAGAAAAACCAGGTGCTTTTCAAGCTCCAGCTCCGAACCGGCCCTGAAACACCGTTGGCGTGAATGAGTTAACTGACACTAGAAAAGTGGATCACATCACTCCGGTTCTGAAATCATTACACTGGCTTCCAGTCTGCCAAAGAATTGATTTTAAAATACTACTGCTCGTTTTTAAATCACTAAATGGCTTAGGACCGAGGTATATAGACGACTCCATCATTATGAAGCATCCAGGAGTCTCAGGTCTTCTGGGTCGGGTCTGCTCTCTTTTCCGAGGATAACCACTAAACATGGAAAAGCAGCTATTAGTTATTATGCCCCAACAATTTGGAACAAACTGCCTAAATCGTGCACGTCCGCTGAAACACTTCCTATTTTTAATTCCAGTTTAAAAATACACCTATTTCCCGCTGCTTTTAATTGAGCTGCCCATACTCATACTACAGTATGCCTTTGTCATGTATTCTGTACCTGCTGTGTTTATTTATTTAATTTATTTCATTACCTTTGCTTATTATGCCTGTTTTTAAATGCCTTTTAAATAATGTATTTATGCTGTATTTGTTCTTAAATATATTTTGCTTTTAATCTGTAAAGCACTTTGAATCGCCACGTGCTGAAAAGTGCAATATAAATAAAATTGCCTTGCCTTTGTAAAGCCTTACGATTGAGGGTGGTGCAGCTGCCGTACCAGGCCGTGATGCAGCCAGTCAGGATGCTCTCTATGGTGCACCTGCAGAAGGTCAAGATACTCTCTATGGTGCACAGCTGATAGAAAGGGACACCTATTGGTAGAGAATAACGAGTAATGAATATACTTTATAGGGATTCTATTAATATCTAATAATAAAATGCAATAACGTTCTTTAACCACCAGGTGTCCTTTTCTATCAGCTGTGCACCGTTATGGTGTAAATACAGCCTATCTACCAATTGGATCAAATATAAAAGTCAGCCGAATTAGTGTTGATCCTGCAAGGAGACGTATTGTGTGAAAAGAAATGCAAGATGTTGTTTAATTGCTTATATATTTATGACCCACGTCACGTTTTCAGTTTTGGCGGCAGTCCTCTCAGCAGGGCTCTATAAATAGAGAACTACGGCAGATATGTAATATTTAATGCAGCCGAACCGTGTATTACAATGCCGTTATGTGATGACTTTCAAAGAGAAAAGCAAGCACACTCGGAATAAAGTATTATTTTTTTTTTTTCACATCACATAAACACCAAATCCCAGCGTGCATTGCGGCTAAACCATCCAAATCATCGAGCTGAGGATCTTGCCTACGTCAGTTTCGTTTATCACCGATGTATTTTGTTATACACACATTCCTTCACATTTACATTTTAATTTGCATTAAAGTATTTCTTGAGGCGTTCTAACATGTTTTTAAATATAACTACGGTTGTAGTTGAAGAGTGTGTAAATTAACATGAACCGAAGCTGTTGCCTGGCAAAGCAATTGCACAACGTCACTTCCGTTAATTCCACATCCACACGCATGGACTAACATCGATTTAATTCATTAATGTAGCCTTTGTTTCTGCTAAAAGAGGTGTCGACCATATGGGGCAACAAGAAAATCTGCGTAATTGAGTGTGACTATTAAAAAATAAATCATTATTATATTAATATTGACAATAACAACCGACCGTCGGGGTAGCATTTGCTTGGCATTTCCGGGTATTTCTCCACTGGTTAACATGGGTTAACAATACTGTGCAACTGTCACGTTTGAAGGGATGAAATTGTGACATCTTCACATCCCCCAGCATGGTAAATCGTCACATGTTCACGTCTTGCCGTGATACCGGGTTGAAGATTTCACACCTTGGAGTCCACAAACCCCAAGAAAGAAGTGTACCCACAACAATAAACCAATTGTGACGTGACGAGAGTTGCCCGGTCAACTGGTAACAACAACATATGGCTGAAGCAGCCCCTTCCATAAGGGAGATAACAGACGTCAGGGTTGGTCATAAATGTCAAAGGGCAAAAGGTGGATATCTAGGAAAATTATTCCCTAACACAGAATATTAGGTTCAACTTAATATGATTGCTTCCAACTATCCTAGAACAATTGTGTTGACATATAACATTCAATTAATTTAAACATTTCAGTTTGTTCAGTTTTAGTTGCCAGCACACAGAGTTGTTGCTCCCAAAATGATTTGTTTATTTGGTCAGGGTCATGGAAGTCCCATTACATAGTCAGAAGAGTCCAACGTTTCACACTTGACTTTTTTGAGTTACTTTATGATGCCTTTCCAGGACGCATTTGTGCACTCCAAAAACAAATGTAGACACAGACGTGTCACATTCAACGTGCCTGGCAGCATAATTTACAGTCAAAAGCAGTTATTCATTGCTTTTTTGCCAAGTTACATTTTGTTTCTGTAGATTTTTAATTCAGTGGGTTTAACGATGATCACTGAGTTAAAATGACTGTTTCTGTCAATGGAGTATGTTGGCTTTAGGAGGAGCATATGAATTGCTGTTTTTTTATATTGATAAAGCATAATAGTTGTCCAAATATCTGTTGTTGCTTTATTATATTTTCACATGAATGCACGTCAAAGCAGCATGCAGGAACTGGGCGAATAAATAAATACCTGTCAAAACAGAAGAGTAAAATAGCAATAGTGTAAAACATTTAAATCTACAGTACAACAAAATCATTATAATTCCATGAAATGCTGGATGTAACTGAACAGGCCAATGCCACTACAGATAAAGATTCCCAATTGTTTAAATTACATGATCTGATATTTTCCCTGGAGCCTGTAATTTGTGCTTTACACCTTTTCCCACCCTTAGTTTAAAAATATTTTCTTACCTTTATTTATCACCAGCATATTATCACTTGAACATGCGGATAAGTGGTTGAAGTTTACTTTTTTATGAGAAAGAAATACAACATGCTCACCTACGTGCACCACGTACGGCGCGCTCGCAAAACTAGTGCTGCTATATACTTCGCCAGCTTGAGATCTCAGTCAGAACCCAGGGGGAAGCGGAGAGAAAACATGCTGGAAATACCCAGAGTTTAAAGTGCTAAAGTGAAGACTAAAACACAGATTTATTCAGCAGAAGCCAAAGACCAGGGGAGAGTTTTAACACATTTACACCAGAGAGCCCTCAGAGGAGAGACACACCAGTGGGTGGTTGTGTGAGAGCTTATTTGAGTATGTAGTGTATGTCTGGCTCGTGTGTGTGCTTTCGTGTGAGTTGCGTGTGTGTGTGCATACTCCCATCGGTGCGTTCATTTCTCTTATCCGTACACCCACCTTTTTCTTGGTTTCGAGACAATCTCCCAGGATGCCTATTCTACATTAAACAGTGCTTTGAAGACAATTGAGCTGAGACCCAGGCTGATCAGGGCTCCCTTATCCCTCCCAGCACATCTATTATCAAAGCCTTCGTACCATTACCGTCATTATACACTATGTATTATTATTATTATTTTGAAAATGCAGCGCTGAGAGCGAGCGAGAGACGGGGGCCTCCGTAAACAAATCTATTATTGGTGATGAATTGCATAATAACACAGGCATAATGCCGTTCTCTCACAAAACTGGTGAAGGTGCTGAACTGGAAAAAGTACCCCATCTGTAAAATTTGAATAAACAATGGGCGATAGAGGGGGAGAGACAAAGATGGAGTGGTCGTTAGATGCTGTGTTTTTACTTGAAAGCTAAAGACTGTAGCTTGCAAAGCGCATACGGGTGCTGTCATCTCTATGTTTGTTGTCAACCATCACCTTCATTTAAGAATGGTACACTTTGAACTGGGGCTTCTTTGATGCATGTGTAAGAGTTTGTATCGCCCTTGGGGGAAATTGGGGGAAGACAACCCAACTGCTATAATTTGTGAGACATGGCCCATTATAATCTTCTCAGGTGGCCTTATTGAAATAATTGCTCAAGGCTCAAAGATGTCATATTATTCCATATTTCACAATAATAACATTAGAGAAAAGTAGAAAATTGACTACTGGTATTGTTGTTTTTATTGTTGTTACTAAATGATCAGAGCACTTCTTCAACCTGTGCTTGGGGAATTGTTCTGTTTTTAACTTATTGGAAGCCCATACTGTATTTTTATTGCTGTAAAATGTCCTTATTTCCTTTATCATTGCTCATATTCACTGTCATTCAATGAAGGATGTGTTTCTGAAGGTATTGCTATTTTTTCTTGTGTGTTCAGCTTGTGACTCTTACTGCTAAATAACCAGCTTTAAGGGCTTTCATCTATTTTTGCTTTATTCTTATACTGTACCATATATTACCAATATGCCACTGCCAAGCAATAGCTGATCCTTGTTGTGAATACTAGGATCAGATATTACTCCTAGTATAGACAACCTAGGTCCGGACCAATACATTTCAGTTTTGGCATTCATTCCATTCCTCAGATAATTGCTGGGATGCAATAAAAGTATTGGTATAGGTTTGGAATAAAATACTTTAGACTTTGGTGTTACTGTTTACCCTAAACAATTGATAAAAGTATTGTAGAGAAATGGACCTGATATACAAAAGCCTTACAAGTTTGAGCTATGCTAACGACATTGCTCCACGGATGGAAAATTGGGGGAAGTGACCCCTGGCCCTTTTCATTTTGTTATTCAGAGTGACATTTGTAAGTATTGGATGAATTGCAATTACATTTGGTACGCACATTCATGTTAGCCTTTAATCTTTGCCAAAATTCATATTCTTCCAAAAAATGTGCATGTTAGCATTGTGACCAAGTTTGCATGCATTAAGCTGAAAGCACCACTGTGCAGCCTTGCAAAGGAGCTGGCATAGCTGTAGCGTATTGGCCTTGTTAATCATCATAAACCTTTTGCTAGATTTTAGGTCAATCAAAAAGACATTATCATTATTCAAGATTATATATTGTCATATGTTACAGCTCTCAAGCTTGAGTGGTATGACGGAATAATGCTAGCTGATATACTGTGTGTATTCTCTTCTGATCTCACTTTCTTCTTCATCTTATCTCTGTCTTTTTTTCTCTTGTGGGGTTAAAGAAGAACAAGAGAGTGAACAAATATTATCCATGTTCTCAGAACACATAGACGTACACACATAGACACAGAAACGTACCAACAACCCCCCACCCCCCCCCCCCCCCCGTTCCCCAGTGAGCAGACACTGTTTAGCCATGCTAATTTGAATATATTTTTGGGTCAATTGTGTGCTCACCAGAAACGGCCTCCACGCCTACCCTTTGCCGAACTATTTTAATTTTTAATATTCCATTTAATTTATATGGGCCATCACTGAGGCAATCTGACAATGCCAAAAAGCTGTCTTGATTTTTTTTTTAAAAGGGCATTTCTGCCATAGAAATTCCTTTGCCCTGGTTTCTGCCGTTCCCTAACCTGACTCCCTGTTTCTTATCTATCTTAAAACCATCTCACCTTAAGAAATAATCAATAAAAACAATTATGAGATCCAAGCCCAGCACCAGTGCTCTCTCCTCTTCCCCATCTTTTGTTTTTTTTCCCTCTCTTCCCCTCTCTATCTCTTTCTCTCCCCACTCCCTGCTTTTATCCTCTTGTCTGTGCTCCCACCATCCTCTCTCCTTGGTGATTCACGGAGTATAATATTTAATTATACTCTATAATTTATGCAGGTTATCAAACTCTGAGCGCATCATTTTATGTACATTGTGTAAATTGCTTTTTTCTCTCTCCCTCCCTGTCTCTCTGTCTCTTTCTGTCTTTTCTTTACAGGCTTTTTTTTCATCTTGGATGGGAGGAGGGTAAATCCTTTGCAGGCATAGACAGAGATATTGAAGCCCGGGTGCAAATGTGAAATG
Source organism: Notothenia rossii (assembly GCF_949606895.1). Classification (NCBI taxonomy): domain Eukaryota; kingdom Metazoa; phylum Chordata; class Actinopteri; order Perciformes; family Nototheniidae; genus Notothenia; species Notothenia rossii. The sequence goes on from NC_136904.1 coordinate 42,774,872, forward strand.
AATAAACAGGCTGGATCTCTTCTTCAAGGGCCTAAATGAGATCTGCACAAAATAATTTAAACTAGGCCCATTCATCAAGCCCAGCCAGGGAATGTGTATAGCAGTGGCCTGTGTATGTTGTCCATACTGTATCTATGTGTCTGTGTGTTTGTGTGTATTCCACGCCCCTGGCAGCGGTGCTAGTTGTATCCTTCTGTAGAGAGACAGAATGAAGGATTAAGAGTGAAAGACAAGCAAATAAATACTGGAAATTAAAGTATTATAGAAAAGTTTAGCAACATCTAGAAAGTGAGCCACTTAATGCAAATACTGTCTTGATTTGCTTATAATAATATACTATGCCAATTTTTTTTTAAATTCTCTATCCAAACAAATGCAAAGTTGATGTGCAGGATAAAAGGTGTCCTGCCTGTGCAAAATGTGATACAGTCCTTACAGTAGAGAAAATAAGGATGCAGTGTACCAATGGGTCCCCTTAACCCTTAAATAGGTATTCAATATTTTGGAAAATTAATTGATTTCTATGTACTACATTAGAAACCGTATTATCCTGTTATTACAAGCGTGTGACATCATGATAACACCATTATTATACTGTAATAACACTGTTATTACACCTGTAGTACGCTGGTATTACACTGTTATTACAGCATTATTATGCTATTATACCATAACAACACTGTTATTATTCCCATGTTACACTGTTATTACAACTATTACATCCATTTTACACCTTAAATAAACCCATATTACACATACACAACACCAATATGACACCGTAATTACACTGTAATTAGACAAATTTAACACATGGACACAGCCATGAATAGATGTATTCCACAGGATGCAGAAACCATATAAAGATTAACATGTAGAAAACAAAATGCAATTCCCTATTGGATGCCTTTCCAAAAGAGACAACATGATGCATTAATAAGAGCCCTTCCAGAGGAGAAAATGCAATACAGCACTTTATGTCATGGCTTTCCAGTGGAGAAAGCATGAGGCAGTGCCCCCTCAGTGTGCCCTTGCAGTGGAGAAAACATGCAAAGCACTCTTGGGTGCCCTTCCAGTGGACAAAACACTATGCAGTGCCCTCAAGTATGCCCTTCCTAGAAATGTGAAAAATGTCCCACTGCAATGCATTCTGCACGAAGACGCCCCAGTGCAGGCTCCCCTTTTTATTTTTCCGCCATTGAATATAAAGAAAAAAAGATGCAGGAGCGAAAATAAGTCTCTGTTTGTTCATAATGCTACTCCACTAATGCCAAATCTTTCTTACGGTAAGTGCCAATATCAAAAGCATGGCAGAATTAATATTAATTATGGAGAAAATAAATCTTGAGCCAACAAAACTCTTAAATCGTGTTATTTACTCAGGAAAACATTGCAGTGATATCACAAAGACTAATACCACAGTAAATAACTTGCTAAGATGTTCATGCAGCGAAGGTAATCAAAAGTCCTTGGCATATGTAGCTATTCAAACTAAACTAACAATAAGAAGAATGAAAAACAGTAAAATAGGAATTAAAAATATTTAAACATTGAACACAAAACACATGTCCTCTTCCACTGTCAAGTAATCAGATATTGTATAATGGTTTTTAGAATAATGATTTTTAATTGGATTGTAATTATTTGTATAATTGTATTGTATTCTGGTATACACACACAAGTTTGCTCATGGCTTGGGCCTTGCCATTGAACGTTGCTTAGTAAATCTAATAGAATACATATTCAACATCTGTTGACATGATCCTCCCTTTAATGGGCTATTTTCTGGAACCATGAGAGTTTAGAGCAAAGTACAACCAGGTTCTAAAAAAAACGTTTGAGCCCAAAAAGATGTTAACGTTCTTGAACAAAACACACATAGTGAATGTTTTGACATTAAAACAACACAGTGTAGTAGCAACCTTTCAATCACACCTCACAGTAGATCCCGTTGTATTCTCTATTGTAGTATTAATGTGGCTAAATGAGATCTACACTAAATAATGTATTGAAAAATACTAGAAACTAAAGATTGAGGATTAATTGAGGAATTGAATCAAGTGAAAATTATGTTCATTTTCTCTTAGACTTCTATGCAAATATTTTGCAACCAGAGGATTCACCCGCAGGTGTATATTTGAGAAAAGCTGTGTTTAAGGACCTCCTGCATTAGCTTCAATTTAAAGATGGGAAGTTGCCTCTTTGCCTGACTTCTAGAAATGGACACAAGTAATATAATCAATAATTGCTTCCTTATTAAGTACATTTTTTACAAACATGTCAAACACAGGGCTGCCAGTAGTAACTGTACTCCTCGGAACATACTTGTTAGTCAGATTAATCACATGCAGCTTCATTTATTTGCTCTTTAGTTGTCCATTAAGGTTACTGTAACGTGATTCTAATTACCATACACAACCTTATCATACTGTTACAGAAAAGTGGCAGGGCTGGCCTCCAGCCTAAATAGGTCTATGGGAATACACTCTCTCACACACACACACACACACACACACACACACACACACACACACACACACACACACACACACACACACACACACACACACACACACACACACACACACACACACACACACACACACACACACACACACCCTGCTTCTTCCTTTTTTTCACTCTCCGGTGTTTTAAATGTCATTGACCTGAGGGCAAAGCACATACCATCTCAAGTACACATCAGTCTTCCACTAGGACACATACACACATACACACTCTAATCAAGTCTCAATGGGCCTCCTCTCTCCCTTGCCTCCTCCCCTCCTCCCTTCCTGCCTTCCTTGTCTTTCTGTCTAAGTGGAGTGGTGGAGACCTCATGCAGGGAAAAGCCATTGGGTTGGTACTTTCACTAGACAAAAAAGGTTAAAGGGATGGCTGACATCACTCAGTCATGAAATCCACACCTTTCCAACATCACTCACTGCTCTTTGCTATCATGTGATTGGCAGGCATGCCAGTGTGGTTTCAAGTGGGCAGTTACAGTGTTTAGGTCATGTACAGGATGATACAAATGTTGGACTTTTGCATTTGGTGGTTGGACCCAGAGTTATTTAACCCTAAACCTTAAGCAGATACAACACAGCTGCAAAAATATGTTACCATCATCTTTTAACCTAAACAACCACAATGCTAACTACAGCATATGTAGAGGTGCACAGTTAGCAAGCACACGTATTCAATTACTGTAAGTGTGATTTCAGAGACTTTTACATCCTGTTGTTCAATATTTTTGTTCACTACAATTGGGAGGCATATTCTAGTTTTTACTCCACAACGATTATCTGACAGATTTAGTTTCTTGTATCATGTAGGCTACTATGTTTGGTTAAGATAATGTTAAACCCATATTGAAATTCAGAGGCTAAGTGGCAGTCTATACTGTAGTACTGTGCCAGATTCAAAATTACATTCATGAAAATATCAACAGCAAGAAGTATATGTCACATTATTCTGACAGCCTTTGTGAATAAGGCTTTTGATCCTAAATTACATTTGATACAAATACTTAAGTTACTTTAACTAAAAGCAATTTCACTACAGTTTATTGATACACTTTGTTGATACACTTTGTTACTACCTTTAATGAAATACAAGTCAAGTACAAGTAGGCCTGCATGATATTTATATTTAAGGACAGTACTTAAGTAACTGGAGCAACTGTCCACTAGGTTTTTCTATGTCTCAGCACTGGTTAACAGCCTCTTCCAACTCACATTGCCTTAAAATGTAAGCATTCCTGCTAAATAAACATCATTAACCCATCGCTGACGCTTGCTTAATGAACATATTAGACACATATATTATTAGACACAATCATTAAGAAAGCTCATGTTTAGTAATGTTATGCACACAGACTCTAAATGCATAAACCTCTTCAAATGGGTTCTAAGGCACATGATCTTAGTGTTCTTAATGATGGAGTGAATGTTCCCCTCATATTTCTAATCAACAGCTGTTAATATTTGTTTGTCTGGAGGCTAATGGATGTCAGTGGTGACGGTAATTTTACCAATGCTTATCCATATGTTGAAATTGTAAATGAGAACGAGAGAGAGAGGTTATAAATGACCTACTTCACGTCGCCACCGCTCAGCTAAAGGCGGATAGTGTTCGGCTTGATGATGTTTAGATGTCTCTTTAATTAAGTCACTTTCTTAAGACACGTAAAAGCTTCAGACTTTTATCCAGCATGTCTAATTGATTCATAACAGGAAACAGTTCAACAGATAAAGCTTTGTGAGAAAGCCTTATAATAATCATAATAGTTTGCATGAGAAATGCCACCCCATCAACGGACCATTGAACCCAACAATAGAATGGTGAAGTGATGATGTATTTTTGTTAGCAGACCCAGAAGTTAGCATCGCAAAGGGGTCCCTCGACAAAAAGCAATGGGATTTTTCCATTGCTTTTTGTAGTCTTTTTATGTCAATTGTAAGCAACCACCCTTTTCATAGACCATTCAAGCTCCGGACATATGAGCGGGGTAATTACTGACGTATGTTAGGTTGAAAAAAAACACAAACCTTTATTTCAGGCTTCTCACTACAAAGACGTTCAAAAAAACGAGGACTTTGAGGGAACGGAAGTGTTAACATGCTAAGTTATTTTGGGTTTTAGCACTCCTTTCTGCTCTCTTACTGTAAAGCAAGGTAGATCTTTATAAACTGTTACTATCATTAAAGAGCACAAGCTGCATCTGTTAGAAATTTTAATTATAAATGGGCTACTGTATATCCGAATATATTGCTAGTTGGTAAAAAGCTTCAATAGAATATAACGTATGTATCTGTTGCTCTGTTACAATCCTAATTCAGGTAATATTCACGAACTTTGAATAAAAAGAGTACATAGTTTCTAGTTCTATTATGGGGTTTGCACAACTTGATTTAGATATGTATGTTTTTAGGACTTTTCCGCTTTATTGCCAAGTTTGAAACATTTGTTCACAAAGTAATTAAAATCAATCAAATGTGATCAATTAAATGACTTTGATAATAATTAAACATTTTAGTACATTTATAAAACACTGATATCTGAAATATACCTCACACATGTGCGTACATGTGTCAGATGATTTATTTTAATGGTTCAATAGCATGAATATGTGTATTGAATGTACACAATGTATGTGCTGTATTTCGATTACTCTTCTAACCCCCCGTAGTGAGAGAGTGTGCGTGTGTGTGTGGTGTGTGGTGTGTGTGTGTGTGTGTGTGTGTGTGTGTGTGTGTGTGTGTGTGTGTGTGTGTGTGTGTGTGTGTGTGTGTGTGTGTGTGTGTGTGTGTGTGTGTGTGTGTGTGTGTGTGTGTGTGTGTGTGTGTGTGTGTGTGTGTGTGTGTGTGTGTGTGTGTGTGTGTGTGTACAACTTTCACTGCAGCTGGAAGTTGTCGGCACTCCCCCTCCTCTTATCCCCAATGTGCTCCCAGCCTGCCTTAATAGCCACATGTCAAGTGCATAGGGAGTTGTGTGTGTGTGTGTGTGTGTGTGTGTGTGTGTGTGTGTGTGTGTGTGTGTGTGTGTGTGTGTGTGTGTGTGTGTGTGTGTGTGTGTGTGTGTGTGTGTGTGTGTGTGTGTGTGTGTGTGTGTGTGTGTGTGTGTGTGTGTGTGTGTGTGTGTGTGTGTGTGTGTGTGTGTGTGTGTGTGTGTGTGTGAGCAGCTACACAAAGGTGACATACATGGTATCAAGTGCAGTGTACAGTTGGGTTTTGAAAGAGGAGAGCAGAGGAAGCCAGCATGCCGCTGCTCTGTTGACATCATAGCAGGGGTTAAACTGCCACCGTTTACCTTGATTTATAATCCTGCTCCTCTCCCTCCCTACGACTCTCCTCCTCCTCCCTTATTCTTATCCATCCTGCCCACACAGAGGGGTGAGGCGTCACTGCTGGAGAGGGGGAGAGCAATTATATGCGATAGGATGGGAGTTATTGAGCATAAAAGCAAATACTATAAAAATAAAATAAATTAAGGATGAATAAATTATACAATACGGGAGTTTTGTTTGTTGTCAAGCAAATACATTGTAATGCTCGATTTTGAGTTTGTGTGTCCAAAAAAGGATAACATTTAGTGCACTTTATCCTAAAAGTATGCAGTACACAAGTATAGTCATTTTCTGAGAACGCTGTAGTTGCTGCACAAAATAAATGGATGAGCATTTCACAGCAAGATATAAAAAAATGTGGGGTGGTGACGAAACATATTAAATTATTCGAGAAAGTAGAAGTATTGAATGTGAACAATGACATTTTCTTTATGAAGTTGCACTGACATCATAAAGTCCCAGTTTGATTTGGAAGGGACATAGTACATAATGAATAATGTTTTGTTTCTATAAAAGTATGTTGGAATTTTAGTGTAATAATGATAATGAGTTTGTTGTACTATGTATAAAATAAGCATGTTAAATGTAGTTGGAACAAGCTGTAATAGTCAGCAGCCATTTAAAGCTCTGCAAGATTATATTTGCGTCATGATTCTAGTTTTTAGTTGACCTGTTTCCTATTGTATTGTGAATCGTTTTTCTACACCTGACTTCCTGTTTAGCATTGCTTTACTTTGCCTTGCTGTGTTATTGAACGAGCCATGAATAAAAGGCATTAGTTCCTTAAAGTGTTGTATTTAGCATTTTTGTCCATCCTGGTCAACTCCCCACTGTGCCAGAGGTGCAGTAAGCTACAATACACCATTTATCAATTAAAAAATGCAACATAAATTACAAATACTACTAAACAAATAAACCACCCTGATGTTATTTACACGCTGTGGAAACTAAGGCAGTCAAGTTATAGGCAATAACATTAAATAACCTGCATATTCAGTACAAAATGCTTCTTCAACCCATTGTCTTGATCAGTGGTGGACTGACTGGTCGAGTAACAATGCTATCTCTAGAGCTACGCTGCTAACTTGGTTAAAAGTGTACATTTGATTTAAGTTAGTTTTCACTAATGACCATTGAAATAAAGGAATTGATGAATTCATGAAAAGCTCTTCAAAAAATCACAAGCTTGAATGTTTGTGTGGATAGAGAAGAGAGAGGGAGATCACAACACACTCCAGTCGCCTGAGGGCTGACTGAAGCTGAAGCCCAAATTCCTCATGTCTACCATAAAACAGTCCAGCATTCCACTAGTTTTTGACACACACACACACACACACACACACACACACACACACACACACACACACACACACACACACACACACACACACACACACACACACACACACACACACACACACACACACACACACACACACCCCTCCCTTCACAGCAGTGGCAGCACTTCACAAAGGAACCATTGAAGGGGCTCCTTCAGTTTAAAAGTTGAAGAGTATGTCTAATTTTGGTCCGAGTTCATTAGGCAACACAAAAGTGGGAGCTTGCAGAGAACATGAGGACAGTGGCAGAGGCAAGTGCTTCATGCCAGGACTGATAAGAGGAGACAGAAACTACAAAGGCGCCTCTCCTTCAGAAGGGAAGGATGGGGAAGGAAGAGAGGGAGGAGGAGAGGGAAAGAAAGGAACCAAACGGCAGGAAAATGTCTCGGCCCAGAGTCTTGAATGCTTTTAATACATGCATGTCAGTGTTTGTTAATGTGAGCTCGCAACACACCCACATTTAACTTAAATATTCAGCTGTGATAAAGAGGAGCAGCACAAATGTAATGGGACGCCAATGAAAATGAAATACTTTAAGTTCCACAACTATATTGAGGGTATTAAAATGTCATCACGTCTAAGTGAAAGCGACATCAGAAACAGGACGCGACTTTATGTCAAATGCAAATCCACACTCACGAGTTACATTCCATCCCCTCATTACGAGGACGGAATGAAGAGCTTATAAAATAAAAATATATAAAGGCGACAACAGCAAAAAATGGCTTTAAGTACACATCCTCAGAACATTGTGGAGGAGAGGGTGTGGAGATGAATGTGGACAGTGATCTGCCCCTGAGATCTGTGTTTTTGCTCTAACTGGGATGCAGTGTTGCTGCATTAGTGCGAGGCCCTGAGCTGTAAATGGATATTGGAGATTAGATCTTTCATCTTGAGAGAGCCATGTCATTTTCCTATTTTTCTCTCTTATTGATTCTGGCCACTCTCAGCTCCACATGAACAAACCCTTTCAGACTGAGAAAGGCCAATCCAGAGCTGTTCATATTGCCTACTTACAGATCTCGCTATATTATAGGAGATGTTACGGCAGATTTGATAGATAACTGTGGAGAAGATGGATACTGTATGCATTACCATGGCCGGTGTTTGATTCTAATGCATGACTCATATGCACGCATGTATTCCACCCTGCATGTATCTGGGAAGATGATGCGAATGAAGTACATCCATCAGGAGACTACTGCGATACTCAGTAGTTTTTAGGTGTAAGAAATGTTACAATACATTCTTATTACATGTATCTCTATTATTCTCTCAAACAAACACAAGCAGCCCAATCACTTTACTACTGTTGCAACATTGTCATATATTACTCACACTATCACTATGTCATTATTTAATGTGTAATTGTGCCCATTGTTTTTGAAAACCAATTATTCCTAAAAATATCCCAATGGACCGAAAGCCTATTTGTCCGGCAGCCGGTTATCCCAATAAATATACGCCCATTGTTCAGAAGGACCAAATTAACAATGCAAAATCACTATTGAAGATATTCTGATCCGGCACTGCTATGGCTAACTTTAAATTATGTTTAGGAAAAAAGAAATGCTCCAGTACAGTCAGATTTCAGCTTTCAATGAAGATTAAGAGCTATTTTTGATCATTGCCATAGTTTTTTTAAATATTCATCCTGAGCAAATACTAGTGCTCATTTTGGCACACAAATAGATGTACGTTTAACCTGCCCAGATCACACTGTACTTGATTTTGTGACCCTCCGGTTTCAAAGCAAAGTCCCTACAGTATTAGCTTCTGCCATTCTGGAATCACTGGAGCAGAGTCGAGCAGCGGTCCAGTTTGGGCACTTGGAATTTTCTTTACATCTATTCTACGTGTGACTCTTAGTAGTATTATACATTGTCTGTCAGGTCATATCACCATTAGCAGGATATTTGGGATAAGGTATATCAATATTTTGGGTGATATGAATTTGAATTTCTGAATTGCCACACTTTTTCTTAGTGGTCTCTCTGCACCTGTTGCTGTTTTTAAAGGGAATGATATCAGCACATGTGTTAGCTCATTACTGTAATTTGCCCCCAATCCAACCTGCTGATTGTGATTTCCTCTTACTAATAATGTATTCATCTTCTTATCCACTTTACACCAGGCTGCTTGTGCCAACGCCTGTGGTCACTGAAATTGCAATTGCTCCTGGATATTTTGCTATTACTTTCATCAACACTCTCATTAAGAAAGAAAGAGCTGTAAGACCCTGCAGCCATGCTAGTAACCCTTTGAAGTGGTTATTATCATTGTAGAAAGAAAAATGTGTCAGTTAAATAAAACTGGTATTTAGAGTCATGTTTTGATGCGATGGTTAACTGGAAGTAGAGCAATTGGCAAAGTTACAAACGTTTGTTTTCACTCGATAAGTTAACAATTTGACCTGCCGGTTTAACTAGATGAAATGTCAGATGATCATCAAAGCCAGAAGTATTACCAAGTTTTCTGGCAATCTAAACAGGAGTCGTTAGAATATTTCAGTCCCCAACACGGCAGACTAACGGACATCCCTTGAGCCACTAGCCTTGTTCAAAAATGCAAAGTGTTTAACTTACTACACCTAATTATTTCAGGGTCCAAGGTATAAAGCACTATAGAGGATGAATGCATTGAACGAATGGATGAAGGGGCTTTTGCTTTCAAGCACAGGTTGAATAGAGGAACATGTAAACAGTATTTACCTTATTTCTGTTTTTAAAGCAGTTGAGATGGCAGAAATGACTCCTCATGTGTCCATGTCCACACACCCTGCATTGTGTCACACACTACTAAGCCATACAGGTCACACAAGATGTTTGCCTTTCTGCTCTTAACTCTACTGTGTCAGCTATTTGAGGTCTTAGAAATTGTGTTTTGGGTTGAATATGACTTAGGGGAAGATTGTGGTCATTGTTAAAAGACAATTACTTGGTGTTACAGCCGATGGCTTCCTGGTGCTACTAACTCTTTTTGTGTGTGCATATGTAAATGAGCTGTGCGGTTCCCTCAATGTCATTGGCTGTCCCGCCCTCGTATCCGAAGAGGTGATTGGATCGAGGTCCTCCACTCCCTGTCTGCATCCGGCCCATCTTCCGGGGGAGGAGTACAAAGGCCGTGGACCGAGATAATTCGGGAGGCTCTGTGATGTGGGACAGACGCCTCTAGCCTCTTGGTGCATTTACTCGTTTGGTTGACGTTTAGTGCTTTTTTGTTATGTGTTAAAGCTATACTGTTTAGCAGCATGTTAAACCCGTGCTTCTGTACTTAGTGAGATATTGCCGTATAATTGTGTGAGTAGGATCCAGGGTAGCTTAGCGGTTAGCGCCTGTTGATGACTAGCAGCTGTGTTTTTGTACAGCCTTTTTCGTTAACGTATACCACTTTAGAAGTGAGGTTTTTGTTTCCTTTTGTGTATTATTCTATACTGTGTACAACCTGTGAAACTCTCTTTTGGAGTTCTCTTTCTGTTGATTGTAAGCAATCAGTATTTGGCACTTTGTTTATGCCAGGCTGCGCGCCTTTATTATTTTGGTTACCACTATTATTATAATAAATACATATAATATTTACCAATTCCACACTGGTGTATGTTGTTTCTCTCTACCCCTAGAGAGGGGTGTAACATACGTGGGGACTCGTCCGGGATATTATATTACTTAATTCCTGGGGTTATACATAAACGATACGTAAACTGACGTTGTCCTTGTCAACAGGAGTGACAGCCCGCACACACACAAGACCGCAAGTATGGCAGAAGCAAAAAAGCCCAAAATATATATTTTCACTCCGAGTGGGAGGATGAATATTTTTTTATCTATTCCAATTCAAAGTCCATCTGTCTCATCTGCAATGCGAGTGTGGCTTTATCGAAGAAGGGTAATTTAGGAGCGGCATTTCAAAACAGTGCACACACGCTACGAGACGGAATTCCCTCCTAATTCTGCCCTACGCTCCCAAAAGGCGAGGGACCTGAAAGAACAGCTAAATGCACAGCAGTCCATTTTCACCAGGCCCAACAACAAGGGCAAGGCTGCTACCATAGCATCTTATCGTGTCAGTCACGTTCTTGCGAAACACATGAAGTCTTTCAAAGAAGGCGAAGTTGTGAAAGAAGCATTCCTGGAGGCTGCCGACGCGCTTTTGGGGGACAGTAAAAATAACAGTAGCATTTCAACAGGTTTTTGATATAATAAAAACTCAAGTTAGATACCGTTATTAATCAGCTGTAAGTTTTTGTTTGTTTGAACTTATTCATTTTAATTATTGTACAAAATGGTATAAGAATGCAAACGATCTGTTCTGTTTAAATTGATTATAGTCTATTATCAATGCAGGTTAAGAAACTAGTGTTGCTTGCATCCTATTTTAAAGGAATTTCTTTTTATACTAAAATGCAACAAAAAAAGGGTTTGATTCTATTAATTTTGTCTTTTGTATTGCACTTTGGCAGCAGATTCCTGTGTAGCTTCAGATCTGAGTTGTCTTATTAGTAAGCCTAATTTATACTTTTGTAGCAACACTATTTTTAAATAATGGCAAAGAAAGGGTTCAGAGTCTTATATTTTTTCCCTGTGTCATATGTGGCAGCACTGTTCAATGTTTCTTGAAAACATTACCCACTGTAGTATGTGACGTGTGAATAAACTCCAACTCTGTATCAACAACACTGTTGTGTAGCTTCAGTTAAATACTTGTATGTGTGTAGATTAGAAAGAGGTAAGATAAAGGATCTGCAGTATTTTATGAAGTATTCATCGTACGAAGGTCAGTTTTATACAAGTAGAAGTGTGTATTTACCCGGTAGTAGGCTGTCAGTAATGGTTACGACTCTCTATTTGGACTGGTAGATCTCGGCAGACTGGCAACTTTAAAAATAGCTCTCGGTTCAAAAAGGGTTGGGCACCCCTGGCGTAAATGGTCCCTCACTGCTACTTCTGAAGCCAACTGGAGTGTAGTGCATCAGGTAGTTGTGCCGGCACCATACCGTCAACATGTGCTATCCGTAGCCCATGAAAGCCAATGGTCAGGACACTTGGGCGTGACTAAAACATATCAGATCATCCACAAACATTACTTTTGGCCAGGTTTAAAGAAGGATGTCTCTAGCTTTTGCTGCTGCTGTCATGTGTGCCAGGTTGTCGGTAAGCCTAATCAGAAAATTCCTCAGGCTCCGTTACATCCTATACCTGCTATAGGTGAGCCATTCGATAGGGTGTTAATAGATTGTGTTGGCCCTTTACCACGTACAAAAACGGGTCAACAGTATTTACTCACCATTATGTGTACGTCCACTCGTTTCCCTGAAGCTATTCCGCTGCGTAGTATTACTTCCGCCGCTGTAGTTAAGGCTTTGACAAAGTTATTTTCCACATTTGGAATCCCGCGTGTAATCCAGAGTGACCAAGGGACGAACTTTAAATCCAAGCTGTTCAAACAGGTCCTTCAAACACTGCAGGTGAAACACGTTATATCCAGTGCGTACCACCCAGAGTCTCAGGGTGCGTTAGAACGGTGGCACCAGACACTAAAAAGTATGCTGCGAAAGTATTGCATGGAAACGGAAAAAAACTGGGATGAGGGAATCCCCTTCGTTTTGTTCGTAGCCCGTGAAGCTATTCAGGAATCGTTAGGATTCAGTCCCGCAGAGCTTGTTTTCGGCCCCGCGGTCCTCTTAAAATCCTACACGACAAGTTTTTCTCGGCTGGTTCTCTTCCAGATAAGAACGTATTAGATTACGTTAGTCAGTTTCGTGAGCGTTTGCACCGGGCAAATTCACTCGCCAGAGAGTCGCTCTCCGCTTCTCAAGCTGTCATGAAGCGTAATTATGACCGTGCCGCTGTCCATAGGCACTTCGAAATAGGCGAAAAGGTCCTCGCACTATTGACTATCCCTGGCGCTGCGCTCTCCGCCAAATTCCTCGGTCCGTATGAAATCCACGATTGTCTCAGTGACACAGATTATGTTATTTGTACTCCAGAGAGATGGCGTAAAACGCGCGTCTGTCACGTCAATATGTTAAAGCGCTATCATTCACGCACCACCGCTGATAGACAGCCTGTAGGGTTGGAGAATCAAAGAGTTGCTGTTTCGGCGTTGATAGTTACAGATAGTTCCGGTCCCTCTGACGACGGTTTGGTGATGCATGCACATCATCAGCCGGGTGCCCGGTTATGTAATTCTGAGATGATAAAGACACTGCCGACTACGTTAAGTCATCTGCAGGAGGGGCAGCAGCATGACATAACCCAGTTAGTGGCTCGTTTCCCGTGCCTTTTCCATGATGTCCCGACCCAAACCAATGTGATAACACATGACATTGATGTAAAAGGTGCAAGGCCAATTAAACAAGATCCGTACCGCGCAAATCCCACCAAGCGCGCACTTATGAAACAGGAGGCTGAGTATCTTGTAAATAGTGGCTTAGCTTGGTGGTTCTCAAAGTGTGGGGCGCAGAGGCATGACAGGGGGGGCGCGAGAGACCAGGAGGAAAAATGGTTATTTAAAAAAAATAAAATAATATGATACAGTACTATTATGTCTGGGTCTCTGTGTTTCATCAAAGCTCGGCTCTGTGTGTGTGTGGAACGAGCCATTTTGTGTGCGTGCGCGAGCGAGAGAGAGAGAGAGCGCACCGGTACCGGAGATCGTTGATGTTAGCTTCTGGTGCTAGCGAGCTACGCTAACGGATATAAGGAGTTTTTTCAACAACAAAGGGGAGGAGAGTCCTCTCCTGTCAGACTGAGGGACTCAGTGAGCTAAAGGACTCTCTCAGTGTTATCTCAGTGGGTCTCAAACGTTTTGGTCAACATTAATGTAAACAATTATTTCCGAGGCACACGTTTATATGATCATTATAGTTATAAAAAAACAAAACAGGTATGAAATGCTATATGACATAAAAAAATGAATAAAGTTTAAAAGTGGAGTGATTTGTAAAATATCCATAAAGAAATAGTAAATCTGTTTACATTTCTGTGTAGAGAGATGTATCCATAGATCTCTTCATTTTGCTCTCAAAGTGCACCAGATTGATGCTTTTAACTTCAATATTTAAAAATCTTCCCGGGGGAGCTTGCCCCCGGACCCCCCTATGTGAGGTCCACACACCACCTATAAAAATAGCACTTCAACCCTGCTTACACCTATATGCCGTGAGCTGATTATCGAGCCTTCATTGTAACAGTCGCGTGTACACTGTGTTTTTGCGTGGGGATTGTTGCAGTAGAAAATTCCACTGTAGCGACCGGTACATTAATGGGAAACCCTAAATGTTTGAGCACCCTCTATGAAACGTCAAGCTACCCCACAGCACCCCCAAAATAAATCTCTGGCGCCGCCACTGAGCCTGACTATTTGTGTCGGGGGGGCCCAAAAGGGGGGGCCTGACAGAAAAAGTTTGAGAACCACTGGCTTAGCTACAGAGAGCTCTAGCCCATGGTGCTCTCCGTGCCTTGTAGAGGTTAAATCTGATGGTTCGCCGCACTTTATCACTGACTACCGCAAAGTGAATGCGGTTACGGTGTCAGATTGCTATCCGTTGCCTCGAATGGAGGATTGTATCGATAACTTAGGGTCCACAAAGTATGTTAGCGAGTTGGATCTGCTTAAAGGTTACTGGCAGGTACCTGTAAGAGACCGTGCCTCAAAAATCTCCGCCTTCGCTACGCCTGATTGTTTCCTACAGTACACAGTCATGGCTTTCGGTATGTGTAATGCTCCTGCCACGTTCCAGAGGTTGGTGAATACCGTCCTATCAGGCATTAGTAACTGTAACGCATACTTGGATGATCTCATCGTGTACACGCCCACCTGGGAGATGCACATGCAGATATTGGGGCAGGTATTCACCCGCCTCGCACAGGCGTCACTTACACTAAATCTGGCCAAATGTGAGTTTGGTAAAGCTACCGTCACTTATTTAGGGAAGCAGGTTGGGCAAGGCCAAGCCCGAACAGTGGAAGCTTAAGTTGCTGCGGTGGCTGAATGTGCTGTGCCCGTCACCAGGAGTGACCTCCGCCGTTTTCTCGGTATGGCAGGCTATTATCGAAGATTCTGCCGCAACTTTTCCACTGTCGCCCAACCTCTAACTAATCTGATAAATCCCATGGTGGATTAAGTTTGGACCCCTGAGTGCCAACATGCATTTGAGTGTGAAAAAATCTCTTATCTCACGCCCCTGTGCTCGCCGCTCCCAATCTTTCTAAGCCCTTTACACTCGAGGTGGATGCCAGTGCAGTGGGGGCCGGTGCTGTTCTACTGCAGGAGGATGCGGATGGAGTTGATCATCCTGTCTGTTATTTCTCCCGTAAGTTCAACAAACACCAGTTCCGGTACTCTACTATTGAAAAGGAGACCCTTGCTTTGTTGTTAGCTCTCCAGCACTTTGAAGTTTATGTCGGATCCAGTTCTTTGCCAGTTGCAGTGTTTACTGATCACAACCCCATCGTTTTCTTGTCAAGCATGTACAACCACAACCAGCGTCTCATGCGGTGGGCTCTGATCGTCCAAGACTACAACTTGCAAATCCGACACAAAAAGGGTTCAGAGAACGTATTCGCAGTTGCCTTGTCCAGACTGTAGTGATGTGTTCTGTGTTTGTTGTGTTGTTGTGTGTTATGGTTCACAAAAACCCTGTGGGGTTTTGTCTTAAGGGAGGGGCTTTTACAGCTACTGGCTTCCTGGTGCTACTAACCCTGTTTGTGTGTGCATATGTAAATGAGCTGTGCGGTTCCCTCAATGTCATTGGCTGTCCTGCCCTCGTATCCGAAGAGGTGATTGGATCGACATCCTCCACTCCCTGCCTGCATCCGGCCCATCTTCCGGGGGAGGAGTACAAAGGCCGTGGACTGAGATCATTCGGGAGGCTCTGTGATGTGGGACAGACGCCTCTAGCCTCTTGGTGCATTTACTCGTTTGGTTGACGTTTAGTGCTTTTGTGTTAGGTGTTAAAGCTATACTGTTTAGCAGCTTGTTAAACCCGTGCTTCTGTACTGTAGTGAGATATTGCCGTACAATTGTGTGAGTAGGATCCAGGGTAGCTTAGCGGTTAGCGCCTGTTGATTACTAGCAGCTGTGTTTTTGTACAGCCTTTTTCGTTTACGTATACCACTTTAGAAGTGAGGTTTTTGTTTCCTTTTGTGTATTATTCTATACTGTGTACAACCTGTGAAACTCTCTTTCTGTTGATTGTAAGCAATCCGTATTTGGCACATTGTTTATGCCAGGCTGCACGCCTTTATTATTTTGGAGGTCAGTTTGAGGAGAAGAGTCTTTGACTAAAGCTTAGAGTCTAAGTCTAACGCAAGGGTGGAGAGGATGCTGGCTCTTGTTTGTTCGCCGCTTCTCCTACGCCTCAGAGTTTTGATTTGCTTTTAAGCTATAGTTACATGGCTAAACTTTTAGTCTGTTTAACAAGTGTTTTTATATCTTAAACCTCGTGATTATTGACGGTTTTGGAGCTGACGGCTGTCGGGACTCACCTGCTGTATCGCCCAATTTCGCCGACTATCTCCGGCTGACTGCTTGCCTCTCTCCCGCTACTAGTGTGATAGCAGGCAGACTCCCAAGTCTCTGTTTCATTCCCGGACGTATACAAACGGGATAGTCTTCCAGCTGTCTCGCTGCTAAGCACCGCTACCAAACTTCTTCGGCGCCCGACCTGTTGACATGAAGAGGTTTTCCATTTCCCAACTCCTGAGTTTCAACCACTCCAACGCTCCAACCTGCACCTCAGTCATTAAACAACTTGGACTTCTTCGTCGGCATCGCTATATCCACCGAAGCCAAAGAAGAAGAAAAACTGTATATTCCCAGCACGGAGATGCAGAAATTCCATCCACTCTGTCTGCCGTCGTGTCGCACATCTGAGGCCTCATCAGAGCCCGGTCACGGCAGGGTCAAATCGCGCCAGAAACATCGCGAGACCGCTGCATGAATACACGGAGAGCATCGCGAGACCGCCACACACGAAGGAGTCTGGAAAACGTGGAGTGGATTACAGCCTACTCCGGCCCCTACAGAGACTCACCACATCTTCCAAAGCCAAAATAGAACTTCTGAATACACAATCCCTCAGCAATAAAGCATCCTTCATTCAAGACCACATCACTGATGAGAAAATGGACTTCATGTGCCTCACGGAAACCTGGCATCAGCCAAAGGTTTATTCCACCCTCAATGAAGCTTGCCCTCCTGGCTACAGTTACTTGGAAAAAGCCCGCAGCACTGGTCGTGGTGGAGGCCAAACCCAATTCAGCTTTCATCCCAGAGATACAAGCCCTTCTCACTACGCTATGCACAACCTCTGCCAATATTATCATACTTGGAGATATTAATATTCACGTCGACTCCCCCTCCTGCAACTTTGCCACTGAGTTTCTGCTACTTCTGGACTGCCTCAATCTCACACAGCATGTTGATGTCCCCACACATGCCAAGGGTCACACACTTGACCTGGTCATCACAAACTCCGCCCCCATCAGCAATCTGCTTGTGTATGACCTGGGGGTGTCTGACCACAAGACCATCTTTATGGAGCTGTTTTTCCAGTCCCCACTCAGCAAGCCCAAACGCCAAATCCGGTTCAGGAACCTGAGGAACATCAACCCGGACACCATGACCCTGGACCTCCAGCATCTCTCTTCTGCCAACTTCTCATCAGTAAATGAGTCAGTGGCATACTACAACCAGTCCCTTAACAGTCTCCTTGATCTGCACGCCCCCCCTCAAAACCAGGATCGTCACCTTCTCGCGCTCAGCCCCTTGGTACACCGGCGAGCTGCGCAGAATGAAGACAGCTGGGCGTGTCCTTGAGCGGCGGCTCAAGGCCTCAGGACTCACTGTTCACTGGTTAGCCTACCGTGAACACCAGAAGGCCTATGCACAGTCCCTCAGAGATGCACGGTCCCAGTACTACTCCTCTATCATCAACAACAGTACTGGAAACTCCAAGAAACTCTTCTCCACCATAAACCACCTCCTCAAACCCCAAAGTCCACTACACTCCGACTCCACTGAGAAGCAGTGTAGCAACTTTGCTGCCTTCTTCAAAAACAAAGTTGACACCATCCGCCGCTCAATCCTCTCTAGCCCCTCTGCACCTCCAGTTCCAACTGCTGACCCACAGCCTGGGACAACCAAGCCTCTTCGCTGTTTCACGGACATCTCTCAGCGAGAGGTTGAGGGCATCGTTAGGAGGAAGAAGCCCTCCACCTGTATCCTGGACCCCCTTCCGTCAGCTCTGGTGAAATCGTACATCTGTACCATGAGGCCCATGATCACTAAGATCATAAACCTCTCTCTCCAGGCTGGCCATGTCCCCTCTGCCCTAAAAACCGCTGTCATCAAACCTCGTCTCAAAAAACCCTCCCTTGACCCCGGAGTCCTGGCCAACTACAGACCCATTTCCAACCTTCCTTTTCTATCAAAGGTGCTGGAAAAACTAGTTGCTGCTCAGCTCCAGGACCACCTAAACTCCAACAACCTATTTGAGAAGTTCCAGTCTGGTTTCCACTCAGGCCACAGCACAGAAACTGCCCTGGTCAGGGTCACCAACGACCTGCTGATGACGGCTGATGCTGGCTCTCCCTCTCTCCTCATCCTCCTCGATCTCACTGCAGCTTTCGACACCGTCGATCACGGCATCCTCCTCCATCGTCTGCACTCCACCATTGGACTCTCTGACTCTCCCCTTGACTGGTTCAGATCATACCTCACCGGGAGAACAGAGTGCGTCTCCTTGGGCGAGGCAGAGTCGGGTACCCACAACGTCACCTGTGGTGTCCCTCAAGGATCAGTTCTCGGCCCCACCCTTTTCACACTCTACATGCTCCCCCTTGGCTCTATCATCAGCCAACATGGAGTATCGTTCCATTGTTACGCTGATGACACCCAACTGTACCTCAGGATCAACCCTACCTCCTTTGCAACCCTGCCTTCACCCACACTCACTGCCTGCCTGGAGGAGATACAGGCGTGGATGAAGCAAAACTTCCTGAAACTCAACAGCTCCAAAACCGAGCCATTATAGTTGGCACCCCACACCAGGTTCGGTCATCCACCATCACCACCATCACCTTCTCCGGCCAGGACATTACCCTCTCCTCAACAGTCACCAACCTGGGTGTGAAAATGGACGCCCATCTCACCTTTGAGGGTCACCTTAAACAGCTGTGCAAGAACCCCTTTTATCACCTCAGGAACATCGCCAAACTCCGCCCCACACTCACTCTGTCTGATGCCGAAAAGCTAGTCCACGCCTTTGTCTCCTCCTGGCTGGACTACTGCAATGCACTCCTCATCGGGATCCCTAACAAAAGCATCCAGAGGCTCCAATACATTCAGAACAGCGCTGCTAGGATCCTGATGAGGGTGCGCAAATACGATCACATCACCCCCATCCTTAAAGCACTACACTGGCTCCCCGTGGAACTGAGGATCGAATTCAAGGTCTCCGTCCTCACCCACCAGTGTATCCATGGAACTGCCCCTCCCTACCTCAAGGAACTCCTCACCCCCATACCTCCTTGCGGACCACCTGCTCCAGCAACTCCAACCTCCTCAAACCCCCCAGAACTAAGCTCCGTACTATGGGAGACCGGGCCTTCTGCTCGGCTGCCCCCAGTCTGTGGAACGCTCTCCCCAACCACATGAGAGCACCACAGACCGTGGAGGCCTTTAAAAAAGGCCTCAAAACCCATCTGTTCAATAGAGCCTTTCCCTAGACCTCTTATTTATTTATTTATTTATTTATTACCCCCCTTTTATTTTATTTTATTTCTATTGTTTGTTTTTATTGCTTTTTATTAATTTTACCATATTGTGTAATGTTTTTATACTGTTCATGCTCACTGCTTGTGGCACTTTGGGATTTGAAGTCAAATATGAAGTGCTTTATAAATGAAACCCATTATTATTATTATTATTATTATTATTATTATTATTACCACTATTGTTATAATAAATAAATATAATATTTACCAATTCCACGCTGGTGTATGTTGTTTCTCTCTATCCCTAGAGAGGGGCATAACACTTGGGAAAAAAATAGATGTGCTCTGTATGGACCACAACCCTAAGGGGTTGCACTGCAACTATGCCCCCCCTTCGCTGTAGGCCTTGGACTGGAGCTCCACCAGGCTGCCGGTCCAAGGACTAACACAGCTTTGGGCTAATTCCTTTAGCTGGAGAGGTCCATCCCATAATGACCATCCTCAACATAAGCCACCCACCCTCTTCCCTCACAGACTTACCCTAGCGTTGGGAGCTAATGAAAACAAATGGCTTTTCAATGCGCAGACAAACCTATTTCAGACATTCATCATCAGCCTCATAGATTTCTAAAATCCCATCAAGTCTGTCCCTGGCCCACACCTCACTTTGTCTCTGGCTTTCTCCCTCTGTCCGTCTGTCTTCCTCCGCTTCAATGCCACTCATAAAGCACAATTACAAACTTTGTAACTTTTCAGCGTCATTTAAGCTCCATGTAGAATTACCCACCTGACAGTTATTCACTCAGCGAATCTCCGTTGACAGAAACAAGTGGACAGGACAGTATTATCTGGAGACGGCAGAATGAATGGAGACTGGCTGCTCATTTCTCTGAGCGCTGCACAGCACTGCTATGAGCTTTGACAAAACTTCCACATTTTCCACAGCAAATAAACAACAATTTGATTAGAAAACATCAAACTTTAATGATCCTTGTGAGGAAATTGGTTTGTTGCAGCAGTACAGGGGGAATAAATACTGGAGATAAGAACAGGAGAGATTATTTGATGAAAATACAATAAATATTAAGTTTAACAATGTAGAAACATAGTGACAATATTATTACGGATGAATATGTAAAGCATCTTTAGAGATGAATAGATATAATGTAGGTCATATGCGTGGCAGTAGCACTGAGTACAGTAAATCAAGTTTTGATAGAAGCGTCTCTGTTGTCAGATATCAACGCTTGCATTTTTTGCCAGAAGGGCTTTTAATATCTGTAAAATAAACAGAATCCAAACAGTATCTTCTCAACGCGAAAGGATTCTGAAAACCTTAAGTGTTAAAAAGGTCCTTCTGTAACTACAGTTGTTAGGAATTGATGAAAAAAAGTACTGTTGTAGTGTAATTAATGAGCACATTTAGCATTAGTGTCACGCAAGGCAATATTTATTGGTTTATTTTTTTAAGAATTAAATTATAAAATTCAAACAAATTGTATATTTGTTTGGATTAGTTTCTTATGATGGTAAACAAGAAACTATAATTATCCACGTAGTATCATAAACGGTATTTATCTGTAAATACCTTTGATTCAGCCGTGGAATATCCTGATTTGTTTTTGAAGAGAATTTGGCAGAGAACACTCACGGTCACCAGGCCGAAATTTGACCCTAATTTGTCTCAAACACACATACCTGGTAAATGTTTTCTGTTCTATTAAATCTACTGTTTAACTCAAATGTTTGATTACAGAAGATACAAACGGTTCCATAATACTTTCCAGTAAGTGCAGTAATAATATAAACCACAGTGCATTGTTAGGCATCTGATAAGCCTTCAAACCACAGATTCATTTTTGCATTGCATTGACTTTTCACCCCTTAAATGTTAATTTATGTACAGGTACTCGCATGCCCCTGTTTATTGTGGTGGGTATAATATTTTGAAACTAAATGTTAGATTATATTTAGAGATCACTTGCAGACTACCCACTGATTTAAACATTAGGTTCAGTTTCATCATAAAGGGCACTTCTACTAAAAACACTTGTCTCTTGCAATTATTTATTTATAGAACACTGACACAAGTATTTGTAATGTAGTATAATTAACATCTATGTTTTCTAGCGATTAGTTTTACGTTTCCCTTTGCTGTCACATTCAGCATATCTTGGTGTATTACAAAAGCTTCATAAGTGAAGAGGTTAAGAGGTTTTTAAGTTATAAAGCCATTTCAAAACGTCAGATAAGGTGACATCAGGAGATATCAGAACTCAAGAAATTGTTAATTAAATACTGGGATGTGAATGAGCATGGGACACCTAGCTGATAAAGAATGTGTGTCTGGTTGCAAGGTCAGAGTAGAATCAGGATCACAAACTAATGAAGAGCAGACACTCCAGTTGTGTTTTTAGCATCCTTTGCTGTGTCTTATCCATTTAATGAAGATAACACTTCTGTATTTTGTACCACTGTATTCTTATTTAAAAATGTCTGACTTCAGTGGAAGTGTTTACCTGATCATCAAACTTAAAACCTACATGATTTACATTAGAAACCAAATTACTTTTGTCATTTTGGAATAAGAGAATGCAGGTAAAAACAACACAGTAATACAGTATTGGTCCTATGCATATAGAAACACGGTTAAACCAATTACTGTATACTGTATCATTCAAAATATAAATCCAAGTGGGCATGTCAAAAACATTTTTATAAAAATTTGAGTTTACCTTAACATGTAGATTTAAATGTAAAAGGAAACCAAAAAAAGAGGGAAATCATTTATAATGAGTGCAAACGAGTGCGATCGGCTCTGAAAGATGTGTGTTCAAATTGTTAAAATGTGTTGTTTTCTGTTGGTCTGGAGAGTCAGATGAAGATTGATTGGAGGTCACAGTTTGCTCACCCTTTGATTTACCGCTACATAAGAGCCTGAAACCCCCACTGCTTGGCTGAAAGAGTGGCATACAGAGGGACACTCATTGTAACAGCAGGGCTGACTGATGGGCAATGATGATGTCATCAACGAGTGCCAATCCTGATCAGAGCGGTGGATCAGTGCCAGGCTGCGGGTGGCCGTAGCAACCAGATGCCAAGGCAACAATGCCACTCAGCCAATCAACGAGCGGAGGCACGGCGATGGAACATGGCAGGTGCACTCTGAAGGGACGTAACATATTAGGAGCATTTGCTACCATTGTACATATTGTTTTGTCTCATTAATATTCCTCAAATCCATGTGTCAAGACACTCATACTCTTCCATAGAATCATTATATCATGTTAAGTGCAGTTAAGGATTAAATTACTAAGGTTACTTTGTCTTAATTAGGTCCAGATCAAGGAAATAAATTATACACTTTTGAAAAATGTCGCACAGATTAATTGAATACTCAAATCTCATTGGACATTCAGTAGTCTGCTAAGGAGAGAAGTCTGTTGTTCAGGACGCTCTAATCAAGGGACTATGTGCAGTCATATCAATCCGCAGACAGAAGTCCGGTCAATTTAACGTCAGCTGTGCATAAAAAACTAAACAGTTTCCCTCCATCAGAAGACACCGTGGAATACTTTAAAAATATTACTTTTTAATATTTGTAGGGAGCCCAAAACATTGGATTCATGCAGGCTAAACTGTACCCGGTAAAGAAAAGGACAACAGAGAATTCAACAGAAGAAAAAAGACAGGAAGTAAACACTAACGGGAACAGCAGAAGAAGAGGACAGACAGGAAGTATACACTAACGGGAGCATAAAAAGAGGACCGACAGGAAGTAAACACTGACGGGAACAGCAGAAGAAGAGGACAGACAGGAAGTAAACAGTAACAGGAAACAGCAGAGGAAGAGAGACTGCAGTTCCAGCCGTTGCTACGCTATAGAGTGGTGCAGGGATGACGTATTTACTCGGAAGTAAGCTGCGCATGCGTTCCCTCGACAAAAAAGCAATGGGAGTTCTCCATAGGATTTTGGAAAATAGCTCGAAATAAGGTGTGTGGAAAACGAACCTGTTTGATACATGCACGTTTTGTTCAGCCGGATAATATCCACATGTCTACCCTACTTTTATAATTATCGAATCATAAATCTGATCGCCAGAAGCAAAATGCTAATCAATAAATTGTGTTCAAATGATTAACCCACATGGAGTGATCAAAGTCTTGATGACCCCACAACAGGTCATGCTTCACTTCTGTGAACCTAACAATCATTATTTTTTTTTCAAATGGCCATGGAAAGCCCAAGAAGAAATAACACAACTTCCCAGACAAGGCACCCAAACAAGAAACAGACCACAGCCCAACTGGTACCAAAACATTGGTAGGTCAAAGAAGATTGCACAGTAAGAGCGCAATAGGACGACATCTTTACAAGACCGCCAACTGGACATCAAAGTGTAAAAACAATGTTTGTTTTATCTTTTCCTGTAAGGAGGGTAACATCAAGACTGTGTTGAACGAAGAGAATATTTATCGTCTCTAGAGCAAGGCAGAAGCTTTAGTGGACATTGAAGTCACATGCTTCATACATGTCATTGATTCGATTATTTTGTTTTCCATTTCATTTAGCTTGAATAGATATACTATACTCTGCAAAGCTTTTTTTTACTTTTTTTGTATTTTTAGCATTTCCATTCGATATCTTATGTGATCGGACCTTTGCAAAAAAACATGTTGATAAAAACATACCGAAAGATGTTAAGATGAATGAATAACTTAATCACTGGTGATACAGTATCACTCATTGGTCTTGGTTTAGAGAACTGGGATTAACACTTTAGAAAACCACATATGCTTGCAATAAAAAAACTGATATTAACCATTGTGCTATCGGTAACTGAAAGTAAATGACTCTTTGAATGCTTACATTACTTGTGTAAGTCATGTTCCAAACGTACCTATAATGCTTAGCCTATTCATCTATCTCTGTCAATCAGGCCTTTGCATTAGGTATAATTATGTCACAGCATTTAATATATACAAAAATGTAAACCTCTTTATTCAAAGTTTGCATTTAAAACAACGTATTTTTAAAGCTAGTACCCAAATATCTCTCTTCATGCATTTAATGTTAACCAGGTCTTTGCAGAGGGTAGTAATATGATAGTATACGAAATGCAGAAAACAGAAAATATATCATCAAACTAGCAATGTTATACTTAAATTAATCATTTTTCTCAGTATCACAATGGCGATGTGTTCAATTTGCTGCTTTTGTGTTTTCTCTCCCTCTCGCACACACACTAGGTAGGAGCCCTCAGCGGCAGAAGCAGGAGTGGTGAACAGTTAATAGTGGCACTGCAATAACAATAAAATGTCATCAATCTGTGGGCGCCTCCTGCCTCTGTCACACCAAGTTTGTACAGAGTAATGACATTAGGCCCGGAGTAGCTGGCACACTGCTCTCTTAAAGGCACCGCACCTCCAAACAAACATACACCTGATGGGGGAAATGAGAGGGGGAAGGTACAACAAGGAACAAAGTAACAGAGGTGAGGCTCGATAATGGGCAGCCATTGAGAATGTTCTGATATCAGATTATTTAATGTTGAATATATTCTTTTGGAAGGAAATTGATCTAAGAAAATTGAGATGAATGCACAGTCGATGTTTCTTTCACTAATATTAGCCTATGGGAAAAATAGCCACAGTATAAAAACATTGAGAAAAACTATTGATGTTGATTATGGATAGAAGGATAATAGAAAATATCCAAAGGATGACATTTTAGTGGTCATTTTCACTTATTTTAAAATATCAGCACAAGTCATAAAACCGGAAAAGAAACAGAGATGTCCGCCCCTTAGCCTATCACGTACAGTGTGTTGGAAGCACAAATGCCACACAGTGATGTCACTATGTTACGGAAGTAAACGTAAACAAAGGAGTCCAATGGCAATGTTAAGCATTTTTATTTACATGTTCATTTGTATTATTTCAGTATGATATTTCAAACAGTGGCTTAACTTTAAATACCTACCAGCTATGGGTAATATCAGTGAACGACCAGTCCTCTAAAGCCGTGGATTGGCTGAACCATAAAACATGATTTCACTAAATCTTGATGAGGACATGTTTGTTTACTGGCATGTGTGTCAGTGCAAACGCCTGTTTTAAACATGTATAGGTGTTATTGTGTGTGTGTGTGTGTATGTGTGTGTGTGTGTGTGTGTGTGTGTGTGCACGTGTGTGTGTGTGTGTGTGTGTGTGTGTGCACGTGTGTGTGTGTGTGTGTGTGTGTGTGTGTGTGTGTGTGTGTGTGTGTGTGTGTGTGTGTGTGTGTGTGTGTGTGTGTGTGTGTGTGCACACACACATGCTATTGCACTGTATGTGCTCATGATTGTTGCCAGCATGTTCTCATGGCGGTGTGTTGACTTGCATCCATCTGCATACCCGCTGGTGACACACCAGCCAAGAGCCTCCATCAGTGAAACACACACTCTCACTCGGGGGACAGGGGCCGGAGGGGGGGCAGAGCGTGAGAGGGAGACAAAAGCATGTGCATGTGTGTGTTAGTGTAAGAGAAGGAGGGAGGGTCTGGCCAGGCAGCATTAACCCTGTGGTTCCTGGGGCCAGGCCGTGCCACTGATCCTGTTTCTAATTCACCCCCGCTGGCACTGCTAATGCCAGCCACTAGCAGCTAGCAACTAGCAAACAATCTGCTCAGGGGACTGCCCACACCGCTCAGCTACACCCACATATACAATAATGTAGGCTGGGCTATGCATAATGATTAGCATCCTGTTTAGACCTTACAGCTACTCACACTGAGGGTGAAAATGTAAGATAAATACTGATGTAGGACACCAGATCTTCTTGTTTGAAGGTACAAATTCAACAGTTTTTATCTCAAGCTTAATCTCACTTTGAAATCCAGCTATACTTAAATGCATTTGATTGAATAAAAACAGTAAATATCACTTTTTTTTTTTACTAAACGGATAATTCAAAACATTTGTGTTTTATAATAATTCTTTACACAATTGATTTTTTTGACTACACGTGTTTGGTTGTTTACTGCAGTTATTTGTGACGTGCTGTATCATGTCCTAATAGACTTCAGCTTCAGAGATAAATTCATCTCAGAAAATGAGTGCAGCATAATGTATTCATAAAGTTTTTCCACAGTTTTCTGTTTTACTACATGATTTAATGTGCTTTGATAGTCGTTTCCAACTATTACCTTATCTCCACACATTGATGGTAAAAAGGTCAAATAAATACTGATTGTACTAAATAAAAGGTTCTTGCTTAGCGAATCTAAGTCTTAAGCTTCAAGCTTATTTTAATTCATAGTGACTCCAGCTTTACATCATCATTTGATTTAGTAAAAGCAGTTTTATTAACCCACCATTTCCTTTACTAGAGACAGATTCCAGAGGGATGACATGCCACAAATGGTCCCAGGCCGGACCCGAACCGGGTCCTTTGCTTGGGCAAAGCCTCGAGACATGTTTCGCCATCTCTACCAACTGAGCTAAACAATAGCTTAGCTTCACATGTTTGGTTATGCATACTACAGTTATTTGACGCGTGCTGTATCATGCCCTATTTTAAAATATCACCTTGTCTTTATACAAGCCTTGAAACACTGAGGGTAAAACATGTAAGATGATTACTCATTATACAAAACAAAGAGTTTTGCTTAAAGCTAAAAATACAACTCTGTATTTAATTTAAACTTAATCTCATTTTGAATTGTCTGCCAGCTATACATCATCATTTAATTGTATAAAAGCAGTAAACATTTATCTTCTTTTGTAAATGTTTACTGAATGGATAATGAATCTCAGACAATGAAAACCCTAAATCAAATCAAATCAAGTTTTATTTATATAGCACATTTATAAACGATTTTTGGTCGAGCCAAAGTGCTGTACATATAATAAAAATAGCTAGAGACGCTTTACAGCTAATACAACAACACAGATTGTTCAGAATATCAGTGTGAGAAAAACGACACCCTCTATCCTTAGACCCTCACATCGTACAAGGAAACACTTCCGGAGAAAACCCACAGTTTAAAGGGAAAAAATGAGAGAAACCTCAGGGAGAGCAACAGAGGAGGGATCCCTCTCCCAGGACGGACATACGTGCAATAGATGCCGTGTGTAAATCGAAGAGATAATAGATTTACAACATAGGTAGTCTAAATGTTAGGAAATGCATGTGTCTGTAATAAGAAGATGAATCTACGAAGATGTCAACTACAATCCTGTGGGAGCCTTCAGGGAAGCAGCATGACGAGACCCAGGCAGGACCACAGTGATAGGTTTAGCCACGACCCGAAGTCCACGACTTAATCCAGAACTCAGGATAGAGGATCCAGGACACAGGACCACAGCAAGAAGATCAGCCTCGACTCCGGATCCCGGCATCGATATAGACACACTACAAGAACAAATTTGGCTGGTTTAATCGGAACAAGAGAATACACAGACACAGACAGACAGAAGGATGGAAGAACAAGCACTTATTCGTGGCTTGCTGTATATTGTCCTATTTTATAATTTGCTTTCACCTTGTCTTCATTTGCACCTATTACCCATGTCTGAGCCATAGCCACCATTCACGTTTCTTTCCATTTTCCCACGTCCCCTGCTGCTTCTCACTTGCTCTCCCTCAGTGTGTTTTAAGGCTGAATAAACATATTGACCTTAAAGAAAATGTAATAATGATGAGAGCTGATTGCTGTTGTAAAGAAAAGTAAAAGGGCTGGTAAGGTTCAACATTTTTTTCCTCTTCCAGCGTGATCCACAGGGACAAGTAGCTGTCTTTAAACCTGATGTGAAGACAGACCTTCTTATATGCACATATGGAAATAAAACACTAATAGAAATATAATGTATTTGATGATTCACTATAACTAAGTTCTAAATGTGTCCTCTGTTAAGATTTTGAATTAAGACAAGAATTGAATAAATTAATACATTATTTCTGATAAAAGTATGTGAAATTATATCTGTAGTAATATTTTAAACTCTACTTGTATCTTATCAGTTAATTAGTTACAACAATACATTTAACTCTGGTTCTGGCAGAATGAGTTTCTGAAATGTGTTGGGACACTTGGATGTATCCCTTTTAGTATGATAATTAGCCTGTTAGCATTAGCCAGACAGCATTGTGTGACTTGTTGAACTGGTTTACCTGCATGTGTGGGTGTAGGCATTCCGATTATTATGATAATAGGCAGGATTGTGTGACTTGTTGAACTGGTTTACCTGCATGTATGGGTGTAGGTATTGCTTTTATTATGATAATAGGATAAACCAGGTAGTATTGTGTGACTCAAGTGTACAATGTAAATAGGGTTCAGATACTTGTTGCATCGGGACACCTGGAAGGTGGTGGTACATGCATTCCTTTTAGTATGATAATAGGCTAAGCCAGACAGAATGAACACTTGTCCCACCACTCTATCTATTCCTTCAGGTAATCTATTACAATATAATAAGCATATGTATTATTGATACATATTTATTAATTACTTTTTCCATTTCAGAATGCCACCAGCAGAGAGAGGTCCTCGATTCAGTGTGCATGATGTGATTGCTGCCATCCAAAACGGAGAAAGTGGGTGAGAACTGTAATCTCTGGAATGATCTGTGACTTTGATGTGTACCAAGGCAGTATCAATGGGATACGAGCCAAGTCTGAACTTGGATTATCAGGTGATGTTGTGATGAAGCTTGCCTCCACGCTTCCAGAAGGTCAGAACTACAAGATCTACGCAGACAACTACTACCTGTGTCCCATTGGTCGTGAAGCTCCTTGATCGTGGGATTCGTTATGTGGGAACAGCCAGGCAGGTGCGCTTACCCAACTGTAACCTTGAAGAGGAGAAGAGCTTGAAGGAAAAAGGGAGAGGAAGCTTTGACATCCGAGTGGAGGCTAACCACAACATCTGTGCTGTCAAATGGTATGACAGCAGAGCGGTCACACTTGTGCCATCCTTTGCTGGACCAGACCCATGAAGTCCCGACGCTGGTACGTGTACATCTTCTGGCACACCATCCTCCTTGCTGTGATCAACGCCTGGCTCCTCTACAAGCAGGCTTGCAAAGCTCTAAAGATACCAAAGCAGGAGATCCTGACCAGGAGACAGTTTCAGGCGGATCTAGCATCCTCTCTCATCCTGGTAAGAATGCATTTCTGCTATTTGCCGTTTGTAATATTTTTTTAGATTTCACTGTAATATGTTTGACTTGTATCCTAATGTATTTTTGACATGTATCTTGATTTATTCTGTTCTAATCAGGTGAACACAACTCCTCTGAAAACACCCAAGAGAGGACGACCATCTTCAGGGAGCCCAGCAGCGACAGTGACATCAAGGAGCCCGTTGAATGCTCAGAAGAGACCATCCTCAGGTGATGGGATTCCACCAAACGGGGCCCCATCCAAGAGATCACAGCCTCCACTGGATGTACGCAAGGACCTAGTGGCATATTTTCCAGTGAGGACAAAGAGAGGACGCTGCAGTAAAGGGTACACAAACACACAATGCACCAAGTGTGACGTCCGTCTCTGCTTTTCTGACAATAGGAACTGTTTTTGGGACTACCATTGTATTCATATTTAATAAATGACTTTTCATAAAAAATATGACTGACATGTGATTATTCATGCTATATACTGATATAGGGCTAAGTAAGCAATCAATCCTCCAAATCTACCCTTGGTTGTTCAATATATTTATTCAGACAATGTGAGTAGAAACACAGGAATTCAGTTCACACCTAGGCCCAATGTTGCAATATTACAACATTTCTCTAAAAACATAACAAAACGTAAAGAATAAACATTTCTCTTCTTTTGTAAATGTTTACTGAATGGATAATGAATCTCAGACAATGACAACCCTAAATCAAATCAAATCAAGTTTTATTGATATAGTACATTTATAAACGATTTTTGATCAAGCCAAAGTGCTGTACATATAATAAAAATAGCCTACAGTCAAGACACTTTACAGCAAATACAACAGCACAGATTGTTCAGAATATCAGTGTGAGAAAAACGACACCCTCTATCCTTAGACCCTCACATCGTACAAGGAAACACTTCCGGAGAAAACCCACAGTTTAAAGGGAAAAAATGAGAGAAACCTCAGGGAGAGCAACAGAGGAGGGATCCCTCTCCCAGGACGGACATACGTGCAATAGATGCCGTGTGTAAATCGAAGAGATAATACATTTTACAGCGTAGGTAGTCCAAATGTTAGGAAATGCATGTGTCTGTAATAAGAAGATGAATCTACGAAGATGTCAACTACAATCCTGTGGGAGCCTTCAGGGAAGCAGCATGACGAGACCCAGGCAGGACCGCAGAGACAGGTTTAGCCACGACCCGAAGTCCACGACTTAATCCAGAACTCAGGATAGAGGATCCAGGACACAGGACCACAGCAAGAAGATCCGCCTCGACTCCGGATCCCGGCATCGATATAGACACAAAACAAGAACACATTTGGCTGGGTTAATCGGAACAAGAGAATACACAGACACAGATAGACAGACGGCTGGAAGAACAAGCACTCCCTAAGCACTTATTTGTGGCTTGCTGAATATTGTCCTATTTTATCATTTGCTTTCACCTTGTCTTCATTTCATTACCAAAACGTAAAGAATGTGAAAACTCTTTCATTTCTGCTCCAGAGGCTCCCTACAACAACATCTGGAAGGTCAATAAAAATTATTCTAATGTTGTTCTATATTTCGGCTTTACAGGGTTAAAGAGATGTCTGTCTTCAGTCATCATCTCCTAAAATGCTTCCAGCAGGGGTCAAGTGCTCGTGACCGATGACACAGGCAGCCATGTCTAAGTGGGAATTGCAACTTAGATCACTATCAAGGGATCCCTTTAACCCACTGACTGAATGCCTCTGAAGCTGAAGTCCATTAGGGACGTGCTTCTGCTTTCCTTCATCATCTTTGTTTCCTCTTTACCCATAAGACTGCAAATCTCTTCAGAGAACCACATCAGGAAGAACTAGTGCAGCTGCTCCTTGGTCCCCTTGGTCCCTGAAAGTGACCAAAGAGCATGGATGTATAGAGAGAACTGGATACAGCGTTCGAAGCGGGACCCCGTCCATTCCTATGAACGTTTTGAGAGCAAAGGCAGCTGTATCTGGGCCCAAAGAGTGTGCACTCTTGCGTCTTCTATAAACCCTGCCTCTAATAAACAACTTCACGTTATCTTGGCTCAGTTAAAT
>NC_136904.1:42807192-43078561 GCF_949606895.1 Notothenia rossii
GTGTGCTATGTGCTAGTGCTTGCTTTAGATGCAATATATTGTATTCAGTTATTTTCTAATGATTCTTTCTGTTAAGTATCTGTATGACTGTAACTTGATATTAACCTGGAAGCCAGTTATTTGTCTTTTATTAAAGATGTTGTAGAGACACAAGAAGATATAGCTTTTATATGTTTATACTTTTTTATACCATCTCCATCTAATTATGTATGTATCATGAAATGTGTAGTAGTTATGAACAAGAGGTGCGTTTTTAACATCACAATTAAAACAGACATAATTGGACACACCGTGTGCTGATGAGGGAAATCTTAATTTATTTCAGTAGTAGCAGTGGTTACTTCATGTCTAGAGGACATGGAAAGTGTTACATTTTAATTTTCTGTTTAAGATGACAAGCAAATCCCACAAGATGTCCAATTTGATGGCTCTATAAACTAAGAACAAGCCATTGAGATGAAAAGGGAAGAGACAGACAGTCTATATAGTGCAGCCATACAAAGGTAAAACCTTTAAGACAGGAAGTGAACATTCAAAGAGAAAGTCCATGTATAGAAAGAAACAATGGAGGCAGAGGTTATGGAAGAATGTTATCATAAGAAAGAGCTTCAGTTCTTTTGCAGTGTCTAATATCAAAACATAAAACAATGATTCCTCATTACCTTTTCAAATTCTACTGGACCCATTTTAGAATTGCCCCAAAAACAGAAAGGACATACAGTTTGAACCCCTTGTTTAGAATGAATAATACTTGATCAAAGACCACTGCAGTAGTGCATGTGTGTTTAGCATGATAAGGTGGAATGCCTATAAAAGAAAGGCAATAGAGATTATCTTTGAAAAGGGTGACATGCCATCTACCAAAGACAGAAAAAGGCTAAATAACTGAGAGATTAGGTGTCATTTAATTGACATTACGCAGTACTTAAAAAACGAAAAGACGTGATGAAAGCCTCTCAAGTTCAAACGTATTAGAGCTGCTGGAACTTTTTAGCCTATATGACAGTGTCCTTGATCACCTTAAGAGGAAAAGTAAGCATAACACTAAAAACAGGTGTTGTTTCTTGATAAAAGTTTTAGCCATATTTGTGGAACATGTCATACAGAAAGAAGTGAACTCCAGCATTCATCCAGCTATGTAATGTACAGTTTAGAACAGGGAGAAGAAGGAGTGAAGAGTAGAGTCAATAGATGATGAGGCATGGTAAGTTTTAGGGCGGGGCAACCATGCACTGTAAAATGTTTGGCTGTAAAATTACAGTAAATTACTGGCTACTAGTTGCATGGATTTCACAATTTACTGTAGATATGGGTTGTGCTGAGAACCGCAACATGAAAGAATACACGCAATAACCGGTACTTGGTAACAAGCATTTATTGATAATCAGCCGTTTGCTCACACAAGCGAAACGGGAAACAAAAAGAGGTCTGGAGGACGGCCAAAAGTAACAAACAGAAGGAGGGAACCCGAGCCAGCCACACCACGGGCCGTAGGACCCAGAGCTCCCCCCTAACCAGAAATCAAGTATAAACCCTATGGGAAACAAAATAAAGCCGCGAAAACTGGACTACCAGGTCCTCCAGGCTAAACATAAACACATCTGCAAAAATATGGCCTAAAGCTCAAAATGGCAAAGAGGTATTCTAAGGAGAGTCTCTCCCAGCGTTAGGATAGACGAGACATCCTTCTCCTCTAGCTTCTCTTTATATATACACGGCTGAGTGGAATTTGGAACACCTGGGCAGAGGCGGAGCCAGGGGCAGACCAGGTGCACCTGGGCAGAGGCGGAGCCAGGGACGACCATGCAGGTGCACCTGGGCAGCAGGGAGACAGAAAATAAAACAAGGAGGGGAGCACATAACACATGTCTACACAGACATCCACTCAAAGTCAACACGTTTTCTGAAGAATGTGCTGACATGGGGGTTTAAATTGCCATGCCTCTTTTTGGCTTTCGAGCCCGTCTCAGGATTAATGCCCAGGAAGCACCTGAAAACAATAAGCCAAGACAAGAATTTCAATTTACATATAGATTTATATGTTGCATCGTTTATTTTAAGGCACAAGCAGCAAAACACCCAAACCTAGACATAAAAACATGACAGTCCCTGAATCTGTAACAGTAATAACTAAGTCAAGTTTTCTGAAATCCACACAAAACCACCTTTCCCTTAACCTTTGGGCTTTGTCTCAATCAGATCCTAAATGTTTAAGTCTCCCGCGGATTTCTAATTTCAATCAAGATATCAAGTATGATGATCCGTGATGCGTCTTGTTGCTGTCTTTGCACCTCTAACTGCATAATGACTCAATCCTCTCCAAACCATCTGTAGTGTTCTTTACATTTTCCGGAGATCATTTGAGGTGGCAGAGCGAACACAGACCGAAGTGGAAGCTACAGAGGGTGTCAAGGGAGTCACAGCAGGTTAGAAACTCCTGAGAGAAAGACTTCAGAGTGTTTGGACAACCCTGCAACAGTGGGTCTGAATCTTTAGTGCAAACTGAAGCGAGGAATGTGTTTACAATTTGTTTGTGACAACTTACAGTAACACATGGCTGTTTTGAATTGTTTTAATACTGTATGTCATAAAAGCTTCTTCCATTAGTCAGCTATATGAACCACCAAACGCTGCAAGTATGTGCATTGACATCATTTCAACAGCTTTACGCTAACTTCTCCTTTCACTGTTGTTTGGTTAGATGTTATTATGTCAGAAAGACTATCCCAGAAACTACCCAAGCATAAGGCAGCAGTTAGCCAAACGGTCCTCTACGTTATTAGTACTACACTACAGCCACTTCAAAACTTCTTTATCAATCTCCCAAGAAAACATGAGGTACATATCCTTTACAATGCTCTAAAAAACGATTCATGGGGTTGGTAGATTCCACTTAAAAAAATATACTTTTTCAACATAGAAAATTTAGTTTTTTACCTCAACTTATTTTAGTTAGTTTACAACTCATTTTAATAACTCGGTCAAACTGAAAAAGAACCAAAAAAACGTTACTTACTAAGGTAAGGATTTTGAAAAAATATAGGGATATTCTAATTAAGCAATAGCTCACGACAGGCCGTGATATATGCTCATTATATCACAGCTAAGGGGCGTGGTTCCGCCGGACGCGAAGCGGAGGGTCGACAACCCCCTTAGCTGTGATATAATGAGCATATATCACGGCCTGAAGTGAGCTATTGCTTTTATAAAACGGTTACCAAGTGTGGCAATATGAAACAAAAATACACACTCTAATTTAAATAGTTTTTATTAGTAAATAATGATGTTCAAAATAAAATAGTCCCTCCGTTGCCTTCTGCACGAAACATAGTGCGAGGTGGTTGCTATGTAACAACACTAACAGCTAGCGAACATATTAGACAGAGCGTTGATCGATTATTTGGCTATTTATTTACATTGATTTGTATGTTGCCGTTTATTGTGCACCCACTGAAAAACTGTCCAGCATCAGTAGAATGGCTTACGTGGTCACTTGTATAGGTTGAGGTTGTTCGAGGCTGTTGCTTGGCGTGGCGAGAATATTGCTCCACTTTCTCCTGTACTCGAGATTCGGCTTCCAGTAGCTCTGGAGAGAGCTTTCGCACCTGTGGCCACTGACGGTCATAATTTCTCTGCTTTGTTTCAAGACCCGCATCAGAAAGCTTTTCAATGGTGGTACTTTTCCAGTTGGTCTATACCTGCTCTTCACGTAGCTCTGCATGTCGTCGTTTAGCTGATTTTTTTTTCTGGAGATAGGCACTCCTCAATCCACTCCTCCATAGTAAGACCCCCCCCGGAGGTCGACGTTAATCTTAAATGTTTCCATCTTATGCTTTGTAAGTTTGTTTCATAACGGACGTAATGTAAATATATTTATAAAACGGACAAGTCAAATCGAGCAATCTGATTGGTCGATAGCGTTTTTGCGGACCTCTTTGATTACAGATTTGAAAACATCGCTGCTTGCTTTAAAAGTAGCACAATTCATTATGTCAAACCTTGGAAAGTATCTAGATATCCCTGCCCTAATGCAAAGGAACTGCACACTGAATATGTTTTGCCGTTTGATGTCTATGTCTGGACCGCTGCGTACAAAGGAGGGTTTCTGCCCCGTTACTTCTCCGCTGCTTTCGTGTTCCAGTTTGAAAAGCAAACTGCTTTTCAGCCCAACTGTATACTGTTTTTCTCAGACGCGGAGGGATACTGACTTGTTGTGAAAAGTAACTTACAATTCTACCCGTGGTATACGCTCAGTATTTCACGGCTAAGAACCAATCAGATGCTTGATTTGACTTGTCCGTTTTATAAGTTAGAGTAACTCATATCTTTTGAGTTTCAACGGTATAGTTTCAAAACTGAACACACGCAAGGACTCTGCTAGGCCGCATGTGGAGTTGGCGCAATCTGCGTTCATCCTGGAAGCGGGACACTTGATAGCAGTGGAACAACAGAATTTTAACCTAATAATCTATCAAGTTACATGGTAAGTAGCCATTCTTGTTCAGCTTAATTTACAACAGCTGCTTACTGACACAAGCTGTAAGGTAGTCATCAGCTACTTATTTTAAGCTACTGTAGCATGCATAGTATACTGATTAGCTAGCTGTTTGTATCCTCCTGTATCCTTTGTTTCACAGTTGCAGTCAAAGTTCATTATTTGTAATACAGTATAAATATATATATATTCTTGTTAGAATAAACGTTACATTTGATGAAAACTGATTTAAAATACATATGAACAGCTACTGACAATGCTCGGCAGTGGCGCAGTGGATAGTGCATTAGTGTTCGGATCAGGGAAGCACAGGTTCAAACCCCACTGCAGTCAGCATGTTGTTGTGTCCCTGGGCAAGACACTTCACCCCAAATTGCTCCTGTGGGGATTGCCCACAGTATTGGATAAAAATGTCTAACAAGTAACATGTAATGTTCAGTTTTTGCAATCAAACCTTTGTTTTTCTTTCTCAACATTAAAATGTTCTCCTTTTTAAGGATGATTCGATGGAAAGAATAAAAGAGGTTGCTATCCGGTGCTTGGTGTTGTGTCTTCATAAAAAGGAGGATCTCTTCAAGGAAAACTTAAGTAAGGAAAGACGATGCTTAAATCATACTGTAACTTATGTTAACCTGAAACACAATGCAATGTTTTCAAATCTGATTGCACCACAAACACTGAAATGTATTTTCTAATCTACTTATTCCAGGATAGTGAAGTGGAAGTTAGCAATGAGGTGCTGAAGATTGTCTTGACCAGGGCTGCGGATGCAAGAATAGTGATTGAAGGAATAGAAGTCCTTCAAATCTCGGATGCGACAAGAGCCTGTGCCATGCTGGTGGGGCCTATATACGCACTCAACCTGAACTACCCAAAAGAGATGTTAAAAACGTTGGAAGCAGGTACATGCCTTTATTTCAATTTTTGTATTTACTTTTATTTCATATTTGAGAACATTTGTTATAAAAAGGTCATTGTGTAAAGAACATTTTTAAATAAACTGTTAAAAAGTGGAACTTAAATGTGTATATTATTTTTGACTCAAAGAAATGAGTTTTTAATACTCAAACAAATTAAAGTAACAATTTGCATGGACATTTGTGAGTAGTATGGACTTAAATAAATAAATTACAATAGCTTAAATGAAACGAAATGCAACTTAATATCACTTTATAATTGTAGTTGTATGAACGTACAAAAGTGCATTTTGCATGATAGGTCACCTTTAATTTCGTTTTTAAAGGTGAAAGCAAGTTATGTTTGTAGTGCTGAACTAATTGAGTTAATCAGATTATAAATGGGTACTCGGATTAATTTAATAATCGATTCAGTTGGAACTACTATA
The DNA here is from genome assembly GCF_949606895.1 of Notothenia rossii. Taxonomy (NCBI): domain Eukaryota; kingdom Metazoa; phylum Chordata; class Actinopteri; order Perciformes; family Nototheniidae; genus Notothenia; species Notothenia rossii. The sequence continues at coordinate 42,813,033 of NC_136904.1, forward strand.
AAAGATCGACGCAAATTGTTACCTCAATTTATTTAAGTAGAGCCGGTTCTTTTTTAGAGTGTGATGGAATTTCAAGTTATTGTGACTGTCACTGGTTCATTTATTGGCTACCTTTTTAACTGCTAGAGTCGAGGTTCTTTAAAGTGCATTAAAAGTTAAGAATAGGAACTTTACAATGAGATGGTCCAATGCTTTTCACTTTTTCACAGTTTACCACTATGACTTTCGTCATAGTGGTAAACTGTCCAACAGAGGACGTTTTTAGTCCGTCACTAAACTAAACAAGTTGTTAGCTAAGCATCATCTTGGAGCAGGAGCAGGCCAAGGTTAGAAGACAATGACACCTTTGTTTGGGCATAGACATAAAATAAGGTAATCTACAAATCCATATTGATAAAAATGTAATCTCATCAACCGCATTTGTAATTTACCTTCCTCTCTAGGTCTTTGCTCTCTTTATATAAAAATAGCATTGTTACTCCTTCCGTAAATGTGCTGTCATGTGTGAATGAAGGAGCATTAACGTGTATGAATGGTGCCATAAAGCCATCACTTTAATGGATTAACAGCAACGTTTTGTATTCCATGTCTGAAAAGCTTTTTAATTGTAGTTGTAAGAACACAGATGGATCCCTCCAACTTTACACTGACCTGTTACTCCATGCTGAACTTTAGTCGATGCAGTGGTTGGGAAACGGCCCCTTTTACAGGACTCATATTAACAGGTTTATTCCGCGCTGGCTGGATGAGCGTACATTATGCAAATGTTGTGTGCCTGGTATGAAGATGAAGGTTAAACCCATAGATTCCTGTTACAAAACTCTGTCCGTGTTCACATAACTAGAATTATAACACATACTCATTGTGTCCTCTGCTTACTTCCCAGCGTTTAGCAGTAGTATTGTAATTAGTAATTGCGTGTGACACTTTCAAGGGAATCAAAGTATATATTTAAGAGAGATTGAGAGTCGAATGGATGTTCCTCGGGCACTGTTAAGGAAATAACATAATCCTTTATTTAATCAGGCATTTACACAAAAAATACACTTGGATTTCTCCTTCAAGGAGTTACACGCGGGGAGATTTAATGACAGCAAAATATTGAAATAAAAGGGTGACATTGAATATCTTAAGATGCTGTTGTTCAAAAGGGTTGGCAAGCACGCAATGCATATTTATCAGAATCAGATCATTTATCGTTTATAGAAGATTATCAGTGTGTTTTCATGCCAAATTGGCTTGAAATAAAGAAAGGCCAGACAAACACAGAAACCATCTAAATAGGCTGTTCATACAGGGCCCTAGACTGTATGAAATATGGATGTAGTCTCCTTGAGGTCACCCAAAGGTTTCTAATAGAGCCATTGTGAGTCTTAGAGTAGGTGTCTCAGAAAGTCGCCATCATCTGAATACCAGCTAATCTCAAAACAAGCAACAAGTTCGATCTTCTGTGGATCTGAAGTCGGCCCAGGGGAAGCAGAAAAGCAGCGACTAGCGTTTAGTGACATGTGACAGCAGCAATCTGATACTAGAAGTGTTTACGCCTCTGTTGTTTTAAAAAAAATGAAATTAGCAATACAGACCAAAACCTTATTTGTACCAAGCAGTTGGCATGTTTCAGTAAAGAAGGACAGTTCAAACGATGATCTCGGACTACAAAGTCCCTGTGTGTGTGTTTGTGTATAAGAGCAAAGCTAAAAGCGAAGCTAAGCTCAGTAGCAAGGCCCCGTGTCTGCCTCTTTTCACCATGTCAAGCAATGCACACACACACACACACACACACACACACACACACACACACACACACACACACACACACACACACACACACACACACACACACACACACACACACACACACACACACACACACACACACACACACACACACACACACACACACACACACATGCAAACATGCTCCCTCTCTGTGTAAGGAGGGTGGGGGGTATGTAGGTTGCCTTGGAAACACTTCAGTCCAGATAATTATTACTGTAACTGTCTCCGTACACCCCACCTATAATAGAAATAGATCATAAATTACAATCAGTGAGTGGCAGCCTTCTGTTGGGACTGCCTGCTCGTTGCTGCCACCCGTTGGGCAGCAGAGGAAGTGCGTGTTCACCCATGTTGTATGGATTCACTTTAACTGGCCACGCCTGAGCTGACACAGAAAAAAAATCGTCTTTATTTTTAGTAAATCATTTTCTGTGAATGTCAAACCCAGATGACAATAACAATCATTTAAACACAATAATGGCAGAATGGAAATATGGCATCATGCTGAATCTGTTTAAATATTTACTAAGGCCTATTCCCATGGCCCATTCCTAAGTAATCAAAAAACAATTAAATATTCTTCCCTGTTGAAAGTCGCTTTTTTGTTTGTTTGTTTTTAAAACAAAATAATTCAGTGCCTTATAAAGAAATAGTCTGGGTTGAGTAGTAATTGCAAAGTGAGCGCCCTACTTTTTCTCTCCCCCTTTGTGAGAACTCGGAAGGAACAACCAAAAAAAAGGGGAAATAAATGAATAAACAAACAAAAAGTAGATTAAAGTAGCATGAGGAATATAAACTAAAAGCCAAAGGAAATAACATAATTGCCTAGCTGTGTATTTATTGTGTCTTTTGTTTATAATTTTCCACAAAAATGATGAGTTTCAGGCCTTCAGTTTGATAGCTGTAGCATGCAGTTTAGTATCCCACACTTTAATAGCAGAAGGCATTTTTCTTTACTCCGTCTCCTCCCTTTGAAACTAGAAGCGATTCATCACATTCATATCCTCATAACAGAAACCTGCCTTTACATTATCTGCTAAACAGCTGATTTGAATTCAGCTTTTCCCTATGAAGTGTTTTCTGATAGGAGACGAGTCTGCAACAGAGGTCTTCACCACACCGCCAATTACTGGCAAGACGCAACCGCCTTAAATCAGCTCCCATTTATAAACACAACTTCAACCGCAGCGGTCAGATTACTGTAAAAACAGCAGGTTTAAAAGCCGAACTCGACAGAAATCCCGGTTTCCTATCTCTGCTCACCTCCTCTGTTTTAAAATGAGATGCCACAGCGTTTTACTTCCTGCAGCCACACATGGATGAGCAGCAAAGTTTCAGGCTGTTCAAATGACCTCAGCATTATGATTGTAACTCTGCAGACAGCTAGGCAATAAAAGCTTTTCATCATCAATTGTTTTTTTCTGCTGAAATGCCAGTCCATTTTTTCTTTCAAAGGACAGACGGTGTCACACAAACACACACACAGGGGAACAATCATACGCACCGGATCTCTTTCAAAACATCTTCTATCGAGTTACGGAACAACTTTAAATTACAGCGTCTCACAACTTCATTTCAAAAGAGGAGATGTGGCTGCTTCAGGAAGGGAGGACCTTTGAAAAGTTGATGGCACCTCATGTTAGCAGTTTACGGCCAGGGGTTTCTCTCATTGCGCGACGCAAATCACAGGTGGGCTTCCTCATTAGGTGCTATTGACAGGCCACATAAAACAGAATCTATCACTCCTCCAAAAGCCTCGGCAGCCACCATAGCCCCTTTTGGTCTCGGCACCCTCTCCCCCCTTGTCTCTCTTCTTCTCTCCACCATGCATATTTCAGATCAGGCATGGATGTCAGGCGGTGCGTGGGAATTATTAATCTCAGGTCTGTACTTGCGGTGAGCTGCTTAAGAATTCATACTAACAAAGGGCAGCGAAGTCACGCAACAGGGCTGACAAGGCCTGTCTTTCTATCTCCATACCTCCACCTGTCTGCTGCCTCCCGCCGCTCACACACTCGCACACTTTTTTTTGTACGTTCCTCCCTCACTCCGTACCTCCGTCTCTCTCTCCGGCTGACCTTTGGAGCCGCTTAGGTTCACAAAACACCTCCAAACAGCTCCTCTCTAATGGCCCGCTGCTCAAACAATCGGTAGAACGACCTGACGAAGATGATTGATCTCTGACAAGCGGCTCGATGCATTCCTATGAGTCATTAGATCAGCCTGGACGGAGAGGGAGGCTGAGAGATAGAAGGAGAGAGACCTATCGGAGAATTGGTACAGCTGTGTGTACAACCAGACCAGGCATTTATCTAATGTCAAGACGTGCAGACAACCTTTAGTCTGAGTTTGATGTGGGAGGAGCTCCGGAATGACAACACATCCACGCCGGCATGAACAATGCGCACACATATAAGCGCTTGTTCTCCAAAGAATTAAAGGAAATTAAATGAGTGTGTAAGAAGAAAAAAGACATACGCACGAGGAGGCATCACTAAAACAGTATCAGTGCAGCAGCTCAGCGCTGTGGAAAATAAATGTCTTCTTTAAAGATCCTCTTGTTGTGTTGTCACACTGGGAGATAAGGACGGATTAGGCTGAGAGACGCTCTGAGCTGAGACACGCAAACATGCTGTTGAACATGGAAGTGAAGCAGCAGAAACTCTCTCCCCAACCAATCAACATACACACACAAACACACAAAAACAGAGTGCTGTAGTACAGAACTCACTCTTAAATAGCTGAACACCAAATGGTGTGTGAAGGGAAATTAAGTCCCAAACAATTCTGTTTATCCAGATGTTAAATATAGGTTTCTGTACATATAGTTTTATTTAGAGCGGCATCTACTTTTACACATAAAGAGTGTGTATTGAGAAGGGCTAGGGTTAAGGATTAGGAATTATATATGGTGGTCTAACTAAGGTTTTGATATGAGAGATATTGGTTTTCATATGTTGGTATTGGTCTTTGTTTATGATATCATTATTTATAATTGTGTGATCAATTATGGATTGAATGAGTTGGGTCACATGGAACATAGCTGTGTAACTGTGTGAGGTGTGTGTGGGAGGAGATGGTGAGTGAGTCAGTTGATTTTTTTGTTGACCCCAACTTTATGATAGCTGGATTTGTCTGACCATATGTTTGTGCACGTAATAAAATGTTGACCAGTTTCATTAAATTAAGATTTTGTTAAATTATTTTTGGATCTCAGCTTCTTTCCAAATTGTGTTTGCTTCTGAAGTCGTTACAGTTGGATACAAATCAGTTGTATTGTCATCATTACTCTTATTATTAATATTATAAAGTGGGTGTGCAGTTCAATTCTAAACGGTCATGAAGAAAGGTAATTGAGGCCCATGGGTGTAAATATCCAACATTATCCTCTAAAGCAGATTCAATAAAACGTGGACATAAAGGTCAATAATCAATAAACAGTAAAGGTTAAAACATTAATATAATTCATTCCAGAGCCCTATTTTCATGTGTGTTTGTTTTTAAAGAGAGACAACTCACACAGTATTAGTTTACATTTAAATTCCAGGACTGTAGCTGGACTTACTGTACACCATGGTTATAGTTTGGAAACAAGAGAAAAATGATCACTGACATAATAATTTCTGAAAAGAACCTCTAAAGCCATGTCATCAGCATATTTAGATGCTGTTGTTGTGTAATTATATTTACTGAATTGTTGACATTTTTTTTAAATAACAGCTATAGTTGACCTAATCTGACCCACATTTAATGCGTTATTTGATCCAAAAGGGCAGTCCCTGTTCACAAATATAACCTTTATTTGCTTTGATTATTGATATTATATGCAAGAAAATGTAACCGGGAGAATATGAAACTAATGCAACCACAAGGTTTAATTATGTCACGTCATCAGCTAACTACATTTACGTTAGTTAGCGATGTTTGTCATTTTAACCGGTGAAATGGACAATCGGTCAGTCAAAAGAAAAGCTTTGCATGTTTTGTATGCTGCTTTTTGCTAAAAGTATTTGGCATCAGATCTTGGTATTCTGTGTATTTTGCCAACCCTGATGTCAGAACAGTCACAGCGGCCAAATAATTTTTCACTTCTAATTGTTTTACTTGAAAATGCAATGGATTGCTATCATAAAGCCCCTGTCACACTGTCCCGAAATTGACACCAGATGGACACACGAATATGGAATTGTGAATTGCGCACGAAGATGGCCCTGAACTTGGTCAACAGCCAAGCAACAGCCGAAGCAAGTGCGATGCCTACAGAAGGCCAGCCACATGATGGCACCCGAACCACCCACAAAATATGGTCGTAGACTTTACTGATGATTTATGTATCCAGACTCAACGTAAGAGCTTGTGCCTCTTCGGGGGGTGCTAACATTTAAACATAAACTTTATTCTTTACTTTCTCCGTCTTTATATGTAGATTAGAAGATATTACTTATCTCCGTCATGTTGTTTCCATAGCAACAACAACAACTTCCTGTCAACAGCGTAAACTTGCCTTCAAAATAAAAGAGGAAGTTAACCTAAATTACATTTAAGACATACAACTACAACGAAAGTAACAAAAACAATGTAATATCCATTTCAGTTTCACAGAACACAAATTGGGTTATTTACACAATATGTTTACATGATTTTGTTGTGCAATAAATGCAATCTCGATGTCATCGTACTATAATACGATGGCTACATGACGGCATTGTGAGAGCTTCACGTAGTCGTGTTGCCTTCCTAAGACAATCGGGCAGCTTCTTGTTTTCTTCGTATCGTCTTCGTGAGGCGAAAAATGCCTGATGGCACCCATGATCAGATGACACGATTTGACGAGATGCCCTCACGATGGCCTTACGAAGGGCAAAATTGATACACGAATTCAACACAAAAATGAACCTTCGCAAGTTCTTTCGGCAATTTTTTGGCATGCCGAAGATTTTGCCACCGGTCACGAAGTTGCTGCCGGAGCCTGAGAAACTCCACCGGCGGTCATACGATGGCTTAACACAAGAACCGCCAGAGGTCGCTGTATACCTAAAACCGCAAACGGGTAAAATGTACCCGCTATTGATTTTCAAGGTACAATGTTCTTTTATTTATCATACAGAACAGTGAGTTTTGATCGCACAGGGATGAAACTTATACCAACAGAATCTGTGGACTCTCAGCTTCTTTTCATATGATATAGGTTGTGCAGATAGCATGAAGTTTAAAATATCGCTAAGAGTGCTGATTTAAACGCTTGGTGTTAGACTTGTGTTTTGTTTAGGTACAAATCTCTATATCAATTGATCTATCTGTAATGTTCTGTTCTATGGACATATAATTGTCTACATTAACAGACAACGCGGACTACTTCTCTCATTCCGAGTGTCCATCTTTATTCAACTGGCACGTAACCTGCACACATGCATTACGTCCTCAACGTGAGCTCAGTCTCAGCCCAAGATCTTGTATTCTCCAAGATGTTACACTATCTATAACTATCTATCTGTCTATCTCTCTCTCTATCCATCTATCAATATATCTATCTATCTATCTATCTCTCTCAATCTATCTCTCTATCTATAAGGAACCGCAGTAGACAAAAGGCTTTGCTATAGTAACACGTCATGTTTACGCTGCATTTTCTATGAGGTAAGTATTACCCGCTGGCAGATATAGGTATAAATGGCAATCTTTTTGGCAATTTTTTCAATCTGACTTCATATTGACCATTTTTAACAACAGAGGGTGCTACATAACACACTTTCAGGAAAAGTCACGGACTGGGAGACTTTAATATGTTATTGAAAAAAAGTTACATACAATCAAAAAACAGCTGCGGGTAAAATGTACCCGTTGGCGGTTCTAGTGTTAAGATCCCTTCACGAATGGCCCGATGTTGTTACGATCAGAGCCGAATTTGAACATTTCCTTTATCGTGTTTGTCCATCTGCTGTAAATTTCGCGACAGTGTGACAGGGGCTTAAAGGAGTGCAGTGCTGCAAAACGAATGGACTGAAAGGAAATTAAGGAAATACAGTAAAGGAAGGGTCTGATTTGTATCTGTTTTATCTTATAATAATAATAATCCAGCAAAAATATGCCCGTATACTTATTTCTAAGGGAGATCTCTACATTGAACATAATATGTCTCTTTATAGAATGCTACTATATGGACATTCTTGTCTGGAAATGAGTTAGTTTTCAATGAAAGCTATAGCTTTGGGTCACGTGCAATAAATAAAAAATATATAGGATCAAAAAGAGTAGTGTTGAAGTTTAATCACAGAAAAAGTGATAAATGAATGCTTCTTAAATAATAATATCTAATTTGGACGTCATATTTGCTGATTTTATTTGTACCTGGCTAACTCTTAATATAGAAAGCTGTGGGTAATTATTACAAAGTAGATGGTATAAGACTTCCGACTTCAGTCACTGATCTAATACATAGGGTTGGTTCCAGCTGTATCGAGTTCTTTGTATTAATATCAGACGGCACATCTTTATGTGGTTCTGCTCCAGGTGTCATTAGACAGCAAGTGCCTTTCACGAAATAGCAACAATGAAAACCATTTCTACTGAGAAACATGTGTGTGACACAGAGAAACATACATATGGACATGCAAAGAATGTGTACACACACTTCCTGAGGCTCTAACTGTTGTACAAAGAGTTGCCAGCAGCGGAAATGTGAGAAGAAAGAGGGTAAGTGATAGGTGAAAGAGTTAAAACTGTAATTCTCTCCATCTTTCCATTAGCCATGTCGAAAAGACAATCGGAAGGGACAGGGTTTGTCGAAACTCTTGGTCGTGATCCAGCCACTTTCTCTTTCATCTTTTTCCACAGATGACTATCATCATGACCCGAACACTTTTTATCACATGGCCACGGTGACATGAAACAAAAAGAGACAGCTGGGAGCACGAAGAATGCACCGACAAATCTGAAATATGTCTCATCAGGGCCGAGTGTGTGATTATGGGTGGGGTGGAGGATAATTATTTGTGTGTGTGTAGAATTACAGTAAAACTGACATGTTGCCTGTATGCTGTTCTTTTCCTGAATCCAGCCTCTTGAACTCAGTGTCCAGTACTCTATTTTCAAAGACAAAATATGTATAGATCCACCGAAACAATTACACGTACACACACAACCGCACACCTCACAATTGGCAACGATCAGAACAAAGCAAAGAAGCTTCTGGTCGGAGGTCGGCCAATGGCGTTGAGGTTGATTACCCTGTGGCTTGTGTTTCGCCCGGGGTCAGTGATACGAAGCCATCCAAACCACTATGGCTATAGTCGACTAAACATTTATCCATGACAACTTCCTGCTAAAATTGCTGTCATTGGTCTAGATCAGGGGTGCCCAATACGTTGATCGCAAAGGTAGTGTGGGTAGATCGCATGGCATTGAAAAAAACAAAACATGCATGGGCTGCAAATCACCGACGAGCTGATTAGTTAGCCAATTTATACAATTCTACGAAAGAAAGGGTATAAAATGTACTGAGTTGTATTGTGCCATACGGGATCATGCAGTTATGAGGGGGCCTCACCACCCCCTCATCTGAAGTGCAAATGCGGCGCACTATCAAGCGCTTATGTGGCGCAATTAGTGTAAGCGCGCCACAGTTTATCCGCCGTTTAGTCCACTAGCACCCCCCCACCCCCCCCTCGCGAGAAAGATTGGGTAGGGGCCTTATTGGGCTTGCTCATGTTAAAAGTAGCTCCCAAGCTGAAAAAGTGTGGGCACCCCTGGTCTAGATAGATAGATACATAAATAGATACATAAATACATAGTTAGACAGAGGGGAAGTTTCAAGGAGAGGAGGCTCAAAAGAGCAGAAGGAGAGAGCAGCAGACAAAGGGGAAAGAAGGATAAATGAGGGGGAATAGAAGGAGTGAATAATGGAGCGAAGGGGAGAAAAATGAGGTGGACAAAATAGAGGGGAGGCCAGATTGAGAGGAGGAGTACAGGGAGAAGGGTGGGAGAAAATGTGGCTGGAAAGGAGATAAAGACAGAGGTAATGTAGAAAATGTAGAGAGGTCTGTTTGTATTTATCATTGCCTTTTTCTGTATAAGATTTGGATGAAATCGATACTTCCTTGAGGGTGAATGTCTCCTTAAAAAGAACCAGGCGAGTGTACAATAAAGCTGTGTAATGACACGGCAAACTTATTCTGTGTATCTTTGTAAAATAGTTGGTTCTAGCTACTTGATGAAGTAGCGAATTCTCAAAGGGCTGGTTGGTGAAGTATTGTAACTGGGGTGCTAGTGCCCAACAAGCTAACAAGTTAGGAATAGGCCAGTGCCAAGACCCCCAAAAAGGGCTTTGAAGCCTTTTTTGAAATTTGGCCAAACCATTTTTAAAACTTCAGTGACGTGATGAAATCTGGCCAAATACTTTTTTTAAACAGAAGTACTTTGGGAAAGAGACGCCAGTAAATCAGTGGATAACTCTTTTTTTTAAAGATACAAAAACTTCCCAGTAAAGAATTTATTATATTGCTTAGAGGTGCCATCCATGGAGGATCATTACTCCCAGCGGCTCAGGAAGAAAGCCCTCAGGATTATCAAAGACCCCCATCACCCCAGCCACAAACTGTTCTGTCTGCTGCCGTCTGGCAGGCGGTACCGCAGCATCCGGACTAAAACCACCAGACTCAGGGACATTTTCATCCCACAGGTCAGAAGACTATTAAACACCTGAACTTAGAAACAACATCCATAACATTCATCTGGCTGCTACTTAGAAATTATTGATCTAATATCATATTCCAATCACTTGTATATAGACTCTTATTGCACTATTTCACTATTTCACTTTTTTACTATTTTTCTTTTTGTATTTACTTGCACTATTTTTTTTCTGTTTTTATTGTATTGCACTGTTGGAGGAGCCTGTGACCTAGATTTCCATCGTCATAACTACACTGTAGCTATGTTCATATGACCAATAAAAGCCTTGAAACCTTAAAACCTATTTCATAAACTATGTTAAATACTGTTATAGTGTAATTTTTGGGCTGCAGTTTATGTTAGTGAGCCTGAGTGGCTGGGAGGCAGAGTTTAGAAAATGCTAGTGCTTGCTAGCCCTATTGGGCCGTGTAGCTTTGTACTCTGCAGTAAAGCCATTTTGTCGCCATGTGTCATTCATTCAACGTTTTTAAAAGTACTTGCTACTTCACAGGACTATGGACTCAATGTGAACACGGTTGCTTTTACTGATGAACATACAGACAAATCTACAGCTCTCCTCTGAGCCTAAAAGCAAGTTGCAGCTCATTGCTATCTTTTTTAAATAAAACGTTACCGTTTTTGCTCACTCTAAAAAGAAAGTTAGAAGCAGTTCAAAATCTCATTAAAAACTCCCGTAAACTACAGCATCGAATGCCGGAAAAACTCAGGTAGAGACAAGCTAACACTTAGCATTTAAATGATCAGAAATTCCCCTTAGGAGTAGTTAAAGACCAAACATAAGAAGGGAGAAAAGAGAGGCCAATGCCACACTTCCAAATGAATGATAATGTTGATCAATAAATACTGGATGTGTAGATGAGACTGATGGCAATAATCATACCATCAACTGAAAAGGTGATGATACAGTAATGATTTAGTATAACAATGTTGTGTTCATTGGTTGTTTCCGCTGCCCCCTAGTAGCCAAACAAAGGTTTAGTATAAGAATTAGGTTTAGGTTAGATTTAGGGAATTCATTTTGTCCATAAGGGTCCTCACAAGAATAGAAAGAGAAATGTGTGTGCACGCATAAGGTTAGGGGTTTGTGAAAAGGGTAGGTCGTCAGCCCCACACAAACCCACACACACTCACCACAACCACAAACCAATCCAGTGCCAAGGCAGCACAGATGCAAACTCCCCCCTGACCGGGCGGCTGCCAAGGCGCCGCTTCCGAAGCCTCTCCACCAGCTGGAGACTCTCTGATGAGGCCAACACATCCATTTCCCTGGTAACCGACGAGCCCAGGCACACACACAGGGACACACTTGCATATAAACACGTATATGCACCCATGTGAATATGTATATGCCACACGCGCACAGTGTCCCGTCAACGCCCCAGACCCCCCTCCCCTCCATGCAAACCCCCCCCAATCCCTCCTCCTTGCCCTGTTTGCTGCCAGGTCTATTATCACACGGGATGCGTTGCGGGGCCACAACACAACAGCTAGACACATTTATGCCCAGTAACCAGACATATGCAGTGAACAGCCCACTGTTCTGATTAGCAGGACCAAGAGATGCACCTCAAAAAGTCTGATTTAATTTGAGACATGTTAACAATATTCAGGATCTTCTTATAAAACTCAACAAGGTTTACAATAGAGTGGTGCAGAAATATTTCCTAATACCCTGATATTGGTATATATACTGAAATAAGGTCTGTGGTTAACACAAGCTTACAAGATGTTGACGTTTTGTTAGGGTTAGGGTGTAAAATACCTCAGTCATTAATACCCCACTTCTACATTTCAGAAGCTTCTATATGTCATAAAAGTGACGGTTGCTAACAAGTAAAAAACCTTCTAGATCGCTCCGAACGTTAGCTGCCTTTAGCTTAGCGGTTGAGATGTGCAGCCAAGTGACCGTGATGTAGCCTAACATTAGCTTTTTAATTCTGCCGATTGCATTTTAGCTTCGAAAATCATCAAGTGGTGCTAATATGTGGAAAGTATTCTGCTGAAAAAATTGTGTAAGTATCATGCATGTGTGTTTACGACAGAACTTATTTTGTGCAATGTACAAACATCCAATGTAGAAATGCTTTTAGTCCGAGGGAGCCCTTGGGAACTTCCATCACGGCCTACAAATATAGATCATCACTGCAACACTCGGGTAATGTGTTGGCATGTTAAATGTAGTTTTAAAGCTTCATTATACCCCATTATATATCGCAAGGTAAGTGTGCCAATTCCCGTGTGTTTTTAATTAATGTCTTTCTTGCCAATATGCCACTTTGGAACCGTTGAACGCTGATAATTCAACGTCTTAGTCTGTAGGCTACATCACCTGCTTTTTTCATAAGCAAATGATATGTTTCTTCTTCTCTCCTGTAGTTCCATCAGTAAAATGCTTCAGTGTGTGCTTCGCCACAGCTGCATGCCATATCCTATATAATATCCAGCTTATACTTTACCTGAGTATTTACAGATTATTCAACTATAATTACTATTATGAGTGGCATAATTCACTATTTTTAACTGTAGGGAAGAAGAAGCATGCATTTACTTGGTGTTTATTTGTCAAAATGGAGTGGAGCTGTCCTAACGGAATACTCTTAAACAATATATTTATTTGGCAAAAAAATAACAAACAGAATGCAAAGTTTGGCCACATGTGTCTTTGAATAAGCTACCCTTTACACCAGACTTAATAAGATGTATTTTCAAGACAACACTTAGAATCCAGCAGTGGGGTATTGGTAAACACAGGGTGATATAAAGTTCATTTAAAAGTTCATTTAAAGAGGTCTCTCAAATGAGGATTTGCTTAATTTTTCTGATGAAACTAATTAAACAATAGTTCAGTTCTGCAGAGACGTGCACACATATTCAACTCTCGGTAATGCTTGAGCACCTGCCCGTTTTGTCCTAACATCGATCAATTCTGGATTAAAAGCTTCCAATATATACAACAATTCCCCAAATGCGCGTTGTAATTTTGTCTGACATCCCCACACGTGCTCCGTGGCACTCCCGTACGTGCCCTGGCTGCAGCCCCTCCCTTCCCTGCTCTCAACGTGAACGCGCGCAGAGCAGACACTCAGTCACTCAGTCAGACAGGCCACGGCGGGTGTGTGGTGCAGCAGCACGCAGCAACACGATTAAAAGTGTCCTAGTGACGACCAAGTAAGTAACCACCAGGTAACAAATACAACGAGTGTATTGTTGAATCCCCTAAATCAGATGCCAAACTAAACTATAACTTCACTTATTTTCTTGCATCGATCCATTTAGTCTCGTTGTGCTCTTTTGAAAATAGCAGATCTACAAGCTCACAATGCCACGCAATGCGAGGCGTTGTGAGCCTGTAGATGGCTTTCTTATATTATTTGACAATTTGGCCAATGTTTGACCAGTTTTTATAGTAGTTTGTTGATTACTTTTGATGCAGTAATGCAATTTTTTCATTTCATTTTATTTATTTCTGAGGTATTAAAAAGGTCTTAAAAGTCACCTGTTAATAAAGTATTTAGTCAATCAATCAATGCTCACTCAAGTCATTATTTAGTCAGTTATTTATTTCATAGACACTAAAGCATGCATGCACAATGTGGCACTGCAATCTTTGTTTGTTCTGTTGTTGCTTATTTAAATTGTTACAGTAATTGACCAGAAACCAACCTGTTGAATATTATAAACATCTGCATCAGACAGCATATGGTTATTGAAATAAATATATATGCAATTACGACATACAAGATGTGCCTTTAACACTAGAACCGCCAGAGGTCGCTGTATACCTAAAACCGCAAACGGGTAAAATGTACCCGCTATTGATTTTCAAGGTACAATGTTCTTTTATTTATCATACAGAACAGTGAGTTTTGATCGCACAGGGATGAAACTTATACCAATAGAATCTGTGGACTCTCAGCTTTTCATATGATATAGTTTGTGCAGATAAGATGAAGTATATAATATCGCTAAGAGTGCTGATTTAAACGCTTGGTGTTAGACTTGTGTTTTGTTTAGGTACAAATCTCTCTATCTATCTATCTATCTGTAATGTTCTGTTCAATGGACATATAATTGTCTACATAAACAGACGACACGGACTACTTCTCTCATTCCGAGTGTCCATCTTTATTCAACTGGCACGTAACCTGCACACATGCATTACGTCCTCAACGTGAGCTCAGTCATCCAAGATCTTGTATTCTCCAAGATTAAACTATCTATAACTATCTATCTGTCTATCTCTCTCTCTACCCATCTATCAATATATATATATATATCTATCTATCTCTCTCTCTCTCTCTCTCCCTTCTCAATCTCAATCTCAATCTCTCTCTATCTATAAGGAACCGCAGTAGACAAAAGGCGTTGCTATAGCAACACGTCATGTTTACGCTGCATTTTCTACGAGGTAAATATTACCCGCTGGCGGATATAGGTATAAATGGCGATTTTTTCCATCTGACTTCATATTGACAATTGTTAACAACAGAGGGTGCTACATAACACACTTTCAGGAAAAGTCACGGACTGGGAGACTTTAATATGTTATTGAAAAAAAGTTACATACAATCAAAAAAACAGCTGCGGGTAAAATGTACCCGTTGGCGGTTCTAGTGTTAATAAATCTCACACTACTAAGGCAGCCGGCGGTTCCACCAGGGGCGTCAATCCCAGGGGGGGGGGGGGTTTCGTCCCCCCCTAGCTTCAGATTGGACCCCCCTAAGTCATTTAGGAAAATAAAAATGTATGTTAAAATTATTAATTGTTTGATAATAAATCAGTAAAATCAGGCAAAAATAAGAATTAAATAACATAACCCTAACCCTAACACCGAAATAAAGTAACCAAAAACCGAAAATAAACTAACAGTGCGCGGGCGACCGCCACGACGACTCAGAAGGTGCCCTTTTTTTTTCTCTTGAGCACCTGCCCCTATAAATGTCTGTGCACGCCACTGCAGTTCTGACACCATTACTTCCTTTAGATGACTAATTTACTATTTATATTCACAATTTTTCTTTTAAATGAAAGCTTAATATTGTTAACTGTTTGTGCAGAAAAGTTTATGGAAACTTGAAAAATATGATGTTCTGTTCTGATAATCAACAATGAAAATGGGATATTTTATTTGTTAACAACTGGTATGGTGGCCGATAGGTGCAAACGTGTTGAATTGTTGCACACAGCTAGTACCTGAGTGCTTGGTGACATTTAGGGATTATCAAATTGGCCAACTATCACTGAAAACTACCCTAAAATGTAAGTTTGATTTGCTTATTGTAACAATGTGATGGCATGATTCCTTCTGATATTATTGCAGATCTGCTGTAAGTTAGCTTGCTAACCTAGTCATTTCAAATACACTGACAAACAATAAGAAATATGAAACAGACTAACTCTGCGAGAGAGACAATTGGCCAACTTTATAATCCCCAAACGTCCACAAGCGCTCCGGTCCTATAAGTATATACGTTTTTAGAGTCGCTGTTTCTGTTGTGTTTTGAGCTTCTTGAAGGATTTTGTATTTGCAGCATTTAATTTATGTAGTGCTTAGGCTATATTAAAAGCTGCGCATGTCTCGTCAAGTTGGTGAAGATGTTTCTTCATGGCACTTGTTTTGGCACATTTGTTTTTATAATTGCAAAATGTTTTGAAAGTAAAGCGTGTTTCTCTTAATGGAAGTGTTTTGGGCCGTAGTACTGCGTTACACCTGTCGGACACCGTAACTAGGGTTAATCTTTTCCTTCATGTCAATATGGCTCCTTTTACACGGTGCCCCTTCTCATTTTCTGTCTTTCCTCTGTTCTCCTCTTTGCTCCCTTAGCTCAGGTGCTCCTGATCTTCTCCTGGCTCTGCCTTAGCTCAGGTGTTCCAGATCTGCCAGCCGCCATGGGTATTTCTCAATGTCGAGGACGCTTGCTTCAGAAGCGAGGCTAATAACGCGTTAACGCAAAAAAAAATTAACGCCACTCATTATTTAAACGCGATTAACGCATGTGTATTTTGTGTCCTCGGCCGCCCCGTAGTTTCAGAGCGCATCAAGTTTACAATACCATCTACAAGCTGACTCTGACAGCCCCGCTCCTTCTGCCCGCTTGTGGCAGACCACACTTCCACGCTCACCGGCAGGCACCGACTGGCCATCGGGAGGATGGGCGTGTGTATGTGTGGCGCGAGCGAGAGAGAGAGAGAGAGACCTTACGTGTATTGTTGTTGTTAGCATCTGGTGCTAGCTAGCAGTGCTAATGGATATAAGGAGCTGTTTAAATGAAAACAGAGGAGCGACATTTCGCCGACAACTGCGCCGAGCACTTGACTTTATGCAGGAAGCCAGACAGTGGGACATTGTACGAAAAGTCAGCACACTCAGGACGGATAGTGCGCGCAACATGATTGTAGCGTCCAGGCAGCTCCCGTTCGAGCATATGCCTTGAGTTGCACATATCTCCAACGATCCATCACACACACACACACACACACACACACTAACGCACTTTGTATTGTATGAGAGGTTCCAGGGGGGTATACTACGAAGCTGGTTCAACCTAACCTGGATATGTTTGAGTTAGCCGGTTGGCCTAATCCAAAACATACGCGCTCTCGCTAAACGGTACTACGACGCGGGTTATCAAGTGGATCGCTCAAGCCAGCCGTGTCCTATCTAGTTAGGTGCGCGTTCACATGAAAGGGGTGGTATTTGGAGCATTCGACCAATCACAAACATGTAGAAGTGTACTGACAGCGCAGCGTCATACTTCCTGAATGAAAAGTCAACTATATAATTAGACACATATGAAGACGTTAAACTTTAAACATCCATGACTTAAACACTTTATCCAGGATAAAAGCCACATAGTTGCACCTGCAAGGTGTCACGGTTTGTGAAACAAGCAGGACCCAAATGCAGATATAAACTGAAACTTCCTTTATTTCAAGGCTATGATATATATGTACAATGACAAACAGAACACTCACCGCAGAACTAGTCAGGGAACAAGACGAACCGACCAAGACAGACAGACAACCCAGAACTTAAATACACACAAGACTCAATCACACAACAAGACACAGGTGAGGAGGGAGGAAAAAACACAGGGGCCCAGGTGAACATAATCAGACAATTAGACACACCAGGGAAACTAACGACAAGAGGAAAACACAGGGAAAAGGACCAGACAATAACCCAAAGGAAAACATGACATGGAAAACAGCAAAAACACCCAAACCTACGAAACTATAAACGTGACATAACATGAGAATCGTGACATAACCCCCCCCTCAAGGGACGGATTCCAGACGTCCCAAAAAACCAAAAATCCAGCAGGGTGGGTGGAGGGGGTCTGGAGGACGGGTCTCGGGCGAACGGCCCGGGGGCAAGGCAGAGTTCAAAAAAGGGGAATTCGGGCGGACGGCCCGGGGGCAAGGCAGAGTTCAAAAAGGGGAATTCGGGCGGACGGCCCGGGGGCAAGGCAGAGTCCATGGAGGGAATCTCGGGCGGACGGCCCGGGGGCAAGGCAGAGTCCGAGGAGGGGTGAAGACCAGACAGCTCCGGAGGCCGGTCAGGAGACGGTGTCGTCAAGATCCCCCATGGAAGAGGACACAGGACCGGCAGGACCCCCGGCAGGAGAGCAGTCGGCGGAATCCCCAACGCGACAGGACATGGAGTTGGCAGGACCCCCAGCGGAAGAGTAGTCGGCGAGACCTCCAACGTGGCAAGACATGGAGTTGGCAGGACCCCGGCAGAAGAGCAGTCTGCGGGACCTCCAACGGCTCAGGACATGGGGTTGGCAGGACCCCCGGCAGAAGAGTAGTCTGCGGGACCTCCAACGTGACAAGACATGGAGTTGGCAGGACCCCCGGCAGAAGAGTAGTCTGCGGGACCTCCAACGACACTTGAGTGGGTTGGTTCGCCGACAGAACCCGGGGAGCTGGCGTCGGACGGACAGCCAACAGGAGACGAGGTGCTGGAGTCGGCCGGTATGCCGACAGGACTCGGGGAGCTGGCGTCGGACGGACAGCCATCAGGACACGGGGAGCTGGCGTCGGACGGATAGCCAACCGGAGACGAGGTGCTGGAGTCGGCCGGTACGCCGACAGGACTCGGGGAGCTGGCGTCGGACGGACAGCCAACCGGAGACGAGGTGCTGGAGTCGGCCGGTACGCCGACAGGACTCGGGGAGCTGGCGTCGGCCGATGAGTCAGCAGGTGACGAGGAGCCGGAGTCGGGACCATGGTTACTGGAGCCGGCACTGAAGCCGGGAACATGGCTGTAAGGTCCGGTTCTGGACCCGGAAACATGGCTGTAAGGTCCGGTTCTGGAGCCGGAAACATGGCTCTAAGGTCCGGTTCTGGAGCCGGAAACATGGCTGTGTGGGCCGACACTGGACCCCGAAACATGGCTGTAAGGTCCGGTTCTGGAGCCGGCAACATGGCTGTAAGGTCCGGTTCTGGAACCGGAACCATGGCTCTTGGGGCTTGAGCTGCTAGCTTGGCCTTGCGACTCCTCCTCTTAGCAGCCGCCTCAATACTCCGTGGACCTCCATAAGCCAGACGAGTTCCAGAATATGACTCCTGGACAGGAGCAGGAACTGGGGCAGAAGCATGGGTTGACTGCAGACGGAACCCACCGAGGCGTATGGTGCCAGGTTGGGAATTGGGAGGCCGGGAGCTAGCAAGCCTGGGGCTAGCAGGCCGGTAATCACACACAGGGAGGATCTTTGAAATCCAGCCAGGTAAGAACTTCACCATACCTGGTTTCTCTCTAGCCATCTGGCGCGCCTCCGACCACACAGCCTCCCACTGCTGAACTCCGGGTGCTCTCTTCCATCTATCCGAGCAGTTAGCCAAAAAAAAGGAAAAATGTAATAATTCCGACTCTAACGGATCTGCTGGGCCCATTTCTTGGTTGGTTCGTACTGTCACGGTTTGTGAAACAAGCAGGACCCAAATGCAGATATAAACTGAAACTTCCTTTATTTCAAGGCTATGATATATATGTACAATGACAAACAGAACACTCACCGCAGAACTAGTCAGGGAACAAGACGAACCGACCAAGACAGACAGACAACCCAGAACTTAAATACACACAAGACTCAATCACACAACAAGACACAGGTGAGGAGGGAGGAGAAAACACAGGGGCCCAGGTGAACATAATCAGACAATTAGACACACCAGGGAAACTAACTTTAATTACATTTGTCTCGAGTGTTTCGTCAACTTAATGTGTTGCTTAAAATAATACTTCTGCATACAGTATACATGTGACACTGTGAGTGTTGCACGGCCAGATACGGCTCAGCTGACTCAGATAAGGAGATATATGATACATTATGATGTGATATGCCGCGGACTTAATGTTACTCTGATCCGGTTACTTATGTTGTGGCAGATATTTAAGTAAGCTTTCTTAACGCTAATGTTATAATAGTCAGATTGCTCTGAAGATGGGAGGTGATATTCTATTATTGTTCACGTTCACACAGTCTGGGATTTTTGCCGGCCGTCTTTCCTGCAACGGCAGCTTTTCTCTATTTCCTTTCTCCTGTAATATGACTTGATTGCTTTAAACTCTGCACACTGAGCTCTGATTGGTCAGCAGGCAGTGCTTTCACTGAGTTGAGCTCTTAGCCTGCAACCTAACCTGCTCCGGGGCAGGTTAGCCGCACAGCCTAAGTTACCATGGAGATCTAGACTGCTAAAAAGAGAACCAGCTTCGTAGGACCGGAAACCCCAAGTTTTCCCTGAAGTTAGCCGGCTAAGCGAAAATCCTGCTTCGTAGTATACCCCCCAGGTTGAATTGAGGCGAATATTTGTAATGTTCAGAGGTTGTTATGTTTAATATTCATGAGAATATTTGTCATTGTTCAAATGATAATAAACATTTGCATAAAGCATATTTGTCCACTCATACAGTATGTTGATAAGAGTATTAAAAACTTGAAAAATATTCCTCTAAGGTACATTTAGAACAGATAAAACATTTTCCTTCTAATTTGTTATTCTTTTCTAAATAACACACTGTTATTTACTCACCCATAACACACAATTATCCTTGTTTTTATTTATTTGTTTCATTCCATAATCTCGGGCTTGTTTGGCGTCCGTCAGGAACTGAATTTCCAAATAAAAATAACCGGAAACAGACGTAGGAATTTCGAGCGATTACCCCAGATTCTCAGCTATGGTTTTAGCTTGCTGATTGGATCTTTTAGCCGCTATGCATGTTGGGATTTGGTGTTTATGTGATATGAAATCTGAAAAACATTTTTAAAAAATCAAATAATACTTAATTCCGAGTGTTCTTGCTTTTCTCTTTGAAAGTCATCACATAACGGCATTGTAATACACGGTCCGGCTGCATTACATATTACAGATCGGCCGTAGTTCTTTATTTATAGAGCCCTGATGAGAAGACCTTTGGACAAACTGGAAGAAATGCCACCGAAACTGAATACTTGACTCTTTCGGTCTCATTCAGTCCGTGGCTGGCACAACACACGATAAAGGACACACCTTAGATTTAGTATTATCGTTGGACTGTTTATCTCTGTGGATGAAATCTGTGCAGCAACGCGTATCTCAGACCATTTAGCGGTTCTGTTTACAACCACGATCCCTTCTGCGGGAGTCGAATCACGTGCCCCTGCGTGTTGTCTGCGTTCAATTAACCCCTTGACTGCCTCACAGTTTTCAGATGCTTTTAATGCTTCTCCGATCTGTGAATTAGAGGTGAACTGTGCTCTTAGTGCTGATGAGCTTATCTCCATGTTTGACTCGACATGCACACTAATACTGGATTCCGTTGCTCCTTTTACACTTAGACGCACCAAAGTTCTCTTAGAGCCGTGGCTTAATGACTGTACTCGCGCACTTAGACGCACTTGCAGGCGAAAGAAGAAAAAGGAAAAAAGAGAAAAAGGATAAACTCCATGTCTCCTTAGAAATCCTTCGTGCTTGCCTTTCCGACTACCAGACGGCAGTCAAAGCAGCCAAAATGGAGCACATTTCTCTGTTAATCTCTAAAAACAGCCATAAACCTTAGGTTCTTTTTAATGTCCTCAACTCGATCATTAATCCTTGTGATGCTTCTCCAATTGTTCCATCGACTACCCTCTGCGAAACATTTCTTACATTTTTTATCAAAAAAGTATCAGCGCTTAGGCTAGCCCAAACTAGTGCTACCCCAGATTCTGCTCCTTTTCTGTGCCCTGCTTTCCTTGACCACTTTGAGCTTGTATCCCTCTCTTCTCTCTCGGATGTTGTCAAGCACCTGCCGCCGACAAACTGCACCTCAGACAGCATTCCCTCTCGCCTTCTCAGAGATGTTTTTGAATCAGTTGGAGCAAGTGTTTTATTGCTTTTTAACACCTCTCTTAGCTCAGGATGTCTCACAGCTGCCTTCCCGTGGTCAAGCCACTACTTAAAAAGAAAAATCTCGACCCTTCCATTCTCGCAAATTTTAGGCCCATCTCCCAGCTACCTTTTTTATTTAAAGCCCTGGAGCGAGTAGTCTACGTCCAGCTGCAGTCGTTTTTAACCACACATGGCATCCACGAAAAGTTTCAGTCTGGCTTCAAACCCATGCACAGCACTGAAACAGCCCTTTTAAGAGTTTTTAATGATCTGCTCCTAGCCACCGACTCAGGTAGCTCAGCTGTCTTGGTGCTGTTGGACCTGACCAAAGCTGCCTTTGAAAATGTGGACCATAGCATTCTGTTGTAACGGCTTGAACAGTCCGCAGGCATCACAGGCTCTGCCCTTGCATGGTTCAGGTCCTACCTGACAGACCGTAGCCTCTCAGTGCAGCTAGGTGCCTTCTCCTCTGCCAAAGCCCCTCTTACCTGTGGGGTTCCCCAAGGCTCGATTCTGGGCCCCATCCTTTTTCTACTGTACATACTGCCCCTAGGCTCAATTCTCATAAAACACAACATCCCCTTCCATTGTTACGCTGATGATGTACAGATCTATCTGCCTCTCAATCAAAATGCCAACTCACTACAGCAGTTGATGGACTGCTTAACAGAGATGAAATCTTGGCTGAGCCAAAACTTCCTTACCCTCAACGAGAGCAAGACCGAGGTCATCTTTTTTGGACCCCAACCTCCAGCCTCTCCGGTTGATATTCTGGGCTCCCTCAATAAAAACATCCTCCCCTCTGTCATGAACCTTGGAGTGACCTTCAATAGCGCTTTTAAATTTGATAAGCAGATCAGCACCGTAGTCAAGACCTGCTTTTTTAAAATATGACTATTGGCTAAGACCAAGTCGTTTTTATCTTTTAAAGACCTAGAAAGGGTTATTAATGCCTTTGTTACCTCGAGACTGGATTACTGCAATGCTCTGTATGTGGGTATGGACCACCTATAAACCTTTTTCTTACTCAATATCAAGCCACACTTATTGTTTTTATTTCGGCTGTGACTTTGTGTGTGTTCAGGTTGAGTTTGGCTGTGTTTGGCTGTGTATCGCTAAACAAGGAAACCACACCTCCACGGAGCTCAGCGCGATTCACAACGTACCGACAAATCAGAGCACACTGGGCTCACAGGGAGGGGGGGGAGGTGCAGCGAGCCGTTTAGTGGAGAAAGTGAATACTGCTGAATACACATACTTTACAGAGATGCTGTATGCGAAACCAATGTGAGTTTGGAAAATTGCACAGTATTTTACTATTTTAGTATACCTCAACAATGGAATTATGATCAGTGGAAATGGCCATGACACCTCTTCTTTAAGGTTGGCTGACCAACTGCTGCTGGTAGTGCCTAAGACCATGCTCAAAACCAGAGGGCACCGTACATTCGCAGCAACGGGCCCCAGGCTCTGGAAAATGTTGCCCCTCCATGTGAGGTCGGCCCAGACCCTGGGGGTTTTTAAATCAACACTTAAAACTCAGTTTTTCTCTCTGGCCTTCTAGGCTTCTCTTACCAAGAATAACTTTTATCCAAGACCTTTTCCCTCTCTAACCTCTCGAGATTTTATTAGAGGGAAACGGTTTGTAGAGTGGCTTAGACAGGCCGGGGAGTGTTACGATTCGTAGACACAGCATACCTCCCTACCTCTCATCAATTTCCAACTAAGGCTCCAGTGGGGACCTTGTTCCCTGAGTGTGCCTCTCCACCTATGTTTCTTACTCTCTTACTTGCTACCCTTTGCCCTCAACCTATTCTAAGGGAGTGCTTGTTATTCCGTCTGTCTGTCTGTCTGTCTGTCTGTCTGTGTCTGTGTATTCTCTTGTTCCGATTAACCCAGCCACATTTGTTCTTGTTTTGTGTCTATATCTACGCCGGGATCCGGAGTCGAGGTAGATCTTCTTGCTGTGGTCCTGTGTCCTGTATCCTCTATCCTGAGTTCTGGATTAAGTCGTGGACTTCGGGTCGTGGCTAAACCTGTCTCTGCGGTCCTGCCTGGGTCTCGTCATGCTGCCTCCTTGAAGGCTCCCACAGGATTGTAGTTGACATCTTCGTAGATTCATCTTCTTAATACAGACACATGCATTTCCTAACATTTGGACTACCTATGCTGTAAAATGTATTATCTCTTCGATTTGCACACGGCAACTTATGCAGAGCCTTACGCATCTGTCCGTCCTGGGAGAGGGATCCCTCCTCTGTTGCTCTCCCTGAGGTTTCTCCCATTTTTTCCATTCAAACTGTGGGTTTTCTCCGGGAGTCTTTCCTTGTACGATGTGAGGGACTAAGGATAGAGGTTGTCGTTTTTTCTCATACTGATATTCTGAACAATGTGTGCTATTGTATTAGCTGTAAAGTGTCTCTACTGTAGGCTATTTTGATTATATGTACAGCACTTTGGCTCGACCAAAAATCGTTTATAAATGTGCTATATAAATAAAACTTGATTTGATTTGATTTACTCAGGTGTAACTAAAGTCTGCTTTAAGGGTTGTTTATATTTCACATCATTAATTAGAATCTGCAAAGCAATTAAAAATAAATGTAGTGGAGTAAAAATACCAGGTTAACCTCTGAATTGTAGTGGAGTAGAATTACAAAGTAATAATGAGCTGTCATGTGGGTATGCTGCGCATTATGGGCACAAGCGATTTTCACCCATTTATTAATTATATGTTTTACATTTGATAACACCAATGGGTTTAATCCTGGCAACTTCTAATGGTGGGAAAAACGAAAACGTTCAGTAGAGACGTCCCATAGAACATTTTGCATAACACAATAGCCAGCATGTGTAGTTCAAGGGGGGCGTTCGATTCCAGTTTTGGATAGTCTGCCGTGGTTTCGTTCCATTTCAAAGAGCTGTTTGACGTAACCTTGGCGCACTGCCACTCCAACATCCAACCCCAGAGCTTGAAGATTAATCACGGGGACAGTAGTCCTAAACGATAGCTGGGGATTATGGGTAGTGTAGTGTCTTCGGACTTCCTAAACTCAGAAATGTTGACAATCGCAATGATGCTCGAAATGTCCCTTATAGGCCTACGTCTGTTTCCGGTTATTTTTATTTTGAAATTCAGTTCCTGACGGACGCCAAAAAACCCAGAGATTATGGAATTAAACAAATAAATAAAAACAAGGATAATTGTGTGTTATTGGTGTGTAAATAACAGTGTGTTATTTAGAAAAGAATAACAAATTAGAAGAAAAAAAATATTTAAAAAAATACAGATTTCAGTATTCTGAGGCTCTGAGCCCCATTTCTTTTCCTCACAGACGACGACAAAAAAAGTCAGACATTCTAAGATTTAAAATAAAAACAATAATCGCGGCTTGATATTGAGTAAAAACATGTTTTTATGAACCCCACAGCTTCCGGTCTTCCAAGACCCTAACGGACAAAAATACTTGTTGCAGGCACGAAACTACCAATAGAAATACATCCATCCATCCATCCATCCATCTTCTCCCGCTTATCCGTGGTCGGATCGCGGGGGGAACAGTTCCAGCAGAGAACCCCAAACGTTCCTTTCCCTGGCCACATCAACCAGCTCTGACTGGGGGATCCCAAGGCGCTCCCAGGCCAGTGAAGAGATATAATCCCTCCACCTGGTCCTAGGTATACCCCTTGGTCTCTTCCCAGCTGGACGTGCCTGGAACACCTCCCTAGGGAGGCGCCCAGGTGGCATCCTAACTAGGTGCCTGAACCACCTCAACTGGCTCCTTTCGACGCGAAGGAGGGGCAGTTCAACTCTGAGTCCCTCCCGGATGACTGAACTTTTCACCTTGTCCCTAAGGGAGATACAAGCTACCCTGCGGAGAAAACCCATCTCGGCCGCTTTTATCCGCAATCTCGTTCTTTCGGTCATGACCCATCCTTCATGCCCATCCTTCATGACCATAGGTGAGGGTAGGAACGAAAATGGCCCGGTAGACAGAGAGCTTTGCCTTCTGGCTCAGCTCTCTTTTCGTCACAACGATGCGGTAAAGCGACTGCAGTACCGCTCCCGCTGCTCTGATTCTCTGGCCCATCTCACGCTCCATTGTTCCCTCACTCGAGAACAAGACCCCGAGATACTTGAACTCCTTCACTTGGGGTAAGGACTCATTCCCTACTTGGAGTGGACAGTCCATCGGTTTCCCGCTGAGGCCTCAGATTTGGAGGTGCTGATCCTCATCCCAGCCGCTTCACACTCGGTTGCGAACCGATCCAGTGAGTGCTGAAGGTCATTAGAACCACATCATCTGCAAAAATCAGTGGTGCAATCCTTAGTCCACCTAACTGCAGACCCCCTCCCCCATGACTATGCCTCGAAATCCGATCAATGTATATTACAAACAGGATTGTTGACAAAGCGCAGCCTTGGCGGAGGCCAACCCTCACCGGATATGAGTCCGACTTACTGCCGAGGACCCGGACACAGCTCTCGCTTTGGGAGTACAGAGATTGGATGGCCCTGAGTAGAGACCCCCTCACCCCATACTCTTGCAGCACCTCCCACAGTAACTCCCTGGGAACTCGGCCATACGCCTTCTCCATGTCTACAAAACACATGTAGACCAGATAAGCATACTCCCAGTCCCCCTCCAGGATCCTTGCAAGAGTAAAAAGCTGATCCGTCATTCCACAACCAGGATGGAATCCGCATTGTTCCTCCTCAATCTGAGGTTCGACAATCGGCCTGACCCTCCTTTCGAGTACCTTAGAGTAAACTTTCCCGGGGAGGCTGAGTAGTGTGAAGCCTCTGTAATTGACACACACCCTCTGATCCCCCTTTTTGAAAAGGGGAACCACCACCCCGGTCTGCCACTCCTTCGGTACTGTTTCCGACATCCACGCAACGTTGATGAGACGTGTCAACCATGACCGTCCCTCAACACCCAGAGCCTTCAGCATTTCTGGGCGGATCTCATCCACCCCCAGGGCTTTGCCACTGTGGAGTTTTAAAATTGTTTCGTTTGACACGAAAAAAAGGGGAAAATCGTGATGGTGAACACGAATCAATAGATGAAATGTCGTGACTATTACAAGAAATGCCATGAGACTTGGTTGGTCATATGCGAGGCCCTTTTTTGATTTTTGTTTTTGCAGTGCTGTCAAAGGGATGCAAGCTGTGACTGTCACTTCTTCTCTTTAGTTTTTTAAAAACCAAAACGTTACATCATTTTAAATAATCATTTAGGGAGTGTTTGTCTGAAATGCTCAGAGTTACATTTTGCAATAAAAATGTTGCAACCCTGTGTTTAATATGATTAATTCACTTTTTTCTCTTTCTCTTGTTTTTCTCTGTGATTAGGACAATTCTGGATAAATGGATCTGCTGGAGAAGGACCCCTAATCCGAAAAGTGTACAGCGGATCATCAGGACAGAGCTGCCACCCACCTGGACCCCCCGAGGTGCTGGAGAAGGACCCCTAACCCTAGCGGCTCATCAGGACAGAGCTGCCATCCACCTGGACACCCCGAGGTGCTGGAGAAAGCAAAACGGCGATCAGGAACATCCTCTGCCCAGACCTCTGCTTACTGCACTCCTACAGACTTGTGTCTTAGTTTCAAAATTAGATTTTGCATGTGTCCTTTCTTTTAATAGATATGTAACGAGCTTGAATCTGTCTGATTCCCCAAACAGCTGCTTCTATATACTTGCTGCACATATAATAAAAACAAACAACTCCATAAACTTTGCTGATATGTGTGTTACTGCTGGTGATTTACTGAGGTTTTAACCATTATTTACAACATGTGTACATACGCAGTGGAATAATAGGATATCTCTAGGTCCTTAAACTGTATTAAATTCAGTTTAATTTTATTAATACAAAAAATAGGTCATAGAAAATATTTAATTGTTTATTTCAGCAGAGCGGGGGGTCACGGTGGTACTGGACCTGGAGGTGCTGACCTGGTGTCAGTGGGACATCATCTGGGCTGGTTCAGGGGAAGAAAGAGAATATAAACTGTTATAATCACAGCTATATATTAAGATTAGAAAACTAATATTGTTATTGTAAGAATCATTCTATACAACATGCAACCGAACAGCGCATATCACGTGACGTAAATACGAAACGCTCCTTAGGCTAGACCGTCTCATTTTGTAGGCTGCTCGGTCCAGCCTACCAAGTCTACATGGGCTGGGTCCTCCGTGGACCGCGTAAGCTGCATACTCTGAAGGGTGCAGCCCCTGAATTGAGATACGGCCAACTGACACATAAGGAAGGCTGGAAGAGAAGGAAGCTCCTTCCTTTTTTTGCTGCCTGACTAAGCATTCTTCAATGGACTTTGGTTTAAGATGTTTTGTTTCTTTTTCTTTTGAGTATGGAGAACTTGGTAGTCCAGTTTTTGGGGTTTTGTTTCTTAGTTTAATTTATGCAAATAATTGTTTGTCTAAAGCCAGACTGTACTTACAGTTTTAATATACAGTTGCAAGAAAAGGTATGTGAACCCTTTGGAACTACCTGGATTTCTGCATAAATTGGTCATAAAATGTGTTCTGATCTTCATCTAAGTCACAACAATAGACAAACACAGTCTGCTTAAGCTAAAACCACACAAACAATTATATGTTTTTATGTTTTTATTGAACACACCATGTAAATTGGATTTAATAACTGGTTGACCCCCCTTTGGCAGCAGTAACCTCAACCAAATGTTTCCTATAGTTGCATATCAGACCTGCACAACGGTCAGGAGGAATTTTGGACCATTCCTCTTTACAAAACTGTTTCAGTTCAGCAATATTCTTGGGATGTCTGGTGTGAATCGCTCTCTTGAGGTCATGCCACAGCATCTCAATTGGGTTGAGGTCAGGACTCTGACTGGGCCACTCCAGAAGGCGTATTTTCTTCTGTTGAAGCCATTCTGTTGTTGATTTACCTCTGTGCTTTGGGTCGTTGTCCTGTTGCATCACCCATCTTCTGTTGAGCTTCAATTGGTGGAAAGATGGCCTTAAGTTCTCCAGCAAAATGTCTTGATAAACTTGAGAATTCCTTTTTCCGTCGATGATGGCAATCTGTCCAGGCCCTGAGGCAGCAAAGCAGCCCCAAACCATGATGCTCCCTCCACCATACTTCACATTTGGGATGAGGTTTTGATGTTGGTGTGCTGTGCCTTTTTTTCTCCACACATAGCGTTGTGTGTTCCTTCCAAACAACTCAACTTTGGTTTCATCTGTCCACAGAATATTTTGCCAGTAGTGCTCTTTTGCAAACTTCAAACTTGCAGAATTTTTTTTTCTGGACAGCAGTGGCTTCCTCCATTTTATGACCAACTTATGCAGAAATCCAGGTAATTCCAAAGGGTTCACATACTTTTTCCTGCAACTGTATAGTCTATGGTTATAATGCTAATTATTATACATACAAAAAAAACATTAAATCTGATTATTTAAAGATTTGCTAAATAAATGAATGTGACATTTACAAATGACAAATAGAAAGCAAGGAGAGGATTTTGGAATGGGTTTCATTAAAAAGAAGGGAGGAGTCTGCTAAGTGTATAATCTCCCCATAGAGTGGAGGTCAGACTAACAGCACCTGTTTGTCTCCGCCAACAACGAATGGCAAGGGAAAGCATGGCTTTGCATGGCATGGAATGGCATGGAATGCGACACAAGAAGGCAGAGAAGGAACGTGGCTGCTGGAAGGGGATCAGTGGCTTGAGCTTTAACCTTGGGGCTCTTTGAGTTGGAAAATAAGAGGGCCCTTAGCCTCCTCTGTCACATTTACACACAAAGAGCCAAAGGGGGTCTGAGGCATCCACCACCCTCCTCAGCCCGACTCCATTCTCCGTCTGAGAGACAAGGAAGGTTCAGAGATGATCATGTCGACAGAGCCCTCCGAAAGCCTTTTGATGTCCCTCTTGTTTCTGAGGGGACCGTAGAAAGGCTGGAGGACTTTCGGATGCGGTGCCAAGAACAACAAGCGAGGAGGCAGCTGTGTGCAAGAGGAGGCGGATCAGACCAGGAATCAAAGATGGATGGCGAAGAAAGGAAAATAGCAAAT
This sequence comes from Notothenia rossii, assembly GCF_949606895.1. Taxonomy (NCBI): domain Eukaryota; kingdom Metazoa; phylum Chordata; class Actinopteri; order Perciformes; family Nototheniidae; genus Notothenia; species Notothenia rossii. The sequence goes on from NC_136904.1 coordinate 42,842,924, forward strand.
CAAAGCACGGGTCCCACGCAATCGGAGTTGGTCCATATCTTTAAATGAATTGACTTGGGCAGAGGCCACAGACAGAACATACACACCAGCAAAATGTCTGCCATCAGCAGAAGTGATTATCAAAAAACTTTCACTTAATTAATGAATGTTGCAGCTGGAGGAAAGAAAAGACTATTTTGAGTTCAGAAGAAGTCCACCACTTGTATGCATAATGATCAGTCATTAAAGTCACATGTGTAGTGTGAAAGCTCCTGTGCTGTGGGAGTGTTGCATGACATAGTCATATGTATTCTTAAGCCTCTGTTCCTTTGTGGAGGAGTAACTGTACTTTAATGTGTAAAAAATCCTGTTAGCCTCTTATGAGGATGCAACGTTAATGGATGTATGGAGGGAGGTGTGTGGTGCAGTGGATAGAGCCTCGGTGTTGGGACCAGGGGGTCCAAACCCCACTGCAGTCAGCATGTCGTTGTGTCCCTGAGAAACTCCACCCCAAATTGCTCCTGTGGGGATTGCCCACAGTATTGAGTATGTAAGTCGCTTTGGATAAAAGCGTCTAACAAGTAACATGTAATATTAATGTGTCTATGCTGCCGTTGCATATCATGTCCCAACATTGGTGATGCCTCACGATGGAGATAACGGCACACACTTTAACGTTAAAGAAATCCTGTGTCAACATTTTAACTGTGTATCTAGAAATATTCATTCTGGTCAGGGTTTTACAAAAGCTATGGATTCGGTAACCTAAAACCCGGTTTTAATGTGGTTGAAAGGCAACAACACAAATACAAAAAGCTATTTTTACTTTTTTTAAATACTTGTGTATGTGTGGCCTCAGTGTGTCTAAAGTTTTATAATGTCTTCTGTGTTTGAGGATTAATTTTGTCCAGTCTTGGAAAATAACCCTGACGATGTCTTACTCACAGATCACACATACACAAAAGAGTGATGTAACAAGACCGTTTTTTTGTTTGGGGAGAGGGAGATTTCAAAGCAGTTGGCATATCCTAGGCACGTTTGACATGACAATATACTTTTGGACAAATTATAGGAAATATAGAACCCAAATGGTTTTGAAGCTTCATTAAGTGTGAGTGCACATTTGAAGACAAACCAGTGTGCTGCTCTGTGAGTATTTTAATCGCCTGAATCAGGAAAAGGTGGTTCATTTAAATTGTAAAAAATATATTTCGATTGAATGTTAATGTTCAAAATGAAAAATGTAAATGTTTTGACACAGAATCAGCATTATAAAATATGAAGACTTTGACGATATCATTTTAGTAACTACATATTTTGTATTCATAATATCTTCTGTAATATTACCTGGACTAAACAATTAAGGGGCATATTTAGGTTAAAGATGAACTGAAAAATTCATCAATGATTGAAATATTGATTAGCTGAAGCCCCAATATATTTGTCATAGTTTCCTTTGATTAAACATACTCACATGTTGTTTTTCATGTCAAAAACTTCCCCTAAATGCAATACGTAAGGCACCGTGTGCAGACAGTATGCAGAGCCTGTCTCCTGATCTCACAGTTAAGTGATCATGAAGTGAACTTTATGCTACAGATACACAGTTTTTCTATGTTCCACACTCCATTACAGCTGGGGGGAAACAGCTTCTTAAGAGATATCCAGACATTTCCCGAGGCTGTGTGCCCCTAGGGCCTCCCCTCGATTCGCCCTTAGCAGGAAGAAATCAGCCGCTAAGGCAACAGCATCTCCTTTCCCCGCGGCTACTGCAGCCATACACATGTACTGCTAATGCCTCCAAATCACATTTCCCATCACTTTAGCAGAAACCCATCTTAAAAGCATGCCTTTTCCCCACCAGTTTAAGACAAGTAAAGAGATAAAAAGGATAACCCAGGATGTTTTGTCAAGACGTTTTTTAAAAGGATTCGTCCAAAAGATAAGAGATACAGTGGTTACACTCCTGCAGAAATCATCATGTTACATCTACTAGAATGATTTAGAAAAGGTATACAATATATCTACTTTGGAAAAGCACATCACAGCTATTACATCCTACATTTCCTGAAGAATACATTTGTGTCAAATTAGAATTACACATACATTTCTCTGTTTTTAGAGGGGCCCTATTCTGCTCATATTCAGGTCCATACGTGTATTAAGTGCCTCTACTGTGACCATTTCCATGCACAGACATATATAACACACTACAGGAGAGGGAACACCCCAAAAAGCACAACAGGGCCTCTTTACCTGGCTCTCACACAATCTCTCATTTCTTTATACCCGTGTGAATTCTTTTTCAGCTGGGATAAATAAGGGAATGACTGACTGACTGACAGTTGACTGAGAGAATAGTTTAGGTAGTGACAAGTCGGCATTATAGAGTGAGTGACATCTTATCTGTGTTGTGATCATATGTCTGTCTCTTTTCTCACTCTGTCTACTGTATCTGTTGTTTTTCTCTCCTATTTCTATCCGTCTTAACAAATGTGTTTAATTTGTTCTTTTTTTGTCGTAATTTTCTTCAAACTAATTTATTTTCCTTGATTTTGCAATACCAATTTTTATTTCGTTTTTCTTGTTTCTTTGACCATGTTTGGTTGTGTACTAAATCAAATCCACAGAAGGCTGATTGTGAGGGAATGATTGTCATTACGCTTAACTATTGAATATTCAACTGCTTACAGTATAGTCAGTAGTCAGTGATATTTTTTTTAATCAACAAATTCAGCAAATATTTCACTTGATTGATTAGGGATCAACTGTCGGGTCTGGTTATTAAATTATTTATATCATATATTTTTATGTTTTTTGTAAATTGTAATTTTTGCTTATTCAGTTCATTGTTCATTCTTCCTTTTTTTTATTAAGAAGAGGGAGGACTTTTTTATGTTTTCAGGGGCTTAAAAATAAAACCTAAATCCTTAATGTTGTGTATAAATGATAGGGCTCTAAAAAGAGTGTGCAAAGACATTACTCACAGGGAATTCTGCTGTTATGTTAGCATAATCTGCATTGAAAGATACATTTTAAAACAAAATGTATTAACAAAATTCACAGCGTTCATTTACACTATTACTTAAATTGAGTTAAAACTACGTTGTTGGGCATCAAGGCCCTAACACACTAAGGCCAAGACAGATACATTACAAAAAAGTATAGAAAAACATAGATTGATGTGTGGCCTTTAGGTGTGACTACTTTGTGATGACAGTGAACAAAGTTGCCAAATTGATCAAATTCTGTGTAACAAGTGTATCTTTCAGTAGCGAAGACATGGTAAAGGTGTTGAGAGGTTGAGTGTGGATGTGTGAAATATGATTCTGAATATGCAATATTTCAGTCAGAAGAGAAAGACATGTGGAAGAAGAATACAAACGGAGAAGGAGTGGATGAAGGAGGACTTGTAAAGGGGGATAAAAAGGGAAAGGATGAAAGTAAGAGGCAGGAGGGGACAGGACTTCCCCTACAGCCACGTGTTCTGATCAGCTGTCAAACACTCCACACCGCCTTCTGTTTTACTTCCCCGTCTCTCCTTTCCTCACCTTTCTTTGATGTTTACTTTCACCTCCTCCACACGCTTTGTGCTCCTGTTAGTCTGATTCACTTCTGCGTGTCTCAGATGAGATCAGTTCATCGCTTCACAACTTAGAAGTTGTAGTTGCAGGGCAATTTTGGGTCTGTGTCTCATTTATAGGGATATTTTTCAGTGGTTGAAGAGGTAAAAGTGCCAACATATTCATTTCAAAATACTTCACTACAATTTAAAGTCCAACATTCAAAATCTCACTTCGGTAAAAGTACAGAAGTATTATCAGCAACATGTACTGAAAGTGGACCTGTCTTACTTGTGGGGGTTTTCCTTTCTGTAGTGTGATCTATAGGTTTTAGTGCATGTACATGGTCTGCAAAGGCTAAAATCCCCACACACTCATTTGGATATATTACTATATATATGACCATTTTAGATTTTAAAATTGTGTTGCATGAAGCAGTATATCACGAAGAAATAAAACACAAACAATTCATGTTTAGGACTTTCTTTTCCAACCTTTTATAAATATCATTGTATCATTTTACCTTTTTTACCACAAACAGTTTTTCCACTGGTCAAATCTTAAGCAATGCATTATGTCTTAAGTTTATTTTTTTATGCAAAATTGTATAGATTAGGAAAAAAAAGCTTTAAAATAAATGTAGTGTAAATTATTTCCCATTCAACTTTTGCCTTCCACCACTTACGATGGTTGATAAACAAAAGTATTTAACCACATACTTCTTTTGCTTGAATGCAGAACACAGAAAGCTTTCCCGATCCCAACATGTCGTGGTGTTGAGACATTTACTCTCAGCAGTTTCTACACTGACTCCTGACTGATTTACAAGTGAGGAGAATCGGCCAACAAAAAAAACTGCTTTAGCACTTTTTGTGCTTACAAAGCCTGATGAAGAATAGAACGCAGAGTATGCAAGCGTGATAATGAGTCTCCTTTTTAGTGATGAGATACTCATTTGAAACTGTCCAGATTTCTCCTACAAAGAGACACGACGCCAAGGCTGGATGTTCGCGCTGTTTCCTCAGAATGTGCTTTCACAGCCTCAAAATCATTCCCGCTGAAAGAAAAAGAGTGATTTTCTCCTCTGTGGGTAATTCTTGTTGCTCTCACCGTCCACCATCTCCAACTGAATTGTCTTCAATCGTCTCCTGGACGCCTTCATGGAGGATCTCTCAGAAACGCACTCAAATGCAGATGCATGTCTGTTCGTGCAGCAGTCAGCCGAGTCAGTCGATCCCATGGATTTTCATAAAGGTTTCATATTTGAAATGAAATCAGTCGTGGGCTGCTTGTGGTAAACACTGTCATGTCAGGGAGACAGCTAAGCCCTACAAGGCTTTTCCGCCTAAAGGCTCCACTTAAAGCAAATTATCATTTACCTTTCGACGCTTGCCAGATCATTAGGCAGGGACATTAAAACCAGCCACCACAGCACCAGAGGGGCCCGAGTGAACCGCTGCCCGGTACATAGCTGTATGGGGCTGTGCATGTGTGTATGTGAAGGGGTGTGTAGGTGCATGCAAAAGTAATAGCAGGATAGCGCGCGTGTTTGTGTGTGTGTGTGTGTCTGTGTGTGTGTGTGTGTGTGTGTGTGTGTGTGTGTGTGTGTGTGTGTGTGTGTGTGTGTGTGTGTGTGTGTGTGTGTGTGTGTGTGTGTGTGTGTGTGTGTGTGTGTGTGTGTGTGTGTGTGTGTGTGTGTGTGTGTGCACGGTGACATCAAAGGGGCCAGCAGCCCTGGGTTTAGCCATGTGCCCAGAATCATTTGACACAAGCAGATGCATCATTAAAACACTGCCACACTCGCTGGCCAGACGAGAGACCGGGCAAATCTCTCATACTCGCGTACATTAGCATTATTTGTTTTTTTGCCCCCATTCTTTCTTCCAAATTACACCAAGACGCGAAAAAGCTGAAAATGTTGACACTTCCAGGATTTATTTTTCCCATTTTTATACTTTTTTACTTTCCAAGTTTCGACAGGCGTGTGTGATTGTGGAGGGGAGTGACATGACCGTAGGGAATCGGATGGGCATGGCGAACAGTGTGTGTGTGTGTGTGTGTGTGTGTGTGTGTGTGTGTGTGTGTGTGTGTGTGTGTGTGTGTGTGTGTGTGTGTGTGTGTGTGTGTGTGTGTGTGTGTGTGTGTGTGTGTGTGTGTGTGTGTGTGTGTGTGTGTGTGTGTGTGTGTGTGTGTGTGTGTGTGTGTGTGTGTGTGTGTGTGTGTGTGTGAGGAAGAGACAGTGTCTGCCCTAGCCATGGCAACCCAGCCCTTCTCATTAAATCAGCCGGAGCAGCTCGTGTCTGGGGTCGAAGCTGGCCACATAATGCACACACAAACACACTCACAAACAAACACACACACTCGCACACACAGAGAGACAGAGGGGCCGACACTGGGCCAACGGCGGCCTGTGATGTGCGGCCAGAGGATGGATGTGGACAGACTTCACCTTCTTCTGCTCTGCTGCTGCTGGGGAACACACAACAGATGGCTGAAGCACAACCACCTTTCTCCTTTCCCCTGTCTCACTTTCTCTTTCCCTCTGCTCTCAAACTCACCCTTCCTCCTCGATCCATCTATTTTTCCACCCATACTTACGATATCTCCTTCCCGAAACGTCATCGAGCGTTGGGCCTATTGGAACATTGAAGAGAGGCAAAGTCTGACATTCGCCTCAAAGGGTCTAATGTGTTCAGGATATGAGACGTCGACACTTTAAAAGTAGTAATCCTGAATATAATGCTGAAAAGATTACAGTTGGGCACTTTATGTTTACAGGGTTTCCAGGTATTTTTTGTTACCTTGTGTATTTATGAAACCTGACTGACATGGCTTGTATTGTCACAATCAGAATGAGAATCAGGTTTACATATACAAATAATTTGCCTTGGTGAATAATGGTGCATACATAAACAAGTATATTTATATATAACATATATATATATAAATACAAAAAAGTGGTTTCAATAGGAATTTGAAAAAAAACTGTTTACTGTAAAACTCATCTTTGTTTTAGCAGCTTTTTAACTGCGCTCTAAAACACTATATGTTTAGATTGTAGTTATTTGTATTCTGCTAACACCATCTGGGCTTTTGTACAAGGAATATCTACTAATTTGAATGTTTTATTTAATTATTATTGTGTGCTTGCCATTTTATCAAATACTGTTTATCTATTTATTTATATTGTCTCTTTGCTGTAACAATGTGAATTTCACCTCTTTGGGACAAAAAAGCAATTCTTATTCTGATTCATAAAAATCCAATATTATTTAACATGAGGAAATGTATAAATATTACCAGCGTGGGATGTTATTCAATTGAAGCAGTAGGGGAAAGAAATAAACTCCTCAAGTTGTGACATTGGTTTAAAGTTAAATTATGGAAAAGTAGAACAAACATTTGGGAATTTCTCTATGAGACATAAGACTAGAGAAATATATTTGTAACAATCAATGATTTTATATAGAATTATAAATAACAATGAAGGGTGTCTCCATTGAACACAAAAACCCGAGACTGTGTTAAGGAGAGACACAAGACATCTTAGAGTCAACATTTTGCTGTTCCAGTCTCTGCGATTTCCAGAGAGGAAGAGGATGTTTGGTCTTGGGCCTCATGTCTGCTGTCTAAGGAACTATAAATATACACCTAGACACTTCCAGGTGAAAGGACAGGGCAATGCAAACACACAAACACAGCCAGCCGGAGAGAAAGAATCCGGGAGAGCGAGAGAGGCAGGGAGGGGTAAAGCAGCCAAATAAAAATCTATTGAGCTTAACAATGGTGTTATAAAAACGTACAGAGGTAGTGTTTAACAATGTGGTAGGAAGAGACGGGGGTAAATACCTCTGGGAACGATGGCGCTTGGCTCAGCATCAAAGCGCTGGCAAGCACACAGCATTGTCTTTAAATTCACACCATTGTCCCCTTTTAACACTCGCACACACACCTCTTTACATCTACGATGATGTAGAGGGATATTTTTGGTGCTAAAACCTTTTTTGTTTTGCAACTCTGGATTCTGAGTCAGAGATGCGTCTATGAAGGAGAAAGATAAGCTAGTAAATATCTCAAAATGGTATTAAGTTTAGTAAAGATTGTGTATGCAATGAGATTTTATGTAATGAGTGTTTAATATTAAAAGAACAATTTTCATATATTTACTTTTTTTGCTACGAGTTTCATGATAGTATACATATACACCACTCTAATATCCATATATCCTGGACGAAATTAGCTTAGCTTAGCATAAGAACCAGTGCTTGAATTGGAATAAAAAAGGTGCCAGTACTCTAAATCAGCAATAAGTATTTCGCACAAAGTCAGAGTAGGCTATATCCTATAATGCTGGTGGGTTTGTCTCTTTACTGTATATTTTAGAAAGGCTCACTGTACTTAAACAAAATGACTCAGGGTGCATCTGAGATTAGAGGGGGTGCAGTGGTAAAGTGCTATTTTTATAAGTGGGGAGTGGACCTGACACCCTCTAGTCTAGGGGGGTCCGGGGGCATGCTCCCCCGGGAACATTTTTTTTTTAATATTGAAGTTAGATGCATCAATCTGGTGCAATTTGAGAGAAAAATGAAGAGATATATGGATACCTCTCAACATCCATAATGAAACAACTGTAAACAGATTTACCTTTTCTTTATGGATATAAAAGAAAGTAAAGCTTGACTCCTACTGGCTGGTTAAATGACTCCTCGTCCCTGAGGCCACTACCAGTTTTTTGTGCCATTTTGCTGGATTTATTTGTCAATAGCGTTGCTGCACAAAGTGATAGCCCTCTAGTTTAAATCTACTACCCAAAAAGAAACATATGGAGATGGGTTACTATTTAAAAAAAATTGCAAATCTATTTGGGAACAGTGCGGCCGGGCCTCAAATCCTATAGGGGGGTCCAGGGGCATGCTCCCCCGGTACGATTTTTTTTTAAATGTTGGACTTAAATGCATCAATCTGGTGCATTTTGAGGGGGAAATAAAGAGACTACACCCATATGAAACAAAAATGTATACAATTAAATAATCATAAAATCATAAGTACATGGCCATAACCAATAACATACAATATCCAATATGAAAAAACATTGAAACTTGTTTATTTATTTGTTTTTGGTTCATTTATAGTTGTGAGTGTGTCTGGGCTCCTGAATCGGCCTCTCTTGTCTCCCTCCTCTCCCCCCTGCTCCTCTTTGAGGCAACAGCAAAGACTAGTTTTAGCTCTCAACAAGTTTATCTTACCTTTTTTCACCGAGTTAACATTTTGTTTGTATTATTCATGCATATTTTACTAATCACTACCCCCTCAAATGGAAATATGTGTTTACATAAATGGTGACCGAACCGTTTGAGACCCACTGAGATAACTTAAACTAAGTTAACTATCTAAAGACTCAGAGAGTAATTTACCTCACCAGAGCTGTAGTTATCAGCCTCTCAGTCTGACAGCAAAGGACTCTCCCTCCACCTTGTTGTTGAAAAAGCTCCTTATATCCGTTAGCGCAGCTAGCTAGCACCAGATGCTAACAACAATACACGTAACCGGTGCGCACGCTTTCTCGCTCGTTCGCGCCACACATACACCAACACACACCCTCCCGAGCTTGAATGACACACAGAGACCAATCGAGGGCATTAGTATGATCTGTATGAAAGTGGCAATGTCGGCAGGCCACGTCATGTAGACAGCCAGTCACCCTCTGTGAGGCAGAGTCAGACCCACATTTGCGCTGCGTTGCGTTTACAATATATACGTATATTGCCGGCGGCTGAGTACCGGCATTTTACTGAGTACCGGCACCTTGCCGGTACTCAGTAAGAAGTGCCGGTACCACATGGGTAAAAATCAGAAGTGCCGGTACTGCGTAGGCTACCGGTGAGTACCGGCCCAATTCAAGCACTGATAAGAACTGAAAGAGGGAGAAACAGCAAGCTTCGCTTTGACAAAAGTAAAACATATATCTGTATATCAATGTCAAATCTGACTAATAGAAAACCCAAAACTCAAAGGTTTCTTTGAAAGGCCTTGAAAAACCAACCTGTTCTTTTTTTTAACTTATTTTATGGTCCGATGTAGTTAACAAGATAAATCAGGTTAAATTCATAGATGTTAAAGTGGACCTATCATGCTATATTTGAATAATATAGTGTAGGACCATACCTATATAAGGCATATTTATACTTTTTATTTTTCAAAATACCAAACAGATCATGCATTTTAGCCATTCCTCATTTCGCTCAATTTAACACTGTCTTTGCATGGGCTGATTCTGTGAGAACAGCACAATCTACAGGCCTGGCATATGTACTACAGCGTCTCCAGCGCTTTCGAATGGCAATGTCCGTGGCTGTCTCCTCCTGATTGGTGGAGTTGGCCCAATAGCCGTAGCGCCACTTCTGTGACGTCACAGAAGTGTTCAAATCTGGATCAGTCTGTATCAGATCCGTTGCAGCCCCTTTTTAAGAGATTTGGGTATGGAGGAAAATAGATGTTTTCTGACACTTGGTGGGTTCCCTGGAACACCGGGGACACATATTCATGTATAAAAGACGTACAAAAGTGCATTTTGCATGATAGGTCACCTTTAAAGTTTCTACCTATAAGTATAAGTATATATATATACTATATTATATTATTATTATTATACTATATATATATATATATGTAGGTATATATGGTGAGTTCCCTGGAACACCGGGGACACATAGTCATGTATAAAAGATGTACAAAAGTGCATTTTGCATGATAGGTCACCTTTAAGTATGCAGGAACTGTGATGTCACCCAGTGGTTTGTGGATTACGGTTGTGAAGCCTTGAGTTTGGTGTTTTGGCAATTGCCAACTTGTTTTTTTTAAACCGGAAGTAAAGTAAGAGGCCAAGAAAATGGACCAAGGTACAACCGACAGTTGAACATTTGTATTTTTGGTGAAAACTTTCTGTAACTTGTTAGACAAAAACAAGGACAACACTACCTTTCAATTCTGTGGTATGTGATCCTGTCAATCAAGAAGTAGCTATACCCTAAAGCAAATACAAATGAACATCACGCTGTATTGAAGACGACTTTTAACTATTGATCGAGGCTATAAACAATTTGGAAACATTTTTAGTGGGATAATAAATTAAACGGGAAGTAGAATATTTTTTCGTAGACTCCTATTCAAACAAACAGTGGGGATGCCCCCTGTTGGCCGTTAGATATCAAATACTTCCCAACATGTCCGACTTTTATTTCAAAGGAATCCCATGCTGGTGGAGTTGATACCTTAAAGAGGATATTTAGGTTTAATATTGATTGAAAATGCTCTACAAACATGCAGGTGAGCACCTACAAACTGACACCCAGTTAAGTAGTCCCAAAGAATACAGGGCATGGTCCCAAAAGCCTTTAATGAAAGAGGATTATATATTCTAATATCCACAGCACCCTCACTCCTGTGATCCTGCAGCTGACTTACCACCGTCAGACTTTGCAGAGATGAGCTCCCAGCTGAAATAAAATTGATAAGTACACAAATATCCCTCGCATAAAAAGACATTTGGCAGTAAATAAGACACATGAATATTTGCTCTCAGCCATTTTGCAAACCATACAGAAAATGCTCACAACATACTTGCCACGAATCCTTCAATAGCACCAGCAATAAAGTGCAGATTTATGGCAAATGTTTTCATCGTTTTGCCTCTATCAGTGCCCCTGCTTCAAAATTAATTATTGATTAATCACTTTGCTTTTTAAGCAAAAATGCAGACCAGCAATATCAGACTATCACAAAAAAATGATTATGCCCCCAAATCGCATTTATCTGGCTCATTCATTACGATGTATTGACAAGGACCAAGTTGCTAATCGCCAAAGCAGAAGAAATAAGGGCTGTCAGCATTTCCGTTGATCGTGCTAAACCAGATATATACAACAGGATATGAGTTAATGGATTGATCAGAGCGGGAGGCAGGCTAACCATGCAGAGGAAGGTGCATGTGCATAATCATCACTTTGCTTTAGTCTTAAGTCTACAGCGAAACAGCACTGAGACATGATGACATAGATACTGTGGGAGTGCGTACATGCGGGTTTGTGCATGTGTGCCTACATGTACAAACTACGGCTCGGCTGCCAGCGCGGGCGGCCAGCAGTAAAAGGTCAAGGCAAAGTTTAGATGCCGTGTACCAGGGGCCTTAAGATATTCATAGCCAGCATTTTAGCCCGGAACATAATGAGATGGAACTGGTAAATATTTGCTGATGGCTTGAAAAATTCCAACCATAGTGGGAACCTATTTTGAATACAAAAGATGTCAGGGGAGGATGATAAGTGAGGATGGGGGTGGGCACCTGATAGCTAATTAGTACATTTGCCCAAATAATTAGAATGAGCGCTCATGGCTGATATCACACAGGAGAGTGGTGTGTGTAGCATTCTGAATGGGCAAATCTGCATTTCATAGGCTGCTGGTCGCTTATAATCCCGCCTCTGGGGGGCTTTTAATGGACATATTTACCTTTGCTGCATATTGGATATCTGTGATTAAGATTGGCAGGTTGATGCACCAATGAGTTTAACCCCGATGTGAAAACCTCCGCCTGAGTCTGCTCCAGAACTGCTGCTGGAAAAGGCTGTTTTTTATATGAGGGGGTACAAAATAACACTGAAAATGCCAGCTCTGTTTGATTCTACACCCCCTCCCCTCTCACCAGGGCTGACAGAGAGAGGCCCACGTGTCTTTTAACAGCGTCTGGAGACACACACATTACGCTTTGCAAATAGTAACTCCGTCTCATTATCCTGTCCTTTAAGGAAGGGCCGAACATAGCTGTTTGTGGTGCCCCTATTATTATTACCCCTTCACTTCTAATTCAAATACGGACAGTCGGGAGAGACAGGGAGACGTGAGCATGGCGGGAAGGGAGAAGAGGATTTAAGAGAGAGGAGAAGAAGACAAAGCAGAGGCACTTAATTTACCAAGTGCAAAGAGTAAATGTGCGCGAGTTTGAATACAGACCTCACAGTTTTACAGCATGTACAGACACATATTAAAATAACAGTCACATTATTAAAATAAAGTGGAAGAGTCTTTCTCTGACCCCATCCATAGTTCAGGTCAAAGGTCAGGGTAGTAATTCCTTTTCTCAGTCAAAGTAGGCAATTGGCAACAGCAGGATTATAAAGGTAATGTTTTTATTCTGATGGGTGAGCCATATAATGTCATGTCCAAGAAACTTATAGTGAAAGTTTATTCTTTATGTTAGAGTTGTCATGTCCCTTTGTCTTGTGCTTTATGTCTATGCCCTTAATTATTTATTCTTCTCATTTCAGGCCTCCACGCTCTCCGCCCCCTCCTGTCTCCTGCGTCCTTGATTATTTTCCCCGCCCTGATTGTTTCCAACTGTGTCCCCTTTACCTGTGTATATTGTGTTAGCTCCCTCCTGTTCATTGTCAGTTTGTTGTCTCTCGATGACCTACGTATCGGCTTACCTCACGGACCTTTCACGGATCTATGATATAGATCACGATTCTAGTTTTCCTCGAAAGAGTGTTTTGTTTTCCTTATTTTTATTACTGTGCAAAATTCCAGTAAAGTCTTTATTTTGAAACGCTATCTGAGTCTGAGTTTTGAGACGTGCAATTGAGTTCATGCCTCAGTGTTCACCCCTTGACATATAACATAAACCTCAAATAACTTTAAATAGGAAGAATTGTAACCTCATTTGGCAGTACGAGTTTTCTTCCACCTAATTTCATTCTATATTACTGTCATGATCCTATCGTTTTTAAGTTTCCTGATATCTGTTTTATTTTGAAAGGTTTTCCCCCCTGTGTCATGTTTGTTTTTACTTCCTGTCTTTGATGTTTTCCCCAGCTGTTTTGATGGTCTGTCAGGGCCTGATTGTTTTCACCTGTTCCCCATCAGGCCTGCAGTCACCTGACCTCCCCTCGTGAGTTTCAGCCTGTATTTAAGTCTGCGGCTGCAGTCGAATAGTCCATTTAGCTTAGGAACCTTCCTAACGGAGTGAAATGACCCTGAAGTCCTTCAGTGGCAGCCATGATAAGTGCCGCTTGAATTCTCTAGATCAGGGGTGGGCAAACTTTCTGGCTCGGGGGCCACTATGAGTTTTAAAATTTGACAGACGGACCGGGCCAGTAGCAGATCGGTGAAAAAAGATTTAGCTGTCCACTCCTCATTAAACACTTGGCACTCAATGTCGACTTTTCTTTTCTTTGGTCCACTCATTGTTACAGATGCAGGTTCAAAGGTGAATTATTGCGTCATCGTTTGCATCATGACGTAACCGTTTACGTGCCTTCTTATGACCCACACAGCGTTTTATGTCGCAGATTTTCTCCGCAACACCGCTCACAACAACATCAATAGAGGAATGAAGCTCAGCGCAAGTTCAGGCAGGAAGACCTATCACTTGTATTGCGCGTCATGGCAATACTCGCTCCCTTCACTAAATGATAGGGAGCGCCACTCCTATCACTTCCCTCCGTTCCAAGCCTAATCATCGCACCTGTTAATCCCTCTATATATGCTCTCCCCTTTTCCATCAGCTGTCTTCCAGGTGTCAACGCGCAAGCAGCAGCAGGGCTTCGTCCCAGCTCCGGGTATTTATTCATCAGCTCCGCAGTCTTGCGGATTAAGCTACAGGGGGCGTTCCCCAGTTGGCTAGCGGTTCTAGCCGGCCACCCCGCAAACCCGGATGCGGAAGAAAAAGACAAGGATACTGAGCTCCACGGAAGTTCCTCCGGCTTAATGGAAATGGGCTACTTCAGGCAAACAATTGACACACGCCTTCAGTCTCTCGAGAGGGCATCACTGGCATCAGGGCCGCTCAAATGCGGCGCTTCCGGCCTTCACGCGGAACGGGCCCTCATCGCTTGCGAAGCTTCACCCACTTCCGGCTTCAACCACAACCCCTCTTGCAGGCAGGCAGGGCTCAAGCTACATCTCATCGAAGCTACTTCTCCTTCCGGCTCAGTAGCAGTACTGGTCTCTAAGTGCGTCTTAGGTGGCAAGCAGGTAGTGATGGCGAGATGAAGCCTTATGAAGCTTTGAAGCTTTCCAGCCAATTGGTTCACAAAGGGTTCATCTCATGAGGCTTCATCATGGGCTTCATTTGAACATAAATCCCTGTTGGTCAAAGCGTGTAAATCAGGCAAATTGGAAATCTCAACAGTTGCGCTCTATCTCATACCGAGTTCCCAATGAGTAAAGCCTTAGAATAACTCTAAACAACGGACATAAAATCCTATTTTCATGTTAACAATATTGTTTTCATTCCAGTTGAACGATTGTGATTGAAAAGCCTATAGGAGGCTGGTAAACATTGCAAAGAGGGATTCGTATTCCTTAATATTATTCATAAACTTAACCACGTTGTAGCCTGAGAAGGCTAAACCATATCAGGAATACATTTATTAACTGCATTATCTCATTTAGCTGTAGCTTCTATAAGCAAACCCTGCGGTCGTGGGTCGGCTGCTTTCCAGCGAGCCACAGCCCACACGCTGAATCTACCCAAAAAACACTGGATATATCTTATCTGCATTTATTCATTTATTTATTCATGTTTTATTCCTACATTTATTTATGCTTGTATCTATTTATACTTATGACATTTTCCGACCTCTATATAAGTGAGGGTCTGAGCTCTTTTAATTCCATCGTGTCACCAGCGGACCCGGGTACAGGAGGGGTAATATGGTTCTTGTTATACATTCATGGGTATTATAAGCGTTGTGGCTCAACGGTTCAAATGATCCGAATCGCTTCCCGAAGCAGTCACGTGGTATCGACAGGCAGCGAGGTTCGTTCGTCATCGATGACGTCACTGGTCCGAAACGATACAAGCCTCGATACATGCTTCACAAAAAGATTCGGGGATTACTCGACACACGCTCCGAAGCCTCGGCGCAATACGTAACGGGTGTAACGCGTTACAGCATGGAGTTATGCAGTTCGGGTAACTACTACCCGTCACAATGCTCAGTAAGTACTGCTGTCTCAAGCTGCAACACAGCCACGGATGCTGCCCATCCGTGGTTTTGGGGGGTTTCCTTCAGGGAGAAAGAGAAGCTCATGTAAGAGGATAGAAGACAGTCTAATCACCCAACCAGCACATCAGCATCTACGTCTCACCGTGGCGTAATTAAACTGCTAATTAAGCTAGTCCTATACCAGGGCTCGACAGTAACGGTTGCCAGGTTGCCATTGGCAACCATTTGAAAAATTTCAACCACTTCTTGGACTTTGGTTGCCATCAGTGGCAACCAGTTTTTAACATAAGAAATAAGGACAGCAAAACGTGCACCCCAAAATAGATAAATGTTCATATTCGTTTTTAAGAGTGATATTTAATTGTTGTGACCAGTCGGAACCTGATACTTAAATTGCACGTGCATTGGCGTGATTACGGAGCCAGAAAGCGATGCACGTTTAATCGCGTGCGCGGTGCGCCGTGTGTTTGTTTTACAACAAAATGGCGAAGCAAAAATAAGTTGCTTGACTGCTTGATAAAAAGTTCAGCCAACACCTCAACTTCTCCAATGAATGTTCAAAGTGATTCAACTGATGGAGCGTAAGGTAAAACCCGAACGAAAAACAAAGAGGAATGTTTTCCATTCACTTCCGGTAAAAGTTCCTTCAAAATAAGAGTCCCGATCTTATTACTACCAAAATAAAAGTGCAAAACGAAACTTTACCATAGAAAATGGTTGCATTAAATTATAATCACTTCTATAAAAAGGTAACACATTTTAAATATAGTTAGACATATTAAAGGTAATTTACAGCATCAATAATTAATATCAAATGTTTAACTATGAATGGTTTTCATTTATTTAACATTAGAAATGTATTAGTCTGGCCAATCCAAGACTTCAATGCTGAAGGGCAATGGGTCTATGGTGGGGGTCAGCACAAGGTCAAGAAAACCCACATTTGAAAGGGAGACAACGGATGATCAAGAAACTGGTGACTTGCTCAATTCACTTGTGAGGGATCTATGAAGAACAGGACAACAGCAGCACTACTGGTATTTTGTATACCAGCAATTGAGGGTGGACAAGTTTACTACCACTTAGGTTCAAATAAGTGCGTTAATTACTTATTGTAAAGCATTTGAACATTCTTGTGTCACATGTTCATTATTAAGTTGATGTATAACTGTATAGCATCTTAATTATTTAAAATATAAGGTATCAAAAAAAGGGCAACCGTATTTTCAGTTGGCAACCAAAAGTGGATGCCTGGTTGCCAGCCTGGCAAACACTTTTAAAAGTTAGCGTTGAGCCCTGCCTATATCATGGGTCATGTCTCAGCATTTACCTAAGCAAATATTATTTCATGCTGCTCATATTACACTCATATATTTGGTTTCATGCTCACATGGCTTATGTTAAGCAGGGTATGATATTCATGCATCATTGTACTCAAGCTAACAGCCGCATTACATTGTCTACATCTCCCTCTTCGCCGGGCATCGGCTCGTGCCGGCTATCCAAGATCTCTCCAGCTTACCTCTGGTAAACATGCATATAACTGGTGGTGGTGTCTTAAGAGCATTTCAGGGCTCGTTCAGGATAGGTGCAGCAAACCTGCCGCAATCAAGGTAATTGTTCCTCTTCCCTACAACAACAGCTTCTCATCCTACATTCGTCCGAACCTCAGTGCCGTGCTGGCTATCCAAAGGTCTCTCCAACCTTCAAATTGGTACGTATGCATATAACTGGTGGTGGTTCTTAGCATGTCAGCACGTATATTCGCCCCGCGGCTCATGTTTATCCTTGCATGTCTAACCCTGTACGTCCAGGTTGTAACCTTCGGGTCTGTATAAAATGTGTCCCTGCGAAGTCAGGTTGCCCCGTACGTCCGGGATGCCCTGTACGTCCGGGATGCCCCGTACGTCCGGGAAGCCCTGTATGTCCAGGACGCCCTGTATGTCCAGGATGCCCTGTACGTCCAGGAAGCCCTGTACGTCCAGGGAGGATGCCTAGGAGGCATCAGTACGTCTAAATCCCCACATGTATTAACCTCTCTTTTCATCCATAGATTTCCACTGCATCCCACAAGGTAAGATTTCATCACGTTCAGTACTTCATACTTTCACTTCTTTTGGGGGTTCATCGGAAACGGTTCTTCCCTTCCCGAATGACATCCTACAAAACCTGGGCCTAATCGCCAAACACCATTTCATTCACTTGTTATAAACTGTCATCATTATGTTTCATTTATATAATGTGACCCGATAATAAACATGTATTCCATACATCACGTCTCTCCTGATTGAAATGAAGCTCAGCGCAAGTTCAGGCAGGAAGACCTATCACTTGTATTGCGCGTCATGGCAATACTCGCTCCCTTCACTAAATGATAGGGAGCGCCACTCCTCAGCTAACCTATCACTTCCCTCCGTTCCAAGCCTAATCATCGCACCTGTTAATCCCTCTATATATGCTCTCCCCTTTTCCATCAGCTGTCTTCCAGGTGTCAACGCGCAACCCTCCTCCACCCCTTCACCTCCTGCTTCCAA
The DNA here is from genome assembly GCF_949606895.1 of Notothenia rossii. Taxonomy (NCBI): domain Eukaryota; kingdom Metazoa; phylum Chordata; class Actinopteri; order Perciformes; family Nototheniidae; genus Notothenia; species Notothenia rossii. Next base: position 42,861,005 of record NC_136904.1, read on the forward strand.
CTCAGGGCCAAGCTCAACCTTCTCCCTTCCAACCGGACCTAACCACTTATCACCACCACCAGTGTCTAGACCCGGGGGGGTTCATCGGAAACGGTTCTTCCCTTCCCGAATGACATCCTACAAAACCTGGGCCTAATCGCCAAACACCATTTCATTCACTTGTTAGAAACTGTCATCATTATGTTTCATTTATATAATGTGACCCGATAATAAACATGTATTCCATACATCACGTCTCTCCTGATTGAACTGCATCGGGTAGTTTTTAATCATACGAAGCCAGATTAAATTAAAGAACAACTTCTCCAACCTTATACCTTTCTCCAGAGTGCCGTGGTGCATTGTTTATTAATGTGGTTCAGCTGCATTACTGCTCGCTGCAGTGCTGCTCGTGCACCGGAGTTTATTCTCCCGTTAACTCGCAGCAGCGGCCGCTGTAAAGTTTTCACTGTCTGACTGTCACACAAGCAGCTGATAAATATCCCCCATCCCCATCAGTGAATGCGTTTCTGTCTGAATGCTGTTTGGCATCACAACGCTGTTATGAAAGTTTCTCTGGCATTCTACAGGTGATGTTAGCATAGCAACCAAAGCTAATCAGACTATCTTGACTACTTGTTGCTATCATATTGTGGCATAAGCCGTTTTCTAAACTATAAAATAAATAGAATCACACTAAGCCTGGTTAGTGTGCCTGAGTTTATATAAGTGTTTTTTATAAGTGTCATGGTCGCGTTAGTCACTTTGCTCAGCGCTACTGCTTGTTACAACTTTTATTCGCTGTACTCGACATGAACTGTTATTGCTCAGACCTCCTCCAATGTAAGCATGACGTATTTGGTTCTTAGATCTTGCCGGGTTGCCGAGTGGGACCAGACTCCAGCAAAGGTCAATTGTGTCTAGAGTGCGCCATCTAGTGTGATCAACTGAAATGCCGGGTATTGCAGGAAAAAGGCAAAATGAATGCGCTCTTTACTATAATTTGGACAATTTTGTACCAATATTCGGCGGGCCGGATTCAAAAGCCCAACGGGCCGTATATGGCCCGCGGGCCTTAGTTTGCCCATGCCTGCTCTAGATGATAGGAATGGAGAGGAGAAAATGCTGCCCCACAATGCCTTGCAGCCGCAGCATTTGCCGTCACACAACATTCGGCCGTTCACGGAAACAACCGATTATGTCCGAGAAATTATATCATGAAAGTTACGGTGCTTATTAAGCATTTTAAAACGTATGTGGTAACTTGCCAAAGTGCTTTGTTTTGAACGTTCATCAGTATTATAATCAAAAAGAGAAATATGAATGTTAGTTTTTACTGAAATGATCAAAAAAAGTCAACATTTCACAGTCTTTACTGAGCTGTGTGGGGGTTGTTCAACTTTTAAAAGATGTTTGAATGGTGATATACACAGTGATAGATGTTACGGACTAACGTTTATAGTAAATACATTTGTATTGATTTTAAGATATTTTCATACAATCATACATATTGGGATCATTTGTATTAATGTGGACCGGAGGGAGAGGGTAACGAGCATACGTTTTATGAAAATTGGGCCTATTAACACATGAATACTGTGTATATTTGAACATATATATATTTAAGAAGTACAATGTAAGACAAGCAGAACTTTATTATACTTAAGTCATTATACTTATTTGGGCCGATTGAAAATTGTCCGTGGGCCGCATTTGGCCCCCGGCCCGTAGTTTGGACACCCCTGATGTATGGGAATGCCATTTTTTGGTAACCATGCTGACACAACTCCAAGTTCTGCTTGGTGTGGTGGAAAGCTGCACCTTAAAATCTATGTACTGCTTCAATCTGGATCAGAGAATAATTGTTTTCTGTGTATCTTTACATTCAACTGAACTCTTTAACTGAACAACAGTTACTTTATACAAAGGCCCTGGCTTAGGGGCCTCCTGACCCCTCGGGCCCCTGAGCCTCTTTAACACATGCAGTGATCCAAAACCCATTCCCTGCCTGAGCTGCAAAAACAGTTTGATGTGACAAAGAAGTAAAGGGACTCCTCCTGCTGGGGTCTTATACCAGAGGATACTTTTGTCTACCCTTTCTTTACACAGAAAGACACATACATGTTACCATGCATGCCTCATATATACAGTATATTGAGTTTGTTGCAAAGAGCAAGAGAGATGTGAGGTGAGAAGATGGGGAAAATAAAAGTGAGGAGGAGGAGGAGCAGAAGAAGAAGTAGGGTGCATGGAGGGTGTGAGTGCTGTGTGAAAGGCTTCTAACTGGGTTACTGTAACTTAGACCTGGAAAGTTGTTCAACGTCCTCTGCGAATCTAGCTCCGTGACCACTTTATACAAGTCATAAAGCACATGTTTTTCTCATCTGGCAAAAGGAGGAGGAGGAGGAGGAGGAGGATGAGGATATGAGGAGTCAACATAACTGAAATAGAAATCTGAATTGGAAGCAGGCATACAGATCAAAATGTAATCCTTCTTATGACCCAGCTGAGCAGCGAGAGACAGAGTGAGGAAAGATTATGTGATTCCGCAACGCTTTACCCTATCTTTACAATTAGTTTCCTACAGGTGCCGCACTCTCCAAAATCACATTGAGCAACTTCTCTAACAGGGTCAAGGAAAGGATGATTTAAGCCTTGACTATATTTACGTGCAGGGCTACTAACAGCATGCCACAATTTGTCTCTGTCTCGCTGTGTTTTAGCAACATCTGGCGCCCAGAGATTTAGGTTAGACAGGTAATTAGTGGCACATATTTGTCCGAAAGACAGGTGTATTTTCATTTAAGAAACACTCCATCACGTCTCCGGATGGGAGCCTGTTTGTTACACTCCAGCTGAAGGAGGCACATAAGCTCTGCAGCCCGCGTCTATACGGGGGTTTCACTTTTATTTTGTGGATGTTTTAGGTATAATAATGGCAAAGACACATAAAAAGCATGCCACCCGTGCACTGGTAAAGCCCTGCTTTCATTACACAACCCTTGCATGATTGCAAGGTTTGGCATCGACTATCCCAAAATGTTTTCCTGCTTAAGTATGAGGCATTACTCCGTGTTAACAACCTCACACAGGATTAAATGTCTAATATCAATGTCCCATCTAAAAACATATTTCCCTCCATCTCTTTCTGCGTCACGTTACCCCTGTTTTTTATTTCCTCCTGCAACCACACTCATCCCCATGTTAGCTTTAGGAACAAAATATATGATTTCAGAATATTAAAAAAGATTGAATTTCTTAAATACTTCAAACCAAAGGTGGAAAGTAACTTAGTACATTTAAATGCTGTGTGTTATACTTCTACTCCAGGGACATGTTGTACTTCTTGCTTTCATTATGAATACAAAATATAAACTCAGTAACAGTACATACATTAGTTAAAATTATCTCCACCTTTAACAGCTGCAACATTAAAGTAATGAACTGCATCAATTATTACAATCCAATGAATACATATACTTTATTCTGAAATGAGTCATTCTGCATAATGAGTGTTTTTATTTTTGGTTCTCTAAGTACAGCTTATTTTGAAACTAGTACTTTTTCTTTGAATGCATGACGTTTGCTTGTAGCAAAGGATTTTACAGTGTAGTAGTATCACTGCTTTTACTTGAGTAAAATATCGAAATACTTTGTCCGACCCTTTCTTATGTTTCTCTGTTCTATTCTCCAATTCTTCCTGTCTCTGGTTACTGCAGCTCCTCAGTCTGCTCCATCATCAGCCCTCCGTGTTTCTCCTCCAAACTCTAACTTTCGTCCTGCCGCTCCAGATGAAGCTGTATAGTCTTTTAAAAAAAGAAATGCACTTCATCATGGTCACTGGGCTCATGGTTCTAATAAATCAAGGTGCCGTCCACCATTGCTGCTCCTCTCTGGAAACAAACTGCTGCTGGATGGATCTCCTCAGCTGCTCCTAATGGAGGTCACACTCACAGAGACACTTTTACCCACACGGACCAGAGAGAAATAGAGAGGAGCCATGCAAATAAGCTGTGCTGACTGAAAGAAAAACGCATTAGGTAGAAGTGTCCTGCCATGAGAACATGGAGTCCAATGCAATGGAAAACACTTTTACTTTCAAATCAAATGGAAGGATAAAAGTGATGAATTAACGCTAATTAATTATTATTATTATTATTATTATTATTATTTAGGATTGCTTGTTATTAAAGAGTTATTTATACATTTTGGAGCACATTGTTATTGTCTTCTTGAGTTCTTCCACATGTGTGTGGGCATGCAAATGTTCCATAAACAAAATGCCATGTGCAAACTTGTATAAAACATGGGCATTGACTGACATGTTTGCAGCGTTGGAATGTACTTATGCTTCACTTAAGTACTTCTACCCCAGTACATCTCACTTCACTAAATTGATTTGACGGCTTTAGTTATTCTGCAGATTTAGGTTAACAACACATACATTATAATATTATATCAATAAGGCTAACGGGGAGTTTCACCAGCTGTAAAGTCACAAATAAAATATACAAATGAGATTGTATTCATTGTTGATGTAGTACAAACTCCTAAAAACTAAGATGAGATCTTCAAATTCAGATGTTTAGATAATTTAGCTTTAAACAATCTATTGATTATGAGAATTGTTGCTGATGATTTACCTGTCAATTATAACATTTGAATAGCACTTCCGGGAGAGAACCCACTGCCATGTTTCGAGATTAAGACTTTGAGATTGTATTTCCAAATTAAAAGCATCACAATAATTTCACTCTAAAAACATTTCAAGCAGCAAAAAGTAACAACAGAGGTAAAGTTGTGCAAGCAAGATTTAAAAAATATATATAGTATAGAGCTTTATAGTAGGAATCTCACCTCAAAAAGCTTTCAAGTATATGCCAACGTCATATAATGAACTAGATATAAGAAAAAGCAAACATAAAGTAGGAAGAATAAACATGAAATGAATAGTTAACATTATTATTTCAGATTTATCCCCAGATTAGACTGACCAGTAGTTATCCGCTCTGTCTCATGTCTACAGGAGCCGCCTTTACATTCCTGCCATCATGTGTTGAAATGCATTCAGTGCTTTGTATGAAGCCCAATGTAACAGGCATATTGTTAAAGCAGCATGCTACAGCAACATATTACCAATTATAATTTCCTATTTGATGAAATTAATTAGAGCTTCATCACATTCCTCACCTCCACGATGATATAGGTCATTATGAGGCATTAAAGGTCATTACAGTAATGCTTGTCATATCATGTCAGCCTGCATACACCCTCATCACAGTGAACATACATGTAGCGGTTAATGCTTTCATGCCACTGTCTTCATTATACATGTAGAGACGTTTTTCTCTCAGAAGTCTCAAAAAATGTGCTGGCCCGCACAAAGCAATACCCTCTGCAGCCACGATATCCATGGAAATGTATTCCTCCATATTTAATTGTAAGTGTGAGGGGGAAGAAAACAACGAGATCAATTGTGATTCAACTCATTCCCCTGAATGGAATTATCTGCACACAAAAAGAAATTCAAAATGTCTCTGCTGTACAGGCTCAATCAAAATATTCTGATCCTAGTTACAGAAACTGAATATGTATGAACAGCTCAAATATGCTGAATTTATTTTGAATATTTAATGAGATATAAAATATAAGTCTATTTCAGCAACAAATAAAATCAGTCTTGTATGAACGGTGCCATAGATTGAAAACGAATGGTGGGAAAGAGGGTGAGACGGGGGGGAGGAGGAGGAGTGGATGAGACGGGGGAGAAAAACAAAGGGTGTCAGAGCTTCATCAACATGCTATAACTGAGTGGCACGGCCATATTTCCCTGCATCAAGATCAGTCAAAATACCAATGTGCAAATGTGAGCACCTCCTCCCCTCCTCCCCTCCATCTTTCCATCTCTCCATCTTTCCATATTCTTCCCCCCCCCCTCCCTCCTTCCTTCTCTCTGCCTCTATCTCTCTGTGTGTCCAATCACACGGCAGTCCTTCTCAATAAAACAAATTAACTGATTAGACATTTTAATCTCAGTTGTCTTTGACCTTGTAGAATATATTACTGATGTCTACATCGCTGAGAGCAGATAATGCGGCAGGCAGCTGCTTTTCTTAAAGACAAAACTGCCCTTTTTAAAGAGGCGCCAGACACACAAGCTAACAGGTTGGGGGCAGAAATCACCCTCCTCCTCCTCCTCCTCCTCCTCAATGCCACCCTCCCTCACCCAATCCCCCCTACTTCACCACAATCACACACACACACACACACACACACACACACACACACACACACACACACACACACACACACACACACACACACACACACACACACACACACACACACACACACACTCCCCCCCTCCTCCCTGCAGGCAGCCAGTGGAGAAGGGGTTAAGGCAGAATGCATTAACAAAAGAAAATTATAGCGTAAACAGTTCATAAAATCTCACAGCCCCTGATGTCGGGGCTAGATCATTAAATTTCTGCAACAATTAGACCTTTTCTCACGGCGGCAAATTGGAGCCGTTGCCATGGCAAATCCGAGCCCTTAAGTCATATATCTTTGATTGCGGAAAGGTCAGGCGCAGACAGCCTAATAACTCAGGGAGCTGTTTGACAGATTTCATCCAAGCATGATCACATAACAGAGCCAAACTATGTCGGCAGTTGTTAAAAGCAAGGGAGGGGTCAGCGGGAAGGTTGGGGTTATGGAATGCTTCTGCTCGGCTGGGCCCAGCCTGATACTGTTCATGACTGACTTTAAATCCACTGGAATAAAAAAAGAAAAGGGAAAAAAGGCGGATTTCTTTAACTGTGGGTCAGTGGGGGTTGTTTTTTTTCACTTGACCAAACCCGGATTAGGCTGTAAAGGGGGTGATGTTAGGGATGGGTGATTTAATGCCTGCATGATGTTAGAGATTTCTCCTAAAAACAGAATAGAATAGAGTAGAATATAATTAGGCAGAGCCTTCCTAGAGAAAACAGGAAGCCGTGATGAGCGTGGAGTGACTGACAGTGTTTTGAGACACCAATGATGAACCATGATTTATTTCCTGTTCAAACACATATGTTGAGGGAATTGAGATGGATGTGAGCCCCCGGTACGGTGAGGGATCGAGCGGCGGGCTGCAGTAGAAATCCCTGTCATCGACTCGTTTAACGACCCTGACACACAGAACTTTGAATAACAATCAGCTTCTCCTGACTCCGTTAAGACTACATGCCTGATACTGCTGGGTTGTTTAGAACTACCCCCCCCCCCCCCCCCCCCCCTCTCTCTCTCTCTCTCTGCTTCCGTTCCTCTATCCTTCTATCTCTGTAGGCAGTGCTGGCATTTCAGCTGTCTATCCCAAATGGCCCCAGCTGAACAGAACAAGTGCATATACCACCCCCTGCTGGAGGACTGGGGTAGTGGTTAATTTGATCTGATGGTATGTTGTTAACCTCTTGTTCTGTGCTGAGGTTGGGAGAGTAACTTAAAAAAGGTTTTCCAGTACAATTACTAGTTATCTGTAAAAAAAAGTTATTAGTAACCTAATCTGGGCATCTAAATATAAAAGTTACCTGATTACTTTCAGTCATTTTTGGATTACCTTAATATCAAATTAATTACAAATAGTGGCTGAGTGAAGAGATAACAAAATATGAGTCAGTGTTCAATAACTTTTGTATATTATGCGTATGCAACACTTCATTGTGATGCATTGGTGCGAAATATTGGGACATTTATTTTACATTATTATTAGCCTTGTAAATTGTCGCAAATTCATCACATTACCAATTGACCCAATGTCCTCCCATAATTCCAGCAAAGATTTTGAAATGTGTTATCTCATGGCAAATGCAGAAAACACAATGACTGGGGAGATATCGCCGGTGTGTTAAATGGAACATTTATTTTAATAAGATTCCATATAACACATTAAGGGGTTTTGAGGGTTACTTTAAAAATGAATTCTGTTATAATTACTAGTTACCTTTAAAACATAATGGGAGGATGAGGCTGTTTTTTACTTAAGTTTTTTAGGTTAGACTAAAGAACTATTTAACATAGAAAAGAAGACACCAAGATATTTAGTATGATCACTAAAGAAATACAGCAATTCATCATATTGTGTAGATTATTATGTTAGATTTGTTGCTTTCCCTGTCTCAAAAGTCTACTTTTCGTGAGTTTCTCTGCTCTTGCAGACAATTAATTTACCAGCTGATCAAAAAGGCTTTTTAGATAGTTTATTCTGCTTAAGAGGAGGAAGAATTTACTCAGCATATGATGATATGTAAGGTTATATATTAACTGTCAAACATTATCCAGTGTGTCCCACTGTGGGACAAATAAAGTTTTTCTCATTTTGATTGAATAGTTGGAACTAAAGTAAGTACAAGTTATCAACAGTGTTCGGGTATTTTGGTTATTTTAAAGTCACTGTTTTTTTAATCTTTTTCTAAAAACTTATGGAGCATATGTCAGCTTTTTTGAGTGTGGGCCCCTGCTTAGTCAGCTTCTTAGCATTATGGTAAGTACAGTATATACGACAGGGTTTTTTCTCAATTAAATATATTAGGGACCAACTCCTCTTTGAACGAGATCTAGATCCCAAGATCTGTTCGAAGCCCATAAACATGTATGTGTTTTTCCTGAATGGACAATAAGGGGTGCTTCAAATGTCTTTCATAAGATAAATTAGAACACCTTTTGGCACATGAGTACAAATAAATAGTAATGTCTATATTGAGGTTTAAGTATACACATCTATTATAAAATGTTTAATATGCTATTACAAACGAATGTGCCACAGCCGAAAGCTTTCAAAAGGAAATGGCTTGTTAAATATTGCACAGTTTTTTGTATCCTTAATATAATTGTTCTCTCTTTCAGCCTTAAGCGTGAACAAGGTCTTGGAGCTTTTATTTATTTTTATTTTTTAAACATTATTCCCTCTAGCTTTTATTACAGTTGTACTGTTCACGCATTCTAGAGAGTAAGCCTCTTGCGGCATAGCTTAAGTCTTATTGCAGTGCATGACAATAAGTCATGTGGGCCATCTAAGCTAATTTACAGATGGCCCTGAGCCCAATAGAGATTGCCCTGAAAAATGCGCGCGGACGAAATGACGCACGAAGGGTTTGGGGGGCCTCGCCCGAGAACATTTAGATTTTTGCAGGTCTTAGATGTTGTCTGGTGCATTCTCTAAACTGAATTATAAGATGAACCACCACAATATTATATTGTACAATTTCAATTTTATTCTTAATTTCACTTGTTTGTTTGTTCTTGTTTGTGTAGCTATAAGAAATACTTAAGTTGTTGGTCAAGACACTTTCCATCTGATGAAGGCAAATGCTTTCCCAGATTTAAAAAAGTAGAAAACATTACATTCAGTTATAACTGCCAAAACAAACATTATTTACACTATTATGGCCCCTTCTAAAAATGTTTGTAATGTTATCTACTGTAAGTTGGTCGAACGAATGCCTCCTCATCCGGAAGCTGACCGAGCAGACCCGAGCAGCAGTCGAGAGGAGCCGAGCGCATCCGCGAAGCACACAAAATGGCGACGTCAGAGTTCCCGTTAGCCGGCAAATCTAAATTTCTTCGGTCAAAATGTCCGGTCAAAATAATTTCCCTTTAGCGCAATACCGCTTCAGTTGCGCCACTTATGTGACAGACAAGAAGAGTATGTGACAGACAAGAATAGTCAATTATAATGTCTAACACTTAATGTGGAGAAAGAGATGTCCTGTATGGGTTGATTGTGCGTTGATCTATTGGTAATGCCTCGGGGTTCCGGTGGGCATGTAAACAAATGCATAATGCTGCGCTATACTTTGTGGCCTCACCCAGTTGCATAGCGACACTTATTGTTTAGGTGTCTTTTAATAAGCAGGTAGTCATATCATTAGCTAGAACTAGCTGGATCTGATCGATATGGACATAAACGCGAGTGAAGTCTAATCTGAGGGGAGAGAGAGATCAGTTGCTGCTGACGAGTCGACACACAGCTCTGCATGATCACATGCAGCGGTGAGCGGACAAAACACACACTTCAGGTTAGAATATCACACGTAGCTATTTTAATTACCTCTCAAACTACCTAAACTAGTTATAGATATGCTTAGTTTTACTATCGGGTCACTCATTACTGGATCCGCGAGATGCATGATACTGGCATAATAGATTGCCCGATCGGGCAACCAGCAGGTGAGGCTTCATTGCCCGAGCTAAATACTCAACCCAGTCTCACGGCATTTCGTGTTCACCAACACGATTTTTAATCTATTGATTCATGTTCACCAACACGATTTTCCCCTTTTTTTCGTGTTGCACAGCACGATTTTAAAAGCAATGTATTTCTATTGGTAGTCTCACGACATTACGTGTTATAGGAAGACCGGAAGCTGTGTGGTTCATAAAAGCATGTTCTTACTCAATATCAAGCCACAATTATTGCTCTTATTTTAAATCGTATAATTTCTGACTTTTGTTGCCGTCTGTGAGGAAAATAAATGGGGCTGAGAGCCTCAGGATACTGAAATCTGTATATATGTAAATCTTTTTTTCCTTCTAATTTGTTATTCTTTTCAAAATAAAACACTGTTATTTACTCACCAATAACACACAATTATCCTTGTTTTTATTTATTTGTTTAATTCCATAATCTCTGTTTTTTTTGGCGTCCGTCAGGAACTGAATTTCAAAATAAAAATAACCGGAAACAAATGTACACATTTCGAGTTCAGGATGGCCGAAGACACTACACTACCCATAATACCCAGCTATCGTTTAGGACTACAGTCCCCGTGATTAATCTTCAAGCTCTGGAATTGGATGTTGGAATGGCAGTGCGCCAAGGTTACGCCGAGCGTCAAACAGCTGTTTGAAATGGAACGAAACCACGCCAGACTATCAAAAACTGGAATCGAACGCCCCCCCAGGACTACACATGCTATGGGACGTCTCTACTGAACGTTTTCGTTTTTCCCACAATTAGAAGTTGCCAGTATTAAATACATTGGTGTTATCAAATGTAAAACATATAATTAATAAATGGGTGAAAATCGCTTGTGTCCATAATGCGCATCATTAATATATACCCACATGACAGCTCATTGTTACTTTGTAATTCTACTCCACTAAAATTCAGAGGTTAACCTGGTATTTTTACTCCACTACATTTATTTGAGTTACTTTGCAGATTCTGATTAATGATGTGAAATATAAACAACCCTTAAAGCAGACTTTAGTTACACCTGAGTAAAATTCAGGGAAGGTGATTGTCAAGTGCCAACAATCAGGAGAGATATTTGATAGTTGGTCCTTGAGAAGACTAAACATTTATCTGCAATTGACATGAATGGAAACGAGTCATAAAGTATATTCATTACTCATTATTCTCTACTAATAGTTAATTAAAGACTGTATAATGGCTATTTTGCACATCCCTTTCAAGATTTCAAGATTTTCAAAGGTTTATTGACATATCATAATACACAACTGTGTATGCAATGAATTAAACACTTGGGTCACAGGTTCCTCAACAGCGCAATACAAGACATCTATCAATATGTGTGTACCACCATGGTACCACCACCATTAAACTGTCATATTCTGCACATTTCTTATACTATATACATACATAAGAGTATAATTCATATGTATGATATCAGTTAAAATAAGTGCTTCAACATAGTCAACATTGCAGGAAAGCAATATATTAGACGTTAAGTACTTTGTCAGGCTTAATATTTATCTGTAGATACCCCCAAAGCTTTTTTCTCATTTAAAAGAAGACCTTAATCTAAAGTATTTTTTAATGTTTGAATAAAGGTTAATTCGTTTTTCTGTTTTGCACATCCTCATATTAATATCTTTGTACATCCAGCACTAAACTGTTTTATTGTAGAGATCACTTACAGTATCTTCTTGATTTTTTATATTCTATATTTCTATCACAGACCTTCTACTTTCCCCCTATGAAAGTATGTACTCTTAATATTTTTTTAATCAAATATAACACATAAAAACAATAATTCAATAACATGCTTTAACCACTAGGCGGTGCACACAAGGTGCACACAGCCATAATAACTTTTTATTATTAGTGTAGGACACTTATGTATGTACAACATCTGAAGATGTGTAGTTTTATTCATGCTTTCACATAATTTTACAGCATATTGCTATACTATTTCAGACTCAGTATTTACATTCTTATATTCAAAGAAAATCAGTAATATCTTTAAAAACTACAAGTCCTTTTATATCAGCTGTGCACCGTTATGGTGTAAATATAACCTATCTACCAATTGGATCAAATGTAAAAGTCAGCCGAATTAGTGTTGATACTGCAAGGAGACGAATTGTGTGAAGAAAAATTGAAGATGTTGTTTAATTGTTGATATATATATGATCCACGTCAAGTCTTCAGTTTCGGCGGCATTTCTTCCAGTTTTTCCAAAGGTCTTCTCATCAGGGCTCTATAAATAAAGAACTACGGCCGATCTGTAATATTTAATGCAGCCGAACCGTGTATTACAATGCCGTTATGTGATGACTTTCAAAGAGAAAAGCAAGAACACACGGAATTAAGTATTAATTTATTCTTTTATAATGTTTTCCGGATTTCATATCATATAAACACCAAATCCCAGCATGCATTGCGGCTAAAACATCCAATCAGCGAGCTTAAACCATTGCTGAGGATCTTGGGTAATCGCTCGAAATGCCTACGTCTGTTTCCGGTTATTTTTATTTTGAAATTCAGTTCCTGACGGACGCCAAAAAAGCCAGAGATTATGGAATTAAACAAATAAATAAAAACAAGGATAATTGTGTGTTATTGGTGAGTAAATAACAGTGTGTTATTTTGAAAAGAATAACAACTTAGAAGGAAAAAAGGTTTTACAAATATACAGATTTCAGTATCCTGAGGCTCTCAGCCCCATTTATTTTCCTCACAGACGGCAACAAAAGTCAGAAATTATACGAATTAAAATAAAAGCAATAATTGTGGCTTGATATTGAGTAAGAACATGCTTTTATGAACCACACAGCTTCCGGTCTTCCTATAACACGTAATGCCGTGAGACTACCAATAGAAATACATTGCTTTTAAAATCGTGCTGTGCAACACGAAAAAAAGGGGAAAATCGTGTTGGTGAACAGGAATCAATAGATTAAAAATCGTGTTGGTGAACACGAAATGCCATGAGACTGGGTTGAAATACTAGATGGCCCCGGGCCATCGGGCAGTCCTTAATGTCGAGCCCTGTATTGTATAATTTCAGATCTAATGTTGTGTAGTCCTGTGCCAATGCAACACCAAAATAGAGCCCCTGACCAAACACTTAAAGATTACACTGAATACCTCGTTAATATAAAAATGGGACTGTGGTTTTACAATCTCTATCACTGTGAACTGACCCTTCCTTAGATAAGTGTTTAAATAGTAGTCAGTTCAAGTGTAGGGATCCATGTCTGTCAGCCATACCCCTCTCCTCTCCTTTATGGACTGGAAGAGCAAAGGCCACTGGGAATTGTAGGACAAAGGAGAGGAGATATGCTGCAGGCTAATGGGGAAGAGGGCACAGCTGTGACACAAAATCTCTCTCTGGCAATGAAGTCTGTAAAATCCTCTCCCAGATTCCCACCCTGAGTCAAATATCTCCTAGAGCTCTTCATATCTTTTCTTCTCCCCTGGAATTCTGGAATACGCCCCCCCACCCACAGCACAGACGGCTCTTCCACATCTACACAGTCTGGTGGATTCTCAGTCTAAAACTGAGGTGTAGAATTTGTAACTGTAGAATGAACCCGTCATATTTACATTGATATACCCTTTATATCTGATGGAGTTTGCCATGTTTCTACATAATATCTGAACAAACTCTTACCTTTTGGGTGTTTACCTTACCTGAAGGCCACAGTAGTTCTCTGACATGCTGGTAAAACTTGAATAGTTAACTGTAAAAGGTCCTCTTACTTACTGTTGTGCACTTAAAGGCTCAGGCTTGGTGTCTCATAGAAGTATTGATGAGTGAAAGGGTATAACTGTAACGGTGAGTGAAGCAAGCAGGACCCAAACGCAGATAACACTGAAAAATCCTTTATTTCAAGGCTAAATGTCAAAAATGTGGGGGGGGGGGGGAAGGGGGACCGGAGGAGGGACACAAAACTAGGACCACCAGGGTGGGTGGAGGGGGTCAGGTGGACGGGCCTGGGCTGACAGCCCAGGAGCACATCGGAGGGCCCGGAAGGGATCTCGGGCGGATGGCCCGGGGTCAAGGCAGAGACCATGGTGGGGGTCTCGGGTGGACGGCCCGGGGGCAAGGCAGAGTCCATGGTGGGGGTCTCGGGCGGACGGCCCGGGGGCAAGGCAGAGACCATGGAGGGGGTCTCGGGCGGACGGCCCGGGGGCAAAGCAGAGTCCATGGAGGGGCGAAGACCACAGCGGGCGAACTCCGGGGGCCGAGCATGAGGGCGAAGGCCGCGGCACTCAGGAGGCCGGGCTCGAGGACGAAGACCACAGCTCTCAGGGGGCCGGGCTCGAGGGCGAAGACTGCGGCACTCAGGGGGCCGAGCACGAGGGCGAAGGCAGTGGCTGGAAGAGTCAGGGGGCCGGGCTCGAGGGCGAAGACCGCGGCCCTCAGGGGGCCGGCTCGAGGGCGAAGACCGCGGCTCTCAGGGGGCAGGGCTCGAGGGCGGCGACGGTACAACTCCGGAGGACGGGCAGGAAGGCGCTGATGGGACAGCTCCGGAGGCCGGGCAGGACCCGGTGTCGGCCAGACAGGAACCGGAGCCGGTGGGACAGGCTTCGGCAGGATCCCCCACGGAAGAGGACCAGGAATTGGCAGGACCCCCGGCGAGATAGGTGACAGCAGGACCTCCAACGGAACAAGACATAGAATTGGCAGGACTCTCAGCGGGACCTCCAACAGAAAAGGACATGGGGTTGGCAGGACTCTCAGCGGAACCCCCAACGACACAGGACATGGAGTTGGCAGGACCCCCAGCGGAACCTCCAACGGCACAGGACATAGGGTTGGCAGGACCCCCAGCAGAAGAGTAGTCAGCGGAACCCCCAACGGAACAGGACACAGGGTTGGCGGGACCCCCGGCAGAAGAGTAGTTGGCAGGACCCCCAGCGGAACCTCCAACTGCACAGGACATAGGGTTGGCAGGACCCCCGGCAGAAAAGTAGTCGGCAGGACCTCCAACGGCGCAGGACATAGGGTTGGCAGGACCCCCAGCAGAAGAGTAGTCGGCGAGGCCTCCAACGGGACAGGACATGGAGTTGGCAGGACCTCCAGCGGAACCTCCAATGGACCAGGACATTGGGTAGGGACTTGAGAGGGGACTCGAGAGGTGACTTGAGAGGGAACTCGAGAGGGGACTTGAGAGGTGACTTGAGAGGAAACTGGAGAGGGGACTAGAGAGGGTTCTTGAGAAGGGACTAGAGTAGGGACTAGAGTAGGGACTAGAGAAGGGACTAGAGAAGGGACTAGAGAAGGGATTTGAGTAGGGACTGGAGTAGGGACTAGAGAAGGGACTAAAGAAGGGACTTGGGAAGGGACTAGAGTAGGGACTAGAGAAGGGACTTGGGAAGGGACTAGAGTAGGGACTAGAGAAGGGACTAGAGAAGGGACTTGAGTAGGGACTGGAGAAGGGACTGGAGAAGGGACTAGAGAAGGGACTAGAGAAGGGACTAGAGGAAGGACTAAAGAAGGGACTAGAGAAGGGACTAAAGAAGGGACTAGAGGAGAGACTATGGCTGTTGGGGCCGGAACCAGGGCCGGAACCATGGCTGCTGGGGCCAGGACAGAGACTGGAACCATGGCTGCTGGGGCCAGAACTGGGGCCGGAACCATGGCTGCTGGGGCCAGAACTGGGGCCGGAACCATGGCTGCTGGGGCCAGAACTGGGGCCGGAACCATGGCTGCTGGGGCCAGAACTTGGGCCGGATCCGTGGCTGCTGGGGCCAGAACTGGGGCCGGAACCATGACTCTTGGGGCTCGGGCTGCTAGTCTGGCCTTGCGACTCTGTCTCTCCGACTCTGTCTCTCTTTCGAGTTCCAGAGAACGGCTCCTAGACAGGACCAGGAACTGGGGAAGAAGCAGAAGTTGACTACAGATGGAACACGCCGAGACGTATGGTGTCAGGTTGGGAATTGGGAGGCAGGGGGCTAGCAGGCCGGGAAACACATGTCGGGAGGATATTCATCATCCAGCCAGGTAAGAATTTCACAAGACATGGTTTCTCTTTTGCTATCTGGTGCGCCTCTGCCTGAGCAGCCTCTTTCTGCTCAACACTGGACGCTCCCCTCCACCTACCATAGCAGAAAGCCAAAGAATAGGTACATTTATGGAGTTCCACCTCAAATGGATCATCTGCTGGGTCCATCTTGGTTGGTTGGTTCTGTTACGGTGAGTGAAGCAAGCAGGACCCAAACGCAGATAACACTGAAAAATCCTTTATTTCAAGGCTAAATGTCAAAAATCAGAACCCTCCCCGGTGAACACAGTCACAGACAAACGACGAACCAACAATGACAGACAGCAAAAACAGAACTTAAATACACACAAGACTAATCAACGAAACAAGAGACAGGTGAGGAGGGAGGAGAAAACACAGGGGCAACAGGTGAACACAATCAAGTAAACAGGTAGGAGGGAACAGGTAGGAGGGAACACACACAGACAGGAAACCAAAGACGGATCTAAACAAGACAAAACACAACGCAGACAGAAAACCAAAGACAGATCTAAACAAGACAAAACACAACACAGACAGATCGTGACAATAACCTCAGTTACAACATTCAGATGTAAAACAAAAAGGATGCAGCTCAGGCAAAAAAGGAGTTAAAAATACTAAACAACTCACAATCATAGTACTGCCGACGCTAGTAGTTTGTGCAAACATCTTTCATAAAGCCGGTACCCGAATCTGTATTGAAACTTTAGCAGCACGATGTGGAATCTGATGATGACCTTTCCTTCCATTAATTCAGGCATTTGTTAAATGTCCTTCTCAAAGGCTGGTTCAGCTGCGGTTAGTGATGGCGAGATGAAGCCTTATGAAGCTTTGAAGCTTTCCAGCCAATTGGTTCGCAAAAGGGTTCATCTCATGAGGCTTCATCATGGGCTTCATTTGAACACAAACCCCCCTGTTGGTCAAAGTGTGTAAAACAAGCAGATTGGACATCTGAACAGTGTGCTCTATCTCATACCGAGTTCCCAATGAGTAAAGCCTTAGAATAACTCTAAACAACAAACATAAAATCATATTTTCTTGTTAACAATATTGTATTTATTCCAGTTTAATGATTGTGATTGAAAAGCCTAAGGAGGCTGGTAAACATTGCAAAGAGGGATTTGTATTCCTTAATAATATTCGTAAACTTAACCATGTTGTAGCCTGAGAAAGGCTAAACCATATCAAAGAATACATTTATTAACTACATTTTCTCATTTAGCTGTACTTTTTTAAACAAAACAAAAGACGTAGGCCTATTGACCAGTCGTTGAACCAGGGACCTTGCAGTTAACAGTCAACTGCTTTCCGGCTGAGCCACAGTACGTACACTAATACTTCCTGAAAACACTGCACTATATTTAGTCCTGTATTTATTCATTTATTTTTGTATTCCTACATTTATTTATGCTTTTATTTATTTATATGTATGACATGTTCCGACCTCTATATAAGTGAGGGTCTGAGCTCTCTTAATTCTATCGTGTCAGCACCGGGCCCGGGTACAGGAGGGGTAATAACGTTCTTATTATACATCCATATGAGCGTTGTGGTTCAACGGTTCAACCGATCTGAATCGCTTTCTGAAGCAGTCACGTGGTATTGACAGGCAGCGAGGCTTCGTTTGTCATCGGTAACGTCACTGGCCCAAAACGATACAAGCCTCGATATAAGGTTCAGAAAAAGCTTCGGGGATTACTCCTCGGCGCAATACGTAACATCACTAGTTGTAGCCTGAGAAAGGCTAAACCATATCAAAGAATACATTTATTAACTACATTATCTCATTTAGCTGTAGCTTTTATAAACAAAACAAAAAAAGGTATTGACCAGTTGTTGAACCAGGGACCCTGCGGTCATGAGTCAACTGCTTTCCAGCTGAGCCACAGCACACACACTGAATTCATCTGAAAACACTTTACACTATTTATTCCTGTATTTATTTATTTATTTATTCATTGATGTTTTTATTCCTACTTTTATTTATGCTTTTATTTATTTATACTTAAAACATGTTCCGACCTCTATATAAGTGAGGGTCTGAGCTCTCTTAATTCCATCGTGTCACCGGCCCGGGTACATGAGGGGTAATACAGGAGGGGTAATATGGTTCTTATTATACATCCATGGGTAATATGAGCATTGTGGTTCAACCGATCTAAAGCACTTTCTGCTTCCAGCAAATTGGTTCACTAAAAGGTTAATCTGATCTAATATGTGCAAGACCCCCTGTTGGTGAACAGGTGTAAAACAGACAAATATTATTTGTAATCTTTGACATACTAAAAATACTGGAAATAATGATACAAAAGTGTAAAAGATGTCAAATGTATTTGTAATCCTGTATTAACAGAATTTGGCATCAGTAAGTGTTTTAAAATGACTGTATATAATAATAAAAACAATGTACCAATACAGTATCTTGTTGTTATAGCTATACATAAATAAATGTAAATGTCTGCTGCCTTCTATAAAGACAAAAGAAGCAATATATGTTCAAAAACTGGAAAAGAAGAAGGGTTTGACTTGTCAGAGGGCAGTGAATATGCTTGTGTGACTTTGCAGAGGGCAGTGGGTGTGCGTGTGTGACTTTGCAGAGGGCAGTGGGTGTGCTTATGTGACTTTGCAGAGGGCAGTGGGTGTGCTTGTGTGACTTTGCGGAGGGCAATGAAAATGCTTGTGTGACTTTGCAGAGGGCAGCGGGTGTGCTTGTGTGACTTTGCAGAGGGCAATGAAAATGCTTGTGTGACTTTGCAGAGGGCAGCGGGTGTGCTTGTGTGACTTTGCAGAGGGCAGTGAAAATGCTTGTGTGGCTTTGCAGAAGGCAGTGAAAATGCTTTTGATTCATGGAACAATTTTATTGTTTTTTCCACAGTTTTCAGGCTTAGGCGATTTCTTTTCTTTGACACAACTTCTCCTGCCTTTGAAAAGACCCTTTCACACGGGAATGAGGAAGCAGGTGTGCACAACAAAGTGACTGCAAGTTTATACAGGTTTGGATAAACATGTTTTTGTGTCTGCCAGTAGTTCAGAGGGTCCTCCAAGCGTCCGATATTTGGTTCGGCCAGGCACCGCTGGACTTCAACAGTTGCGTCAGCTGTGGCATTCTTGGTCTTCCTGAATCTTCACAGTCTGATCCAATTTATTCCAGAGTTTGTTTCCTGAAAAGTATACACAGAGAGTGTCAGTGGATGTAGTAATTACTTCAAATTGCTTTAAAATTAATAAAATTACCTGGGGTTTCTTGTTCAGGTTGAGATGTGGATGGACTTTCTTGGGGCACGGCTTCAGGTGTTCGGATCAGGGCACCACATTCAGTCACAAGCCTTTTTGTGGCTTCTGCAGCTTTTAAAGGGCTAAAAAATCTGATCAGTTTGAACCTAGGGTCCAGTAGCGTTGCCAATGACATGATGCTCATAGATTGGAGTGTGTGGAGCCTCTCTCTTAGCTGCCTTAAGAGGTGTTCTCCCATTTCTTTGGCCACTGCTACTGCAGTTTTTGCCATCTCCTCATGAAGCATTTGCTCCAGCATTTTGAGGAGGGGCACAACCTTGGAACCAGATACATTTTTCTCCTCAGAAAGCTCAATGGTGTCATCATTGAATCCAGACAGCAGAGAGATGCACCCACTTATGGTGGTGAACTCAGCAGAGGTCAGTGTGGTGATTTATGTGTTCAAACTGGCTAATGCCGCACCAACTGGTTCTCTGAGGTCCACCAGACGTTGCAGCATATGATATGTGCTTTTCCAGCGGGTCTCCACCTCTTGCAGGAGCTTCAGTGTGGGCCTTCCCAATTGCCTTTGAACCGATACAAATGCATGATAAATAAGCCATAAGTCATTCACTACAATGAGGTAAATTGGACTGGAGTTCCTGCTGTAACATAAACCAAAGTAACCATACAGTAAGTACTAAATGATTAAGGACACGTGGACAGGGACACCTCTTGCAATAGGCAGTAAGGTTGGGCTGGAGTGGATTAGTGAGGGGGTGGGGGGTCAATTAATTAATAGAATAATTTTATAGAGAGCACATATCACCCCTACTTACTCCAAAACAGCAGGAATCCATGAGTAGCAGCTTATCACATACCTTTCACCAGGAGTGTGTGTGTGTGTGTGTGTGTGTGTGTGTGTGTGTGTGTGTGTGTGTGTGTGTGTGTGTGTGTGTGTGTGTGTGTGTGTGTGTGTGTGTGTGTGTGTGTGTGTGTGTGTGTGGGTGTGTGTGTGTGTGTGTGTGTGTGTGTGTGTGTGTGTGTGTGTGTGTGTGTGTGTGTGTGTGTGTGTGTGTGTGTGTGTGTGTGTGTGTGTGTGTGTGTGTGTGTGTGTGTGTGTGAGAGAGAGCAAGAGAGATAGAGAAAGAGAGGTAGTCACACAGAATACGGGGAATGAAATATCTATGAGTGTGTGAGAGAGAAAAAGAGAGTATGATCATGTGTGTGTGACGAGGAACAGAAACTGTGTGTGTGTGTCTTTATGTGTTGCTCCTCCACAGGCAGCCAGGCAACTCTCTTGGATGAATGTTGCCTGAGGTTCACCGGGCCTCCCGCTGCTTCCCGGCACTCCAGGCGTCAGTGAGCAGGGAGGTAATTCGCTGACACTGTGTCACTTGTGATAATTGGGGAACATCAGTGCGCTCACTCACCTGTCCCTGCGCAGGTGCTGGGGTGTCATCGCCCACCGGAGAGGAACAGCTCCTCCTCCTCCTCCTCCTTTTTTTACTTCCTGCCACCTAAACAGCTGTTGTTGATGTGATTGAGGGAGGGACAGGAAGGAAAAAGGCTCATTTAAACCTGTGTTTAGTCATTTATCATCTTTACTATCCTCTATATGTGACCGCTTAGAAGTGCAACACAGCTACAGAGTCTACGAACTAAGCTATATCGTATCTTAGGAGGAAACATGTGGGGACTGCAAGAACCTTGGAGGAACCATGTGGGGACCTCTACAATTGTGGAAGAACCCTGTTGTGTAGCAAGAACTATGGAGGAACCACATGGGGACCGATAAGAGTTGAGACAAATAACTTTGGGGCTGCGAGAATAGTGGAGGAATCATTTGGGGACCACAAGACATGTTTAGGAACCATGTGGGGACTACAAGACTTGAAGAAAGAAATGCTGTGGAGACTGCAAGAACTGTGGAGAAACTGAATTGGGAACACAGGGATTTTGGAGGAATCACATGGGGACCGAAATAAATGTAGTCAAACCAAATTGGGAATACGAGAATTGTGCAGAAACCACATGAGCACCGAAAGATATGTTGACGAACCATGTTGTGACCGTGAGAATAGTGGAGGAACCATGTGGGCACTCAGCATCAATGCTATGACATGGCTAAGAGACATTTGTAAAGAGACACACTGAAACCAGTCCAGAGTTATATGGTTAATTTCATCATTTAAGAAAAATACAAAAGTCAGGACAGAAAATAAATGTCAGATTAGGGTAAACGTGAAACAAAATGGGAGGGGGGCCACCCACAGAACGAGGCAAGAAGGAGCAACAGTCAAACCACTTGGGAGTAATGGTCTGTGAGGCTAATATTTCCTCTGTCTCTACTGAACCCTGAAGGAGAGGGGGTGTGTGGATGAATGGGGAGGGGGGTGGTGGCAGTGGTGGGGGTGCTCACTTGTTGTCCTGTGATGTTGGAGGGAAGGAGGGGGGCAGGAGTGGGTCACCTGTAATGGCGGTGCGCTAGATTGTGGCCATTCCACACTCATTACACCATTTACAATTACTGCTACCTATCGCCCCCCCTTCCCCAAACTCCCCAAGAGGCCAGTCTCAACCATTAGCACCACGACTCAAATGAAGTGGATAATTGTGTCTCTCTGTGGCATATCATGGGACAAGAGTCAGACAAGAGAGGAGGAGGGAGGAAAGAGAGGGAGGAAATGAGAGAGAGAAATGTTGAGAGACAAAGAGATGTACAACATTAAAAAAGGGATTTGGGTTGTAATCAAAGCCGATTGTTTTGACTCATTTTGTGTTACAATGCTACTGGAACACAATGAAAATCAATGACATTATTTTGCAGTTTACAGTCAAGGGCACAATGAAAATGCTGGAGCTATGATTAACAATATTTCCAAATATCACAACTTAAAGGTCCCCTATCATACTGTTTTTCATCAATATATAATATGTCTGTGATATAAACAAAACATGTCTCTGAAGTGTTTGGCTCAAAATACCAAACAGATCATGCATTGCATTATCCCATAATCCCCTCTGTTTCAGCCCTGTTTCAAAAGTGCTGATTCTCTGTCTGTTACTTTAGATGAAAATAAGGAACCACTCCCCACGCCCCTCTGACAGATATTTGGTTAACCTGTTAAGCCCGAGAGACCCCGGTACCGGGGCACTCCTGCAACATCTTGCAGGAAACAGTGTCTGAGGACATGTTCATTTAATAAACTATGAATGTTTTATATCCATGTAACGGAAAGAATCTCATCTAACTGATCATTTTTATTTTGATTTCCAAAAAAAAAAAACCCAATGCTAACGCTGAGCCTCTGAATTAGCATCGAGCAAACAATGCTAACAGATTACTGCACCGAAACTCACTCACAAAACCTTATTATTTATCTGTTCTGCACATCCAACCCATCGTTTCACATCGTGAGGTGACACAGAATCGATGGGTACATACATTATCACTCAATGATACGAACTCGCGACTTTATAAACAAAAACAGACATCAAAACATGTGGCGCTAGGTAGATAAAAACGCTAACATGGCTCACCTGTGTCGTAATCTGGTCAAAAGTGGTCTTCAATGGCATTAAAACGATAAAAACGCAGCTGAAGTTAATCCATAGGTTAATCCAATGTGTCTGTGTCCCTTTGAAATGATTTCTGATAATGCATAAGCAATAAACCTGCTTTTCCGTTTTCAGATGTCAGAGCTGGAGATACTTTCACTCTGATGCAAAACTGCGTGCCCGAAGCCCCCACCTTTTTGTTTTACCATGTGTGTGAGTGGGGAGATTCCCCTTCAATTCTATTGGCTCTAACAGTCAGAAAGAGATGTCAATCACCAAAATCGACCAATGGGTTCCAGAGAAACGGTAAAACTCCCATTTCCACCCAAGTCACCTCAGAGGTGGAGTTTCTTTTGCTAAACCTCTCTAAAAAGGTAAAATGTCACTTGTTTTGCATCAATCTTGATACAGGGTACTTATTATATGTTGTACTTTGGATTCCTTAAGCTTTTAGTCTACCTTACCATCATCCAAGGATAATTTTCACTATGAGTAAAAAAATATTTTTGGATGGACACTATAATTTACAGTTGTTTACTATGTTCAATCTGAATTTTCTTTAAAATAAAAAACATCTATATTGATTCTGACTTTTCTACATCCAACTCACAGGTTTATCATTACTTTGAGAACAAATATTATTAATTTAACCCTTTTAGAAGGGAAGATATGGTCATTTGTTCTGGGAATGTCATTTTCGAGCCTGAGACCTGAAAAACAAGCTCAGGGCTAAACAGGTTAAAAAGAACACACTGGTGCACTAGGAGGAGATTCAGGTGATAAGGTGGGCGGGTGTTACCTTGGTTGGTTATTGGCTAATGGTTACACAAGCTAAAACATCGTTATGACATCATAAAGTGGCCAAAATCTGATCAGCTCATTTTCAGACAGGTTTATATATAAATGGATCTGGACAAAAAGTGAGCGAATCTTTTTTCCTGAAACTTTCAGAATCTCTTTACACAGAGGGGACACATTTTTATGTAGACAAGACAAGAAAAAGTGGATTTTTAAATGTCAAGAGACTCTTTCTATAAATGATAAAAATAAATGAGGTTTTTTTTTTGTTGGCACAATGTTACCATAATTTCTTTATGAAATGTCAGGGGTTCTTAAAACAGCTGGAATTTGCTTTGTGGCACAGATATATCAGGCTGTGGATACACACAGAACACATGTTGGTAGGATACATTCATTGTTGGTTCTGGCCTTTTCATGGGATATGCTAACAAAGACACATGGTTATTTATAAAAAGACATGAAAAAGTAGATTTTGCATAATAGGTCACCTTTAATGTTCGAGGTGAGAAATAATAAGGTAAGATTTGTATATTGATTGTCAGAAAGATTAACCGTTAATGCATTTGCTTCTTTAGTTTAATACATGCATTCACATTTTTCCTTTAGACTTGGTCAGGAAACAAATCTGATAACTTTAAGATGAATTTCATTACAATAAGAGTGCTATGCTTAGAACAAATAGGACTGTCACAATATCAGGTCTCACGAGACAATCATCAAATTCTAATAACGATAATGTAATGTAAGTAATACAAGTAGTGCATTTCCTATTTTTTGTCAAATGAATTCCACTTAAATAAGAGTATAAAAAGGTCGAGAGAGACTGTAACCAGAACTATGTATATGAATTAATGAATAAAGGCACTGGATTATTTACACAATATTTAATGTGTTTTAATAATATGATTAATCCATGTTTGAAATATCACTGTAATTGTCAATATTACTACAACCCTTATTCAAAAGCATCTGTCTTTGATACAAATCCCATTTGCTCTTACTATAAGTAGAACTCTTGTCTGATAGGGATATGCAAAGAACCAAACACACATAAGATATTCACAATTTATCATCTCAAAGCGTTGCCTTATACTCAATTAAAATGATTAGACACTGCTGCAAAAAAAGGCTACCAGATTTGTTCATATGCTGATATTCATTGCAAAAGCACAATAGATATGAATGCCCAGGATATGATGGGTTGGCAGAGCTTCCCTGAAGGGCCCCAGAGGAACGGTGGGATGCTTGCCATGGACCTGATCTGTGTCTCCGGGGATCTCAAGGGGCTTCAGGGTCTAAGTGTTAAGGACTGATGTGGATCACAAGAGCAGCTTCCAGAACATGGTGGGCTAATGACAGCCTACCACTGTGCATCTTCATTCAAAATGAAATACTTCTTATATGTTGCACATAGGGTGGGAAACTCATGAATAGGAAAGTGAACAAAAATAGAGATTCATCTCATGGCGTCTCTTGAATGCTAAATATAAGATGAAGGCCAAATGCTTTCTGAGCAAGCCCAGACAGACTTGTCAAACTTTGTGCCATTACTATCCTTTGTCTTAGCGCAGTTGTCATGTACAGCCTGTACCCGTATGAAATATTAATTTTGCATAATAACTTTCAAAGGAGAATAAAGCACAGAGTTAATTATTAATTGCATGTGTATTCAAGGCATCTCTCTTTTTTCAGACGCGCCAACAAATTGCGACAGTTGCCACTCGAAGGAAAGAGAATCCCCATAATGCCATGCTGAAGCAGAAATGACAATCACTAAACACTGACGCAAGTTCCACTAAACATCTAACCTACATTTCACAGGTATCAGTGGGAGATTCACCAGCACTCTGCACTTTCTCGTCTTCTCTCAGCTGAGAAGACTCATGTCCACCTGCTCTTCACATTTAGAGCATGTGTTAAACTGATACACATGGAACAGCAGTTATGACTTAGGCACACACTGAAATGGTCCAAAGAACATAGCACATGTTTTTTTTTACTTAAAGCTTAAAGATTAGTTTGTTATTTTGAGGCAAAGGAAAATACAAAAAACACAACATTAGGTGTATTAAAGGTGTTAAATAAAGCAACATGTGTAAAAAGTGTGAGGCAATTTGATTTAGTGGAATGATAAAGTAAATGAAGCATGTGACTTTTAAGGGGAAATATTGAGCTAATTTTCAGGTTCATATCTGTATTTTGTGCTATTACAATTTTTTGCCTTTGCAGACCATTATATGCACAAAAAACCGATATAACACACCACAGGTAAGGGGAAAAAAGCATAATAGGACCTCTATCAAATCCACTGAAGCTTTCAATTGAGCGACAAAAAATAGCATCAGATTTGCCGCCTCATCGTTCAACACAGATATAATATACCATTTCCTGCATTTCCATAATTCTTTATCATACTGTAGGTCCAACTGGTCCATTGTTTTTGTTGTCATCTTTGTATGCCTGTTTTTATGCAATATTTTCCGACTAGACAAATGGTTACTGCTAACCTCGATGAACAAAATCTTAAAAATCGCATAACTGCTGTGATTCAATAAGTCAATCACATTTTCTTTTGCAGATTTTGTAATTATTCTTTAATAATTTGACAGAAACCTGACTTTTATTCAATCATACTAAAATGTCTATGGCTTTTACTGTAAGTTAGCGAGCAGCTGCCTATTAGCAACATCCAGTAAACACAGAGCAACATAAGCCTTCATTTAAAATTGTGCAACATAACCAAAGGAGGTTGACTATCCTTTTACCTCTATTTTGGTCTCCACCAGCTCTTGATACAAAGCTGGCTCTTTGGAAGTTGTTTTATGTTCATTGCTTACTTATTATGTATGCTGTTTGGGGCCGTGTGAAATGGATATATTGAAACCTTTTCAAAGAAACCCAAATATTTAACTGAAAGATGCTAAAAAGTTCGGATGAACTTCAGTCAAATTTTCTATAGGTTTTTCCCTTATCATTTGATCTTTTTCTGACATGAAAATACTAATTACAGTCATTTTAACCCATTAGAACAAATAGCCCTTTCAAGATTTTATTGGACCATCCTTTTCTTGTTTTCCCCCTTACTGTACAAAAAACAAGGTTTTATGGATTCTAGATATGTTCTACTGTGTGTGTGCAGACAGCAAGGCCAAGGTCAGTTAATTTGAAGTGGCTACGTCATAAACCCATCAGGCGTCAGTATGGGAGGAAATCAAGCAAGCCGCTCTGATGAGGGGAAATGCTATCTGCTAGACAATGGATATCTCATTTACTGCATTTCTGTCCCATTTCAACACACTTTGCCCAGATCCCGTTAATATGCACGTTATCCGACTGCGTTGAGGGGGCGTATGGAGCCAGCGAGAGGGGGGGTCGGAGGTTTAAAGGGAGTGCGGCTGAGGCGAGACGGACCATTTCAGTGTCAATTTACAGCAATTCCCGCCGTCAAAAATGAGAGGGAAAAAAGTGAGAGTACTTCCCATTTTCTTCCCAGATCTTTTAGTTTAATTCAATTGGACCTTTCAATACCTTATTTATGACACACAGGAAGCATTCACCCTATTGCATTATTGGGAGTGGGGGAGAGATAAAGACGCTGATTCTTTAAAGCTCCTCGGCACAAAAGGAGATAAAAGCAGATAAAAAGAGGAGTGTGTTTTTCATTGTGTTCGGTTCTGTGAGGGAGGAGAGGATTAAGTCGCTTTATAATGCAGCCTGTCTGTGTTCAGGAGACAAAACACTAGCTAATACATTTAACTAAACTCAGACCAGGGCTATATTTGACTTCGACACATACTTTCCAATTGACGACATCAAAACTTACAGCTAGAACTTAACAGGCCATTCCATCAAAGGATATACGGAACAATCTAAATGTAAAAGCTCTTTCTCAATGTATCCTTTAATCTTAGAGCATGTAATGTTTTGATAATCAGGAGAGGGATCATTTCAGAACGCTGATGAGTGTGAATCCCACAGAAAACGCAGATGGGAATCATACAAAAGCAGCGCGCCGCACATGAATAATAGGTCAGATGTGATCGAACAGCTCCATCTACAGCGATGGCGAGCCAGCATCTCGTCTTTTCCAGGAAACTCAATCAATAAGCAGTCACTAATGTGTTTGACTGAGTGAGATGCCTGAATCCATATTGAAATCATTGTTGCACACATCATCTCCCTCAAGTTATATGTGATTAGGCACGACTGCGTTCACATTGGAACATATTTGCTGTTAATTATTGACTTTTTCCTCACAGATGCAAAATGATTGCTAGTGTCTTTAACCCCTAGTCTTCCAGGATCGCAACCCCTGAGCTCTCTTTACACAGCGAAGCATGGAGGGAGGTTTGCCATATAAAGCATAATGAAATGACACATTCCCTTACTGAAGAGCACCGCCGCGATGGCTCCAGGCGCTACCTTTGTCTCCATCACAGCGATGACGAAAATCAAGCATTGTAACGCAACACCCCTGATTTCATGCAATGTGGTGGATTATGGATATGAATTGAACGCTCAGCTCTTTTTTTTTGTGTTCCAATTTCCAAATTAGGATTTTCTGCCTTCATAATGACACAAAGCATTCTCTTAGTCAAATCAATGGCAGCTATTTATATGAGCGGTAATCCTTCACCCAGCACTGAACTGCCAGAAAAGAGGGATGGCTTTTAAAGTAACGCTGCAAAAACAAAGGAGACACTAAATGAATGCAAATTGGCTTCTCTGTCTTTCTGAATGTCCATCTCGGAGAACACGGTTCAGCCGGCCAGGAAGAGGAAACAAAACAGCTGTCTTAAGACAAGCTCATTTGGTAAATAACCTATAACGCTATGTTCACTACCGGTTAAGCTTAGAATAAAATGTTCAAATAAGCAGCCCTCCGCTCTGCTAGCAGCAGCAGCAGCAGCAGCTCATTCCTCTCTGTCTTGCATTTCAACAGAACAGGGCATGAATGCTTGACAAGTGGGCTATCATCCAAGAGATCATTAAGCACAAGGGTTGAAGTGCCATCTTCAGTGCCATGGCAACAGGGTTGAGAGATGAGATAAAAACAATGCGAGGCAGGAGGCAGGAGGCGGGGCGGGCGCTCAACGATCGCCACTGATCGATGGATCTCACTCTTTCGCCAGGAACAGGAAGGGGAGACTGGAACAGGAGGACAGTGAGAGAGAAGGGGGGTGGGGGGGGGAGGCCAAGCAGCTTTAGGGTGTCATAGGTGCACTAACAGTGGGAACTGTCTCTCTTCAAAGCGCCGATCGTTTTCTTCACAAGGGTCTAATTGAACATGTCAAACAGTGCATTTGCATGGGAATGATTATCTTTTACTTTGTGAGCCAGGGGCTTTCACATCTGTACCAAAGAACAGCCACTCAACACTCACACAGAGTGAAGGATGCCGTGTGAAATCAAGGCACAGAATCATACCAACATGGCCGATTATTTTACTATTTCTAAAAATGGTTAGCAACCTCACAAATCTGGGTGCAATCCAAACACATCACCGTAGCGTGGCTTTGTGAAAGCATAAGCACTTTTTGGTGAGTATGCATATTGTATATATACATACATGTATTAAACATACATGTTTCTCTTCCTACATAACAGTCATTTGGAGTATGATAGAGGTGAGCCGAGAGGAGCAAGTGTATTATCTTTTGCAGCTGTCAGCACAGTTTGCGGTTTTGTGCCGAAGCTCCACGGGGCTTCCACTAAATGCCATCAGGTTACGACTGTGGTTGTTTGCTTTTTTAATTATAGCGGGAATGCTTTTTGAAGCGTGCGATAAGCACTCCACGACACCCCCTTACTCTGGGGTTGCATGCACGCACACGGCAGCTCCACCATGCACCTACACACACACACACACACACACACACACACACACACACACACACACACACACACACACACACACACACACACACACACACACACACACACACACACACACACACACACACACACACACACACACACACACACACACACACACACACACACACACACCACACACACACACACACACACACACACACACACACACAACACACACACATATGCCTAAAACATACACAACCCCGGTTTGGGTAGTTGTCTGTCTCGCAACATGTGCTAATCAATCTGTTGAGAGCAATCTGTCAGGAAATCTTTAGCTTTAAACAACCCGGTGTGAATAGGGATGAGGCCCTTTCCATGGGGCAGGGAACTGCAGGGATTTAGCAATAGCTGTCTTTACGCATCCCGGAGTGTCAATAAGGATTAAGAGCGAGCTTTTATCTCTTCAAACACACCGACCAGTAGCTCATTTAAATAGATGAACAATTCAGGTCTGCTCAATAAATAAAAAAAGAATATACTTCCATAAATACATTCAAATCCCAACTCCATTCAAATTCCACCACCATATTTAAGATCTAATCTCCCGTTTTCTATTTCCACCAATTCACGGAAGGCAAATCTTTGTACACATAGTTGTTTAAGACCTCAAAGGATAAACACAGACTACCTATTGTTGATGGCAATGCACCTTTATCCTCAACTTAAGACCCACAGTTCCTTTGAGAGTGCTGCCGGCAGATGCAGTATGCAAAGCAGGTGCACTGAGGGAAACATGCCCGACAAAAGAGACATTATTGCATTTCACAACCTCCCAAAAAGACGAGCAGAAAATTAAAGGTGATGCAACTGTATTTACACATCATTTCAATAGACCTAAAATAACCTCATTTATATCTTGCTCTATCAAATAAAAGGAGGCAATAAAATCTGCCAAGAGAAGAACAAATAAAAGCAAATTTTGACATTTTGCTTTTTGACGCCTTCCATTTATAGGTCAGAGGAAACACCAGCCGACCTCTCATTGTTTTTAAATGCCATTTTGTAAGTCTGGGAAGCGGGAATTAATTAATGCGTGGGTAGCTGCCACCGTCAAGAGGCGGCACATTAAAATCAATGATTAATAAATTCAAAACACACAACAAACTCAGCTGGGAGATGAAAATAGTATTGTGTGCTCCATAGGAAGCAGCCCCAGTGCGGGTCCTCCTACTGACGAGGCGTCCACTCAGATGGCTAATGGAAAGTAGCCGGTGCCAGCTGTGTGCCTGTGAATAAAATCACTTTAATTAAAGGAATTACAATGGAAAAGGAACCGGGGATGTGTGGGGTAGTATCGACAGGAAACGGCCTCTCATGTGTGACACACACACATATACACATTATGAAATCCCATAAAGACTTAAAAGAACAGAGTGCCTTTGTGCTGGTATTATTAAATAGGCCTAATCCACACATGCTCTATTGTGCTGTGCCGCTCTAAGATTTACTCCAAATATGTCTAAATTGTAGTGGAAGATACAGATACTTTGGTAATGTCTGGCAGCCTGACACCCACCGAGGAACAAACGTGTCTTGAGCAAATAACAAATCCCTAAATACAATGAAATAAGGTGTTTGTTTGTCTGAGCATAGACAACAAAATGATTGACTATATCCTGCTGGTTTGTCTGTGGGGAAATGGTAAAAACAATGGTTTTATTTAACCTCTTATTAAGCATGACATAAAATTGGAGGGCTATTTGTAATTACTTTGTCTTCCACAGAACCTCTTCCAGAACTACATTTAATTCACGAATGGCTCTTGAACATTAGCTAAAAAGCTAAAACATTTGTTGCGCTAGGCGCCAGAAATGGCTTACAGTTTGCAATGGAGGTGCTGGTAAGTGGCTGAGATGTGTTGAGATAACAAAATATGAGTCAGTGTTTATATTTTCAATCCACTTTCCTATGTAGAATGATGTAATGTAAGTTGTGTGTATGCAACACTTTATTATTTAGCTTGTTAACACGTTAAGGCACACAATTAATCAAGAAACATAAACACCACACAAAAATGTAATGGAAAATATCAGTATCAGTGCAGGATTTTAGCTTTGCGACTACTTGGCAAAGGCAGCTAGTATTTACACTCACTTTGTAGCAGATGTTCCCTTATGTGGTTGTCTGCTAATATACAGAAATCATCAAAACTAAGCTGAGTTGTTACAATAAAGTAAAAAACCTCAGATTTGTTGCCTTGCATTACTTTATTATAAAATCTAAACCTCTCCCTGTAAACTACAAGTAAATAAAACTTGAGATTAATAATTCATTTATTATAATAATTATTTACCGATCAACACCACTCATTTTGATCTCCCTTTCCTAACATAAGATGACCCTGAACAATACATGATTAATAATTTGAGAATACTAGAACATCTTGGATTTCCTATTGTTGTTTGTTGAAATATTACAGATGTGCCACATTCTACTTTTAGATGTAATATGTTGCCATTACATAATAAACCAGGAGAAGCTGCACTCTGTCATGATTTGTGACAATCATTGTTTAAAAAGAAAAAAATCATAATTTAGCATGGAGCTTGAATACCATTTCATAAGAGAAGGAAAATGGTTTTCCATAGGTAAAATACTTGTGGATTACAGATTTATTATTTATTATCTCAATCATAGATGTGCAAAATGTCTTAACTAACATGAATTGATGCATAAATGTTGTTTTTTTGTTTGTTTTGGTGATGTGTGGTTTGATTGTATTTATAGATGTGATGCTGAGTGCTGCTGGGGTCTTGTTCTCGAGTGAGGGAACAATAATCCTAAGAGTGATTGACTCATTCAAATGGCCAGACATAAATAGAAAACAAAGTATTCATTCAATGATAAAAACAACAATATATCATTCATAATATATGAAAATGCAAAAGTGGACCAACACATTTTTTTTATATATGTATCAGATATATTTTAATAATCAGAACTTTGTCACAGGCCGTAACAGTGAAGCCTGATCGTTTTAAAGCTAAGGTAATTATGCCTTGTTACTCTAATAATACACTATTAATCACAAAAGACTGGAAATGCATAATAGTTTCAAGTCCTCCAACTCATACGACCAAATAGTTTGAATGTTCAAGCCCTTATTACGAGCAAATAAGTCGATTGTTCAAGCGCTTATTACGACCTATAATCAAGAATCAAGTTTTAAAGTGGACCTATCATGCTATATTTGAATAATATAGTGTAGGACCATACCTATATAAGGCATATTTATACTTTTTATTTTTCAAAATACCAAACAGATCATGCATTTTAGCCACTCCTCATTTCGCTCAATTTAACACTGTCTTTTCATGGGCTGATTCTATGAGAACAGCACCATCTACAGGCCTGGCATATGTACTACAGCGCCTCCAGCGCTTTCGAACGGCAATGTCCGTGGCTGTCTCCTCCTGATTGGTGGAGTTGGCCCAATAGCCGTAGTGCCACTTCTGTGACGTCACAGAAGTGTTCAAATCTGGATCAGTCTGTATCAGATCCGTTGCAGCCCCTTTTTAAGAGATTTGGGTATGGAGAAAAATAGAGAGGGTTGTGTTTTCTGACACTTGGTGGGTTCCCTGGAACACCGGGGACACATATTCATGTATAAAAGACGTACAAAAGTGCATTTTGCATGATAGGTCACCTTTAAAGTTTTCGACCTCTAGTGCTCCCGTTGATTGCAAACGTTACAGAGGGTCGTTTATTCACAAATAACCCTCTCTGGAAAATCCTAAATTGTAGGATAGTTTGGCCATTAAAATGCTTTTTGATTAGATTTGTATATTGTACTTTCAGAATCCACATCCAGTGGATGTGTAGGATCTATAGTTTGATAGATATTACGAAGATGATTTGAGGTCTCGCCAGGAGAACGTGTAATGGCAGCGTCCATGCAAAGTTAGCGTCAACCAAAACGGGGTGAAAACAGTATTTCCGGTCTCGAAGTTTTCATAATAAAACCGTATTCCCCCCACTGTGAAATTATTTTAAAGCTATATCTGCATTACTCATCCACTAAAAACATCAGTTTATCCTTGTTAATTACACAACATTAATTGGTTTAAATTGTGCACAATGCTTTTGTGTTTTTCCCATAGGTTTTTCCCTTTAGATTCTGAGACACATTTCTTTTTTCAGAGGTTTTGATAGGCTAAAACATCGAACTTGAAACTCTTTGATTGGATGTTTTAGCCGCAATGTACGTTGGGATATGGTGTTTATGCGATATGAAATGCGAAAACATTTAAAAAAAAAATAATAATACTTTATTCCGAGTGTTCTTGCTTTTCTCTTTGGAAGTCATCACATAACGGCATTGTAATACACGGTTTCGGCTGCATTAAATATTACACATCTGCCGTAGTTCTTTATTTATAGAGCCCTGATGAGAGGACCTTTGGACAAACTGGAAGAAATGCCACCGAAACTGAATAGGTGACGTGGATCATAAATATATCAGCAATTAAACAACATCTTCCATTTCTTTTGACACAATACATCTCCTTGCAGTATCAACACTAATTCGGCTGACTTTTATATTTGATCCAATTCGTAGATAGGTTATATTTACACCATAAAGGTACACAGCTGATAGAAAGGGACTTGTAGTTTTTAAAGATATTACTGATTTTATTTGAATATAAGAATGTAAATACTGAGTTGAGAGAATAGTCAGGGGTTTTGGGTGATGGGAGACACATCTATGGAATCACAATTTCAATAGCTTACCATTAAATGACGGATATACCTTTCTGTCTGTGATGTATTATATTATATATATCATATATGATATATATGGTATATATAATGTTATATATATATATATATAT
Organism: Notothenia rossii; assembly: GCF_949606895.1. NCBI lineage: Eukaryota > Metazoa > Chordata > Actinopteri > Perciformes > Nototheniidae > Notothenia > Notothenia rossii. Next base: position 42,895,528 of record NC_136904.1, read on the forward strand.
ATATATATATACATTATCAGCTATAATATTTCACATATGTGAAATATTATAGCAATATCCTGTACAATTATGTGAAAACATGAATAAAACTACACATCTTCAGATGTTATACATATAAAAATGTCCTACACTAATAATACAAAGCTAGTATAGCAATGTATGCTGTGTGTTATTTGTAACATCTTCAGAAACGATAGTTACGGCTGTAACTACGGTTCTATGAGTCCCGGATGACCGCCAGAGGCGGTGCTTTAGCACTGGATATGTCCATCGCGCACATGCGCAGCTCGAGTACCAATAACAACAAAGTCACCTGTGACCCACGTGAAACCAGCTATATCAGCCGGTGTCGTCAGAGGATCTGTTTACAGAATCTTCTCGCGAGTACACAAGAATTCTGAGTGGCAGGATACTCTGGTGGTCATCCGGGACTCATAGAACCGTAGTTACAGCCGTAACTGGAGCCAGATGGTCTCCAGGGGCACCCCTCTTAGGGCAGCCCACGATGTTGAGATGCTTCTTGTAGAGTGGCATCTCACCCCTGATGGCGGAGGGCGGCCACTGGCCCCATAGGCATGTGTGATGGTATCAACCACCCAGTGGGACAGCCGCTGTTTAGAGAGAGCACGAACCTTCCTAGTGCCGCCATGGCAAATGAAGAGCTGCTCTGTCTGCCATATGCAGGCCGTAGCATCAATATGTACGCTCTTAGGGCACGCACAGGGCAAACATTATTCCTCTACTATCTGCCTGCAACACGTTCTCACTCCCAACCCGTCACATGTTGACGGACGGTCAGGGCCCCTCCCTGTCACTCTATTACGGACAGGGTACCCCTTTAGAGTCAGTTTTCAACGGGCAGGGCGTCCCATTGACTTGCATAGAGCTCCCTGAACGTTGGTAATGGACGAGTTGGGATCTCGGCAAAATCCTCTCCGCAGATCCATTCTCACAGCGTTTATCAACCTTTTTCTTACTCAATATCAAGCCACACTTATTGTTTTTACTTCTTTATTTTAATTGAATAATGTAGGACTTTTGTTGCCGTCAGTTATGGGGAGAGTGGGGGCTCAGAATACTGAAATCTGTATTGCTTCATCGTTTTTTCCTTCTAATTTTTTATAATTTTCTAAACCACACACTGTTATTTACTCAACAATAACATACTTATCCTTGTGTTTATTTATTTGTTTGATTAATAAACACAATTTGGAGTCTGTTAGGACCGAGGCTCGGAGCAGCTCATAGTAGTTGCTTTAGAGAATTTTACAACCGGAAGTAAGTATTCTCTCCGCTTCGCTTGACAAACCCCGTGATAGTCCTCAAGCTCTGTGATTGGATGTTTGAGTGTGCGCCGAGGGTTACGCCGAGCGTCGAACAGCACTTTGAAATGGGATGGAACCACGGCAGACTGTCCAAAACTGGGTTTGAATGGGTCCACCCCGTCCCCCCCCTCCCCCACCCCGTCCCCAGAACTACACATGCTGGCTATTGTGTGTTTCGCAACATGTTCTATGGCACTTCTCTACTGGGAATTGTAGTTTTAAAAGACGTTTTCATATTTCACATAATAAGAAGTTGCCAGTATTAAACTGTGTACATGAGGCCCCCTAAACCTGGAGGTTTAGGGGATAGGAAACACTCAGATTTAAAACATATAATTAATAAATGGGTGAAAATTGTTTGTGCCCATAATGGGCAGCATTAATATATACCCACATGCCAGCTAAGGTCAGAAGAGCTTTATTTAACAGCTGGTCTTATGTCTGTGACCCCTCCTGTTGTTAACTGATAAGCCTGAAACATGCACTTGTCAAGGTTCAGAGGCACATTTTGCAAATATGGCAGTAGCCATCGATCATCTTAAGATAAGATATACTTTATTGATCCCAAGTTGGAAAAATGTGCGTTACATCAGCATGTGTAACAGTTGTAAATATGCAGTGGTGTTTATTTGTAAATCATTTAGTATAATCACACAAATTCTGTGTTTTAAATTGAATAATTCTGTGTTCTTTATTTATTGAATGTTCAATACCTGACAAGGTCGGAGATGAAAAACTTGGGTCGCAGGTTCCTCAACAATGCATTACAAAACATCTATCAATATGTGTGTATACCTCCACCATTAAACTGTCGTATTCTGCACATTTCTTATACTATCTACAAACATCTTATAAGAGTATAATACATGTATAATATCAGTTAAAATAAGTGCTTAAACATGCAGTAGTTAACATTGCAGGAAAGCAATATATTAGTACTTTGTCAGGCTTAACATGTATACCCCCAAAGCTTTTTTCTTATTCAAAATAAGACCTTAACCTAAAGTATTCTTTAATGTTTAAATAAAGCTTTATTAGTTTGTCTGTCTGTGTCTCCTATTAATATCTAATAATAAAAAGAATACATTTCAATAACGTGCTTTAACCACCAGTAGTCCCTTTCTATCAGCTGTGCGCCGTTATGATGTAAATATACCAATATACCGATTGGATCAAATATAAAAGTCAGCCGAATCAGTATTGATACTGCAAGGAGACTTATATTGTGAAGAGAAATTGAAGATTTTGTTTAATTGATATATTTATGATCCACGTCACAAATACAGTTTCGGCGGCAGTTCTTCCTGTTTGTCTAGAAGTCCTCTCATCAGGGCTCTATAAATAGCGAGCTACGGCAGATATGTAATATTTAATGCAGCCGAATCACATAATGTCGTTATGTGAGAGAAAAGCAAGCAAACTCGGAATAAAGTATTTTTTTTTTTTTTTTTAAATGTTTTCGGATTTAACATTAACAGGAAATCCGGTTAACTAAAATGTCCGTGCGGAACAATACCACAACCCATAGATCCGTGGGTGAATAATGTAAATCATCACATTACACACATCCCTTCACATTTAAATTGTAATTTACATTAAAGTATTTTGTGAGGCCTTCTAACCTGTTTTTAAATATAATTAGGGTTGTAGTTGAAGAGTTTGTAAATGATTGTGTTTCCTGGCATTCCACAACCACACACATGGATTAACATCGATGTAATACATTAATGTAGCCTTTGTTTCTGCTAAAAGAGGTGTCAACCAGCTGGGGCAACAAGAAAATCGGCGAAATCGAGTGTGACTATTAAAAAATAAATAATTATTATATTAATATTGACGATAAGAACCGACCGTCGGGGAGCGTTCTCATGGCGTCTATTATCAATGCTATGGGAGGTCTATGAAGGTCTATGGTACGCCCTGCCCGTTGAAAACTGATTCTCAAGGGGTAGGCTACCCTGTCCGTAATAGAGTGACGGGGAGGGGCCCTGACCGACCGTCAACATGTGACGGGTTGGGAGTGAGAAGGTGTTGCTGCCTGAACATAGCTTTTCACAGCCTATTTTCTGAATTTGCTGAACTCCTTAGCCACCCCCAGCCTTTCCCGCTAGCTGTTGAAGCCCAACACATTTTTATACCGGGGACACATCTTTATGTGTAAAAGACAAGAAAACGTTAATTTCGCATAATAGGTGCAAGTGTAACCCTATCAAATCTTTATATCTTCATTCAGAAGTTCAGGAGGTTTACTCTCTCACCCCTCTACATTTCCAATAAGTGGCAGAATATGCAGGCCAAGTCTATATAACAGATCTAAAATGTATAATTGTAATCAATCCTCAAATCCCTCAACATTTAAAGTTTCCACAAATGTTGTGTTTTTTTGTATTCATCAAATAATATACCCACATGACTTTTGTAACACTTTTCAGAGCGTTTGATTTCCCCGGCCGTAAGACAACCTTTTTTATAACAATTGGATGCATTCACCAAACATTTTCAAGAATATTCCCAACTCCACTTGAGACGCCAAAATCAGCTTTAAACCAAGACATAGTGATACGTTTCTTCATTACTATATCTTTGCTGCTAGGTTTCTCAGACTAAAAACATAATAATACAAAAGAAGTTCAGGGAGCCATTAGCCTCCCTGTTGTAATGTTGACCCTCCCTAAATTCATACGGGCACTCATTTACTGACAGATTCCATCAAAAATCTTAGAGGAAACCTCTAGTGGAAGAGTGTACGTTTTTGGATAGCTAATGGTATGTAGAAATCATTCATTTCTCTTAGACACACGGCTTGCACCTTTTATAGAAAATGCCTTTCTTCCTGTGTGTCCCCTCAGAGCTCCTGTGGGGGAATATGTGGTTCCGTGAGTGGTGATGCATTTAATTACAGTAGCCACAAGAGGGAGGCAGATACACATATAAACCAGCATGACAAAAAGACAGGCAGGTACATGAAGAGTCCCTCAGCATTTCAACAGACATATCTCTCTCAGTCTAAGGATACTTTGGGGTTTCTGGAGGCCCCTGAACAATCATCAGCTCTTCAGAAACACAAATTGATCGACTGGAAATCATGCAGGGTTTTATACAATAATGCTGCTCTGTTTGTGATAAACATATCCCTTTTGAGCTTTTGAAAAACAGCCCTTGTTATAGTCAATATTGCACTGCACTGTTGTGAATTAGCGCAAGTCCATAAAATATTTAAGAGTAAAAGAAGAGAAACTAAGTCAGCTGGTGGCATCAAAGTGCTTGCTAATATACACTGGAGCGGCTTGTTTACATGGGACGGTAGCAAGGCCCTGAGAGAGGTCTGGCCTGGTTCTAATTCTGCTCAGCTAGAGCAAACAACACCATTGGCAGCGTCAACACGAAGAGGAGAAAATAACCACTGGAGCAACACACTCTCACTCAATAATCGTCCAGGAGCGACGTTTGGTCAGGGTCCCGGCAACTGATTGCAATGTATTCCCATCTGCGGCGGGATTTGACGCTCATGGAAGCACGGCATTCGTTTGTGTCGTCTGCCCTTAAAGGCAATGTGAGCGTCCATTCCCATTGGATAACGGAGAATTGTACACCCGGAAGTAAGTATTCCCCTTACTGTCGATTGATTTTACAGTGATATCTGCACTATTCATCGACTAAAAAACACCAGATTATCCTTGTTAATTACACAACATTGATTGGTTTAAATTGTGTGCAATGCTTTTGTATTTTTCCCCTTCGATTCGGAGAAACAAATATTTTTTCGGAGTAAAGGATGGCAGAACACTACCCAGAATCCCCAGCTATCGTTTACTCTTTGAAAGTCATCACATGAATGCATTGTAATAAATGGTTCGGCTGCATTAAATATATTACACACTGTCGTAGTTCTTTATTTTAATTAATCTACAGAGATCGGGCTCAGAATAGACCGGAAACTATTCTTTTACCGTTCAGTTTGAATTTCACAATAAAGTTAGTCGTAATATTTTGTTTTGATATTATTGTTTTTTATTAACTACTAGACAGCTGGGTGATGTTAAGACCATCTTTTCTGTGTTGCTGTGGGTTTTTTCCATCGCTTTTGTGTTACAAATATTAAAACAATGACTAAATATATCCGTCGTAAACTAAAGCAGAAACAGCAGTATATTTTATTTTATAACACTGTAAACTTGACAGCTTTTTAACCCAAACCACCTACTGGTTAAAGCACGTTATTACACGTTTAGAGTAATGCAATGCAGGTAGATGTGTTGCTTTTTAATGACTGTTTAAAATGCCTTTTTCTTAATGTCTTTTATTATTATTAACTACTTGTTACTTGTTGCTAGGGACGCTGCAATCGATACTGTGTTTCGCAACATGTTCTCTATCTATGGCACGTCTCTACTGGAAGTGGTAGTTTTAAAAGACGTTTTCGTATTTCCCATAATAAGAAGTTGCCAGTATACTGTGTACATCCCTGGATGTTTAGGGGATAGGAAACACTCAAATTTAAAACATATAATTAATAAATGGGTGAAAATTGCTTGTGCCCATAATGGGCAGCATTAATATATTGTAGGGATCTGCATTTATTGTTCAAGTGTTCTGTTAACTGTTTGTGTCAGGCTTCTGTGAGGAGAGCAGGTAGGGGCGGGGTTGGGGAGCAGAGGGTTTGGTGTGTGTGTGTCTGTGTGGGCGCGTGGAGGTGAGTGAGAGTTTGGCGCGAGAGGAGAGAGAGTGAGAAAGGACGGATGAGAGCCGTTGGTTGTTAATAAACCTGTTTAACTTGAGAACGCTTCACTCGTCATTCCGACACGTCCGGGCGGACGTTACATTGGTGTCAGAAGTAAAAAAAACAACAAAAAAAACAGAGTTTTATCCGCTAATCGCCGGTAGCCGCAGCTAGCACTGACTCGGCTAACGTTAGCTCTGCTTCATCGGCCGGTAAATAATGGAAGCACAGATGAACCGGACCGGAGCTCGTCCGAAAGTCAAGGAGGAGATGGATGGCTTACGGCGTGACTCAGAAGACAATTTATGGCGTGAATTAAATGCTGCTGCCGGTTTCGACTCGGCCGGCGGGAAGCGGCACGTCGGCGCAGGGACCTCCCCCGGGAGTGGCGCGGCGCCGGTTGTAAACAATGATGGCGGCGCCCGGCTCCAAGTTAAAACACCGAAATACAACGGTAAAGCCGACTGGGAAGCCTTCCATGCCCAATTTGAACTGTTATCACGGGCTGTGGGCTGGTCTGAGGACAATAAGGCGCTCCAGCTGGCCCTGTGTATTACAGATTAAGCTTTATCCTGTTTGCTACTGCTCAGCCCGGCTGAAAGAACTGACTATGGGGCCTTGGTTGGGGCTCTGAAGCGGCGGTTTGGACAATGAAGCCAACCTGGGGTGCTGCGTTCGGAGCTGTCAAGCAGACAGAGACAGCCGGGTGAGCCGCTCCGCATATTGGCTAATGACATTGAAACCCTGGCGAGAAGGGCATACAGCCACATGTCCCCTGAGGTGCAGAGCGAGCTGGCTAGGGACCAGTTTATCCGGGCCATAACCCCCAGGGAGCTGCGCGTCCAGACACAACTGGCACATCCCCGCTCTCTGCAGGAAGCACTGGAGCTGGCGTTGGAGAGAGAGGTTGTATGAGGGGCGGCAGAGAGCACGCACACGGGAGGCGGCCCGGTTGTGAGAACGGTGAGACAGGACAAGAGAAACCAGCATGGGCGGCTGAGTTGACTGAGCTAATCCGTGCTATGGCACTGCAATCGCCGCAGGGCAGCAACCGTCCTCGTCGGGGTCCTCTGGTGTGTTGGGGGTGCGGCCAGGTCGGCCATATTAGCACAAGGTGCCCCATGAATGCTGATATTCAGGGAAACGCCCCCGGGTCTGTGTAAATGGGACGTCACAGACCCCCGCCGTTGGGTCCCATCCTGCCTGGTCTCCAGTGGACAGAGCCCAGCTGCACGGAGGGGGGAGCGGGGCTCCGCTTCCCCCAGAAGCAAACGACATCGCAGAGTCTGTGAGGGTGGTGGGCTGGACTCACGCGGGGGATTTCTGCCATGTCCCCGTCACCCTGGCAGGGGCCCCATGGACGGCCCTTGTTGACACCGGCTCCACAGCGACACTGATGAGACCGGACGTGGTCCCAGCGGGGACACGGTTGACACCCACTCTGGTGAAACTGCGAACAGTAACCGGTGAGCTAGCCCCTATGCTTGGGAGAGGGGTGGTGGTTATACAGGTGGGGGGGCTGTCAGTGTCTGTTAAGGTGTGGGTTGCGGCAGTACAGGACTCCTGCATATTAGGACTTGACTTTCTGCGGGTTGCACGCTGTGTGCTAGACCTGGGGAGGAACACGCTGGCCTTTCCAGGGGGTCCCACAGTTGAAATGGTGCACCCCACACTTGCCACGACACCACACCCACCTACATCAAGAGTGACTGAAACACTTCCCCCACCCCAAACCCCCCCCCCCTGCAGCCATGCCCCCTGTCATCAATGCTAACCCCAGCCCCAACCCCACACCCCGTACTCCAGTTGATGTACGGCCCCCGGCCCCGGAACAACAACCTGCAGCTCTAAAGGGGGACAGACGGGCGGCAGTGAAGGAGGTGTGGAAACGCAGCTGTGATGACTTAAAACCCGAGCAGCGGGAGGAACTGTGGCAAGTGCTGTGGGAGTTTAAGGACATTTTTGCTCTGACAGAAGAGGAAGTGGGCCTGACACACCTGGTGCAGCACGATATCGACACGGGCGACGCACGGCCCGTCAAGACACGCCCCCGCCGCCTTCCCCTGGCCCATCAGACAGCAGCAGACAGCGCTATTGATGAGATGCTGTCAGCTGGCATTATTGAGCCCTCTGACAGCCCCTGGGCCTCGGGGGTTGTGATGGTCAATAAGAAGAAGAGTTCAAAGATGAGGTTTTGTGTGGACTACAGACCGCTGAACAGTGTGACCAAGAAAGACTCATACCCGCTGCCCCGCATAGATGAGTGTTTGGACTTGGTGTCTGGCTCATCCTGGTTCTCCTCTTTAGACCTGCGCAGCGGGTATTGGCAAGTTCCCCTCAGCCCAGAAGCCAGACCAAAGACAGCTTTTTGCACTGGGAGGGGGCTGTGGCAGTTTCGAGTCCTCTCCTTCGGCCTGTGCAACGCTCCGGCCACGTTTGAGCGGCTGATGGAAAGGGTGCTCGCTGACGTTCCCCGACAGGAGTGCCTGGTCTACCTGGACGATATCCTGGTCCATGGTAGCTCCTTCCAGGCGGCTTTAGGAGCCCTGCGGCGGGTTCTACAGAGGATAGCAGCAGCGGGGTTGAAGCTCCACCCCGACAAGTGCTGTTTCTTGAGGAGAGAGTTGGAGTTCCTGGGGCACCGAGTCGGAGGAGAGGGCATCAGCAAGCTGGAGGAGAAGGTGCGGGCAGTAAAGGACTGGCCAGCCCCCATCAATCTGCGGGAGCTGAAGAGCTTCATTGGGTTAGCGTCGTACTACAGGCGGTTCGTGCGTGGTTTCTCTTGCATAGCTGCACCCCTGTTCCGCCTGCAACAGAAAGACTGTGATTTTGCTTGGACTCCAGAGTGTGAGCTGGCCTTCAGCTCTTTAAAGAAGGCCTTGACGGAGTCTCCCATCCTCACTCCCCCAGACCTCAGCCTACCGTTCGTCCTGGATACGGACGCCAGTGACGTCGGGATGGGGGCGGTGTTGAGCCAGGTGGGGTCTGGGGGGGAAAAAGTGGTGGCGTATTTCAGCAAAACCTTCAACAAAGCTGAACGGCGCTATTGTGTGACACGCAGAGAGTTGCTGGCAATTGTGAGAGCAATCAGCCATTTCAGGTACTACCTGTGTGGCCTGTCCTTCACAGTGAGGACTGACCACGCAGCCCTCCAGTGGCTGATGTCCTTCAAGGAGCCCGAGGGACAGATTGCACGCTGGCTAGAAGGACTGGCGCCGTACGTCTTCACAGTGGAGCACAGGGCGGGGGTTCGCCATACCAACGCTGACGCCCTGTCCCGGCGCCCCTGTGCTCCCAGCGGCTGTCGGTACTGTGAAAAGAGAGAGGACCAAGAAAAGGAGCTCTGTGCAGAGGAGGAGCGAGACCACAGGCATAAACCAGCCGAGCCGGTCTGCAGAGGTGCACGGATCATCGACTCACCCGAATGGAGAGCGCGGCAGGAAGAGGATGCTGACCTACAGCCAGTGCTGAGGTGGGTGGAGTCAGGACAAAAGCCACTGTGGAATGAAGTTGCTGGGTGCTCGCTTGCCACCAAAGGACTGGTTGCAAAGTTTGAGGCTCTCCGGACGAAGGATGGAGTGCTGCAGAGAGCCTGGAAAGAGCCTGCAACGGGGGAGGAGAGGTGGCAGGTGGTGGTCCCCAGGGCGCTGAGGGAAGAAGTGCTTAAGGCCTCCCATGGAACTACTGGGGCAGGACACTTTGGGGTCTCCAAAACCTTGCGTCGACTCCGCCAAAGCTGTTACTGGGGCCAGCTCAGGAGAGATGTTGAGGACTTCTGCCGCCGGTGCGACCTTTGTACGGCGTACAAAGGTCCCACTGATCAGTCACGTGCCCAGCTTCAGCAGCTAGCGGTGGGGGCCCCGATGGAGAGGGTGGCGGTGGACATAATGGGCCCATTCCCGTGCACAGAGAAGGGGAACCGTTACGTCCTGGCCGCCATGGACTATTTTACAAAATGGCCAGAGGCGTATGCTATACCAGACCAGGAGGCGGTGACCGTTGCAGGTGCCCTGGTGGAGGGCATGTTTGCCAGATTTGGAGCGGCCGAGGTCATTCACAGCGACCAAGGAAGAAACTTTGAGTCGAGGGTGTTCGCCGCTATGTGTGACCGGCTGGGCATGCAAAAGACGCGGACTACTCCTCTGCACCCGCAGAGTGACGGACTGGTCGAACGGTTCAATAGGACTCTGGGAAAACAACTCGCTATCCTCACCGCGGAGCATCAGCGTGATTGGGACATGCACCTCCCTCTTGTTCTTTGGGCCTACAGATCGGCTGTGCAGGAGTCCACCTCATGCACACCGGCCCTGCTCATGCTGGGGCGAGAGCTGCGGACACCAGCAGAAATGGCTTTTGGCCGACCCCCCGACACACCAGCGGTTCCTCCGGGACCGGAATATGCCAGGAGGCTCCAGGATAGAATGGAGTCAGCACATGCCTTTGCCCGCGATCAGCTGCAGAAGGCGGGCATGAGACAGAAAAGAAACTATGACACGAGGGCTAGAGGGGGGGACTTCAAGGCCGGGGACCTGGTGTGGGTGTATAGTCCAAGAAGAAAGAAGGGCCGGTGCCCTAAGTTGGACTGTCACTGGGTGGGCCCTTGTGAGGTGCTGGAAAAGCTGGGAGAGGTGGTCTATAGGGTCCAGCTGCCGCCTAGAGGGAGACGGGTGGCCCTCCACAGGGACCGGCTGGCCCCATACAGAGGCGATGCACATCCGCGGCCTAGACCCCCAGCATCGTCTAGGAGAAACCAGACAGTCACTTCCCCCGATTCACTGACTGTGTCCCCTGCTGACCCCCCACATTCACCCCCACCCCCAAACTCACCCCCTGTTCCGGGACAGGATGTTCCAAGCCGGCAAGCGCAGCCGCCTGTGTTCACTCCAAGGCGGCCTCAGAGACCAAGAAGAGCCCCGGGCCACCTCAGAGACTTTTTATGCATTCCCTCGGGGCGAGGGACTTAGTAAGGGGGGGGCAATGTAGCGATCTGCATTTATTGTTCAAGTGTTCTGTTAACTGTTTGTGTCAGGCTTCTGTGAGGAGAGCAGGTAGGGGCGGGGTTGGGGAGCAGAGGGTTTGGTGTGTGTGTGTCTGTGTGGGCGCGTGGAGGTGAGTGAGAGTTTGGCGCGAGAGGAGAGAGAGTGAGAAAGGACGGATGAGAGCCGTTGGTTGTTAATAAACCTGTTTAACTTAAGAACGCTTCACTCGTCATTCCGACACGTCCGGGTGGACGTTACAATATATACCCACATGCCAGCTAAGGTCAGAAGAGCTTTATTTAACAGCTGGTCTTATGTTTGTGACCCCTCCTGTTGTTAATTGATAACATTACATTACATTAATTGATAAGCCTAAAACATGCACTTGTCAAGGTTCAGAGGCAAATTTTGCAAATATGGCAGTAGCCATCGATCATCTTAACTTTATTGATCCCAAGTTGGAAACATTTGCGTTACATCAGCATGTGTAACAGTTGTACATATGCAGTGGTGTTTATTTGTAAATCATTTAGTACAGGGGTCGGCAACCTTTTTGATATGAAGTGCCATTTACAAAAAAAATTGTTATCAGCGTGCCAACTATCAACGGGGGGGGGGGGGGGGGGTTGAGGAGCTTAACGCTCGTCAACTATCAGCAGGAGGGCGGGGGAGCCTTGCTGCGGGGAAGCAGTGTCGCAACATACACGATGCCGAATTTAACAAACAAATTTAAGTAATTGGTTTAAACGGCATAATAATAAGGACGATCGTCCGTTCTGTGATTTTCCAGAGCACACATGTTATGATTTTAGGGTCGCGTCGGGTCATGCAGAGTGAGATGAGATCGCTGTCCCTTTAAGAGAGAGAGATAGAGAGAGAGGGGTGTGGCTTGTGCATGTGTTTGGGATGGTAGAGCGACAGTGAGCGAGCGTGTGTATGTTTCTGGAAGGGAAACGGGAAAGCAGAAAAACAGAGGTCTGTGATGTATTTTGTGAAACAGAAGAACAGCTAAATAAATGCAACGGCCTCCCAAGAAGAGCTCACCTCGCTCCAGTCATTTAAGCTAAAGTAGGTTATTGAACCTGAAGCTTGTTGCTTCTGCCCTCCTCGACTACGGTCTGGGAGCCGACAGGAAAGTTCAACACACAGATGGCCAGTCCGCCCCCTTTGTAGCATATTATTTCGATGAGAGATGAACAGATCGCCACTGGGCTTTCAACTAAATACACAGCCACGCAAAAACTGCGGCATTTGTACAGCTCCTTATGGGTACTGCAATTTGTGAAGTGCTTTCCTCCCCGTTGAAACGATCAGCACTGCACCACGGAGGAAAGCGGCAGAAAGTCACCTGGAGTAAAGAGAGCGGGGCTGCGTTGCGTGCATGGCTTCCTTCTGCAGGTAACGGGGAGACGCGCTCTGGCGGCGGTCTCGTTCAGGATCCGAAAATACAATTTAAATATTTTTGCACACTTATTCCACTTATTCCTAGTGTGCCACTGGTTACGGTGCCGCGTGCCAATGCTGGCACGCGTGCCAGGGGTTGCCGACCCCTGATTTAGTATAATCACACAAATTATGTGTTTTATATTTAATAATTCTGTGTTCTTTATTTATTGATTGTTCAATACCTGACAAGGCCGGAGATGAAATATCTATATACATCCTATAAGAGTATAATATCAGTTAAAATAAGTGCTTCAACATAGTTAACATTGCTGGAGGTATGCACAAATATTGATAGATGTCTTGTAATGCACTATTGAGGAACCTGCGACCCAAGTTTTTCAATCATTGCATACACCGTTTGTGAATATGATATGTCAATAAACCTTAGAAAATCTTGAAATATTGAAAGGGATGTACAAAATAGTCATTATATACAGTCTTTAATTAACTATCATTAGAGAATAACGAGTAATGAATATACTTTATAGGCATCCTATTAATATCTAATAATAAAAATAATGAAATTCAATAACATGCTTTAACCACCAGGTCTCCTTTTCTATCAGCTGTGCACCTTTATGGTGTAAATACAGCCTATCTACCAATTGGATCAAATATAAAAGTCAGCCGAATTAGTGTTGATCCTGCAAAGAGACGTATTGTGTGAAAAGAAATGTAAGATGTTGTTTAATTGCTGATATATTTATGATCCACGTCAAGTTTTCAGTGTTGGCGGCAGTTCCTCATGTTTGTCTAGAAGTCTTCTCATCAGGGCTCTATAAATAGAGAACTACGGGAGATATGTAATATTTAATGCAGCCGAACCGTGTATTACAATGCCGTTATGTGATGACTTTCAAAGAGAAAAGCAAGCACACTCGGAATAAAGTATTATTTTTTTTTTTTTAAATGTTTTCGGTCTATTTGTTAATGACGATGTGATGTGAGATGTGAGACTGGAATTGCACAGGGGAAAATAACGCATCTTTAGATGCGGATTTTGTTAAACTAATAAGTTTGCGCTGTGGACCAACACTATACATTTACGGGGAAGGGGGTAGCAATAAAGATAACACCATTAACCCTTTGGAGTCCTGGGCTAATTTGGCCGTTTTCGCATACTTCTGATTTGTCTTACTAAACCCCATTAAGAAATGTTTGGCATGTCAATGTTTGGTATCTTTTTTTTAAGGACAACCTCACCTATATAACCTGATAGTTATTTATTTCATTTTGAGATACTATATGAACATTTTGGACCCAAAATCACAAAAAAACGTAAAAACAGATTTTGAAAATGATATTATTTTTCATATAGGTAACACAAACATACACAACGAAGCCATTTGAAAGCTGGAAATATATACATGGGATGTCCCTATGATAATGTGAAAGTTTGATTGAGGTAGAATGAACCTATATACACATTTTATGAACAAATAACAGGTGTATCCATAGGCTTTTTTTCCTAATTTCTCAAGTTCTGTCAACAGTAGGCACAACAAAACATTTAAAAGCTTAAATAATGTACATGGGATTTCATTGTGATAAGGCAAAAGTGTTTTTATAAATATAATACAAATATATATAGGCCTATATACACATTATGTACAAAAATCTGTTTTTTCTGTCTTTATCTGTGCCACGCTTCAAAGCAGTTTCTGTCAACTACGACACAGAGGGCAACATCACAGGCTCCTCCTCCTCCTCCTCCATGTCAAAAAACAAGCTCATAGCTTGACTCACGTTCAGAGTTCTCTTCATCATAGTTGAATCTTCAAAACTCTAAATCTATCTAACTATATCTAAATTCTCAATGTTTGTCTGTCACTTTACTTCAATCGCAGTCTCCCGCCGCCTGTCTTCGTATATCTTCGTCTCTCTCCATTTCCCGCCGTCTCTCTTCGTCTCGCTTCGTATCACTCCATTTACCTGATGACCTCACCCCCTTCTTGGTAAATACATCCTGTTGAGCAGAATCTACAGTTTCCAGTATTTTCCGTTTCGTAAAAAGATAAAATACGGCGAAGATATTAAAATATGTGCTTCTATTATTCATACTTTCAAAATATATTTGTATTAACTTTATATCATCGTTTCTCCGTGTTTATTGGGTCTTTTTGCATGAAACAAAGACTGGTATATAGTTTGAAGCCAGTACTTTCGACATAAATACAAATATACATCCTGTTGAGCAGGATCTACAGTTTCCAGTATTTTCCGTTTCGTAAGATGATCAAATACGGCGAAGATATTCAAATATGTGCTTCCATTTTTCGTACTTTTGAAATGTATTAACTTTATATCATCGTATCTCCGTGTTTACTGGGTCTTTTTGCATGAAAAAAAGACTGGGATATAGTTTCAAGCCAGTACTTTCGACAGAAACACACGGCAATGTTGTCCAGACTGTTGTTTTTATGCGGCACCAGCTTGAACAGGTCATGTGATCTGATCACGCCGGCGTGACGGTCGATTCCAAAGGGTTAAACAGTTACACAACATAACAGAAATAATATCGATAGCAGCGTCCCTAGCAACCACCTTGGTAACAATGAAAACGTTGTATGGACGCAATTTCCTGAAGTAATCTTCGTAATAACTAGCAAACTAAAGATCATGTACATCCACTGCACACATAATCTGAAATAACAACTCATATTTATCGCATTAAATGACATCAAAACTCATTTTAATGGCCAAACTAACTTTAAAATAGGCATTTTCCACCGAGAATAAAACGAAGTTCGGCCATGTTTTCTTTTTCTGCAGGGAGAAATTTGAAGATCACGTGACATAGACGCCAGCCATAGAGAGGCGAAGTCACGCCCATCTACTTCCGGTCCATGGGACCCCGGAAGCGAAATATTATACATTGAATTCAATGGAGAGAGAAAACGTATCTTTTGATCCCGTTTGAATTGTGCCACGAACTACACATATGATGTTTGTCAATCTTAAACAATCATTTCCATGTCAAAAAAGTCACATTTTGTCGTAAAACTGTTGAAATATAAGATTATGAAAAATACGCGACTACAAAGACTACAAATCCCAAATCCCATTATGGGTCGCGTATGTGATGTCACAGGCGATAATGCTCCAAGTGGTTGAGACTCGTAATTAAAGCGAAGAAGAAGATTTCATAACTGATTTATTCCCTCCAATAAATATAAGAGATTGCTCCAATAAATTCACTTTTACAAAATGCCTGTGTGCTTTGTACCATGTTGTAATCACCAAAGTGATCATACCACTTGCTCGTTCTATCGCTTCCCGTCTGATGAAAGGACCAGGAGTCGCTGGATCAGACATATCAGGTAATATCATAGGTAATATACATGTTGTGCATGGAACATAGTCAAGTTAGCTACCTAGCTAGTAGCGACGAGTAGCGAGCACGTTAGTTAGCATTAAATTACTTAGCCTTGTCATTTTTAGTAGCCTTACCATGAAGTTATTATTTTATTACATGAAGTAGCCTACACCAAAATGTTAAACAGTAAGAGTAGTCATCATGGTAAGTATTTCGTGAAACATTTGAAGAGTAGCCTACTGCGCCCTCCACCGGGTGCTAAGGAAGCAGTTCAGGGAGAGTCGAAGGAAGGCAGGCAGGCAGGGAGCTTTGCATGACATTCTTCTGGACGTGTTTCATTGTGATGAAAGTGAGAGTGAGTCAATCTGTTTGTTGGAAAGACAGTAGTTGAGTGATTACTGAGAGAAAATTATTAAAAGAGATAATTATTCAGTGTTGTTACTTTAAAGTGTTGTTACTGACCTTTTTCTCTTTTATTTTCTTTACCTCACCTGTAACTGCTGAGACCCTGAGGAACATGCACACTGACCTGCTCTGGCAACCTGATTTCCACTGTACGTAATAGTATTTGGTTACGGTATATTATTTATATACATCAAAGGCACAATGCACCCCCCCGAGACACACATGTATTGAGTGTGATATTTTGCATAGGTCATGTGAAATCATCTTTACATACTAGAAAACTAGGAGCGGCAACTTGTTTTGAAATTGAATTTTTAATATCCGATAATAAAGTTGATCTGTTTTCTTTATTCTTCTCTCTTCCCAGCTCCATCCATCACCGTTCTCTGTTCCTGCAGGTCCTGCTTGCTAATCAATGCTTTATTTTTTTACACAATTACAAATAAAGTCAATGTATTGTATGACATGAAGTTGTGCTTCATTCTGAGTCAATAATAAATTCATTCTGCCTTCAACTGCAAAATGATTGTGGACTGCACCAACATCCATGTAGCTGCCCCCAGTAAGATGAACCAAGCAAAGCTGACACTCAACATACAGCTGTGCTCTTAAGTTTACATGAAGAATTTGTGAAATATTGGTAATTATTTGGAAAAAATGACTGACGATGCAGAAAACTTTTTTTATTTAGGAACAGTGATCAAGTGAAGCATTTATCACTACATATGTGTCACACTTAAAAGGCCAAACACACTGGCCAAACACACCTCGTTTACAACTCTCCAGTTGACAGCCATGACTCCGTCTAAATTGTACCCCCCAAGCACCCTCTTCATGAGGGATGCGCATGGAGTGGATGAAAGTCCCGACCTCAGCACAGCACCAAAATTGCTGGCTATCAACCTGCCCTGCCTGTGTAACTGCCACTGAGGATTTGTCCGCTGTCCTACGGTGGCTGTCTGGATGGCAGCTTGCTGGTTTCTGCTCAGTCGCATTGAGGCAAGAATTGCCTCAAGCCCCCGACCCCCATACTCCTTCACCAGCTCCGGCACGTTGAAAATGGCCTGATGTTGAGGCTGCAGCTCTGGCTCAGGTGACAAAAGCCATGCCATGCCACGCTGCGCCCCTCAGTGCAGACCTGAACCAGTCTACTTCCTCAGTGGCGATGTCTCTGGCCAGTGGGTTGTATGTCTCCTCTTGCTGTTGGTAGAGTTGAGACACCGGCTGGACTACTTTTGAAGTGCCAGGCTTCCTCCACTGGCACTCAACTTCTGTGGAGCTGATCTGCCACATGGCAAATATTGCCAATGCTGCAGCGTGGCTGCATTTGTACATCCCCCGTGCACAACCACAGACAGCGCTCTGCATCGCGCCATCTTCTCCCATGTAGATCTGTACAAATAAAGTAAGTACCATGTTAGTTAACATGCTATAACAGATTGAATGAGCAATACAAGGATGGTCCGGATCTGGGGGGGAGGGTTTATTTTTCCATAGTTTTGTCCTCTTGTCTGATTGTTGTTATTGTTTGTTTTTTCTGTATTTTTTGTAATTTGTGTTGTATTGGTTGTGATTGTACATTGTATTTTTTTAAATGTGTATTACATTTTTGAAAAACATTTGATAAAAAAAAAAGGATTTGGTCAGGATCTAGACTAGTTTATGAATTAATCAATGCTCTCTACATTAGGAAAACACATACCAGTGTACCAGAGGGAGTCACACACAGCTGTGCCTAGATAACCAAACAAATTGACAAGATAACCAAAATCCTTGAATCTACACACAGCAAATAAACTCAAATGACACAACGAGATGTAAAAAGGAGATCACACATATAGTCGATATAAAACTGGCCGCTTCAATCTGAAGAGCAACTAAAACAAAACACGGGAGTTTACCTTGTTCTTGTGAACACTAATGTTATCCATAGCATACACACCCGTATACAGTACACCCGTTCTAGGTTCTGATTGGCTCTCTAGGTTAGCATTCTAGCTTCTGACTGGCTGTCCAGGTTGTCAATCACAGCCGTGGGCATATTATACTAGTCGACTCGTAACATCGCTAAACTTTTTTTCTTGACGGTTTTCTCAGTCAACTAATGCTATTGATAACAGTAACATAAATTAACACAGCCCTGCACACTGCAGTCATTATATGCCAGGTATGTGGTTCATCATCTTCTTTTTCATTCTCCTCCTTATTGACTGACATTAACGTTAAACATTGCACTCATGTTACCGAAACCTTGTAAAGCCGGTCCCGCATGCTGGCTCTTACAGAACCGACTAACTCCCCTTTCGTGTATGTACAGCTCTCAACATGCCCAGACTTGTATTGATTTTCACCTCGTTTTATACTTTTATTCTCATTCTGAAAGAATGAGGTGAAATTGTGCGGGACCAGAGACATGTAGTTCACTGAGCGGCTTAACACAAAAAAATGTGTTACTTCACAGTTTTACGACACATTTTTATTTTTTTGACTTGCAAAATGTTCTTTTAAATTGACAAACATCATATGTGTAGTTCGTGGCACAATTCAAACGGGATCAAAAGATACGTTTTCTCTCTCCATTGAATTCAATGTATAATTTTCCGCTTCCGGGGTCCCATGAGCTCCCCCGGAAAGGGAGGGACTTCGCCTCTCTATTGGAATGAATGATGAAAAAAAACGGGGTTTGTCAAACAGAGCACAAAGTGTAGTCCTAAGCAATAGCTGGGGATTCTGGGTAGTGTAGTGCCTTCTGCCATCCTTTACTCCGAAAAATATTTGTTTCTCCGAATCGAAGGGGAAAAATACAAAAGCATTGCACACAATTTAAACCAATCAATGTTGTGCAATTAACAAGGAAAATCTGGTGTTTTTTAGTCGATGAGTAGTGCAGATATCACTGTAAAATCAATCGACAGGAAGGGGAATACTTACTTCCGGGTGTACAATTCTCCGTTATCCAATGAGAATGGACGCTCACATTGCCTTTAAGGGCAGCCGACACAAACGAATGCCGTGCTTCCATTAGCGTCAAATCCCGCCACAGATGGGAATACAATGCAATCAGTTGAAAACTATTTGCGTCCCTTTATGAAGCTGAAGGAGCCTAGGAGCGTCACAACTGCACGCCACGGGACCCTGACCAAACGTCGCTCCTGGACGATTATGGAGTGAGAGTGTGTTGACTGGAGACAAACAAAACTAGATCTCTGCTGGTGGTGAACCAGATCCTCAGTGTGGTCACTGGTTTAGTGTCTGTGTGGCTACTCATTGTCCCCAGTGCACGATTGTTGAGCCGGTTCTAGTATTGCAATTAATAACGATCAGAAGGATTAATAAAAGTGGTACAGCAATGCTGGTATTTTTGTGAGAGTACGTCATAATTTACGATTTAAATTGAACTTAAAACCGTAATTATTTTTGCTAACTCAAATGTAAATTGTAAAGTGTATATTGTATTCCATGTTAACATTTTGAGAGTTTGATAGGCTGATCAAGCATAATGTACACTGCTTTTTATTCTGTATATTTGTATATTTCAGCCTGTCCTCCTACAAAAAACGACCATATAGGTCGATTGTTCAGCAGTTTATTACGACCCAGTCACGTTTTAAAGTGTAGCACCTCTAGTGGTCATGTAAGAAACAACATGCTCCCGTTGATTGCAAACACTCCGGAGATTCTTTTATTCACAAATAACCCTCCCTGGAAAATCCTGAATTGTGCAATAGTTTGGCCATTAAAATGCTTTTTGATTAGATTTCTAGCGAGAAGCGTATATTGTATTATAATCTATGTCCAGTGGATGTGTAGGATCAGGGGCGGCGCCAGGGGGGAGCTAGGGGGTGCTGAAGCACCCCCCAGGATTGCCAAAGCACCCCCTAAGCACCCCCAATAAATATATGTTTTTTTCTTTTTTTTGGAAATTCTTCTTTTTTTTTATTATTAAATTAAATTAGAAAGATTATTGATTACATCAATGCAAATGTGAAACAAACAAATGTTTGACCAAAAACATAAAGCCAACACAGGTGATTAGGCCAATGGCCAGCACCCATTAGATATTTGACCTACCCATAGGCTAAATTACTTTGTGACACTTGAGTGACTTCCTGTTAGCTGGAGCGCCAAATTATTTGCTAACAGCAAAGTGACAAATGGATCGTTTTTTAGTCCTTAAACGTCCACGTGTGGACACTCCATCAAAACCACCTGAAAGCGAGAGGGATTCTGCACATAATAGGCCTCGTGAGTACAAGTAGCTTACTTCTGGCTCTCTGTGTTTCATTCAAGCTCTGCTCTGTGTGTTGTGTGGCACGAGCCATTTTGTGTGCGTGCGCGAGCACCGGTGGGTCTCTACCATGGACTCTACCGGAGATTGTTGTGGTTAGCATCTGGTGCTAGCTAGCCAAGCTAACGGATATAAGAGCTTTTTCAACAACAAAGTGGAGGGAGAACTCTCTCCTGTCAGACTGAGAGTCTCAGATAACCTCAGCTCAGGTGAAGTAAAGGACTCTCAGTGTTTAGATAGTTAACTTTAGTCTAGTTATCTCAGTGGGTCTCAAACGTTTTGTTTTAAAAGGGGAGTGATTTGTAAAATATCCATAAAGAAATAGTAAATCTGTTTACAGTTCTGTTTCATATGTATGTTGAGCGATGTATCCATAGATCTCTTCATTTTGCTCTCAAAGTGCACCAGATTGATGCTTTTAACTTCAATATTTAAAAAAAATCTTCGGGAGCATTTCAAAATGCAAGAGGGGGGGCTGGGGGGGGTGCTAGCGGATCGCCGGAACTGTTAGATTAACATTAACATGCTTATATTGTAGTTCTAAGTGCAATGCCTTGCGGCCTGTAGCACCATCCTTGATGGAGCATATGTGTGGGCAGGAAAGGAGTGAGCAGAGAGTAGAGTAGTTGTCGATCTTTTTTCTGTGACTATCTGCCTCACCCTCTCAGACTTTCAGTTGCGCGCGCTACTAAAGAGACGTGTTACCATGGAAACCAAACAATGGTGTAGCTGTATTAAAGACCGAGTGGAAACAGTCCTGAGTAAATCTGATTTTGTCAGAAATTGGGAGAAATGCCGGAGAAATATGACCCCGGGAGGAAACCAGGAGAGGGCAATGAAATCGGGAGTCTCCCACGAAAATCGGGAGGGTTGACAAGTATGAGTTGCATTAGAAAATTCAACTGTAGCGCTGGTGCATTAATAGGAAACCCTTAAAGTTTGAGCACCCTCTATGAAACGTCAAGCTACCCCACAGCACCCCCTAGAGAAAATCTCTGTCGCCGCCACTGTTTAGGATCTATAGTTTGATAGATATTACGAAGATGATTTGAGGTCTCGCCAGGATAACATGTATATGCAGCAGCTTCCATGTAAAGTTAGCGTCAACCCTCACGGGGTGAAAACAGTATTTCCGGTCTGGAAGTTTTCATAATAAAACCAGAAGTATTCCCCTCACTGTCAAATGATTACACAGTGATATCTGTATTACTCATCCACTAAAAAACATCAGTTTATCCTTATTAATTACACAATATTGATTGGTTTAAATTGTGTGCAATGCTTTTGTGTTTTTAACCTTAGATTCGGAGAAACAAATAGTTTTTTCGGAGTTTAGACACTACAGAGTTTCCGAAGACACTACACTACCCAGAATCCCCAGCTATCGTTTGGGACTACAACATCCGCCTTGCTTTACAAACCCCGTGATTAGTCCTCAAGCTCTGTGATTTTATGTTGGAGTGGCAGTGCGACAAGGTTACGCCGAGCATCAAACAGCTCTTTGAAATGGAATGGAACCACGGCAGACTATCCAAAACTGGACTCGGACGGGTCCAGCCCAGCCCTCCGTCTCTACTGGGAATTGTAGTTTTAAAAGGCGATTTCGTATTTCCCACAATTAGAAGTTGCCAGTATTAAACTGTTTACACCCCAGGAGGTTTAGGGGATACGAAACACATTGGTGTTATCAAATTTAAAACGAGAGACTTCTGGTGAGGCACGAGGCTGATGGCAGCACCGAGCGCTGAACAAAATCCCCCCTTTTTTCATATTTATTGCAACTCATAGACAGTAATAACACACATTTGAGTTAAGATATGTCTTCAGCAAAAAAGGATAAGGCTCCGACTAAAGAACAAGAATCTAACAGACAACAGCAAGCTCGCGATTCACCCGCCGATATAGCTATGCTAATCAAGCAAGCTATCGCGGATGAGATGGAAACTCTGCAGGGAACAGTAGCAGACATGCTAAAGGGTGCGATTGAGAAGGCTCTCAATCCTATAGGGAAGCACTTGGTCGAAAACGACAACATCCTCCGGTCATTAAAAGAACAAGCTGATGGTCACGCAAAAAAGTTTGACACGGTTTTCAATAAGATTGATAGCATTCAGGTTGCAGTGCGCAAGAATGAGAAGGAAACTAGCTCGTGTATAATGGAGGTGACAAAGATGCGAAGGAAGCTCAATGAATTGGAGGACAGGTCCAGAATGAACAATGTAAGGATTGTCAACTTAGTTTAGTTTGTTTATTTTTTCCGAGCATGTACATTTAAAGAAAATACAAATGAAACAAAAGGTGATATTGACAAGATACAGTACAAAACAAATGAATGCTCGCCAACAGGCGTTGAGGGCGATGATCCATTTCTTATGATTACATTTTTCCACAGGCCAACAACAGCTTAAAAAAAACAATTTCCCTCAAAGAAAAAAACAAACATGCCCTATTGTCGCAAGAAAAAAGGTGCGGAAGGAAACATCCATTTAAACTCAGTTTGCTGCTCTGTGATGCTAGTTCAAGCCAGATACTTGCCATCTCATCTTGGGTGCAAGTTCATCAATGTCTGGGGTCAGGCTCTGAGCTGGGGAAATCCTCAGGATTGAGTGAAGGGCCCTGTCTTAGGTCGACTATTTTAATTTCCTCGCTCCTCGGTCCTCGGTCTCACCGGAAGTTGATTTGTCTGCGTCATCTTGAGTACCGTCCCATGGCTCTTATTTCTGCCGGAGGACAGAGGATCGAGGAGCGATAATGGAGGAGCGATAATGGAGGAACCACCAGTCCATCCTCCGACGAAATCCTCAGATACTCGCCCCGCCCCCTTACTGTGTAGCGCTCACTGATTGGACGATGCAGTGCATGCACTGATCTCATGCTTCTTGACATGAGAGCAGTACCCCAGCGGAGTGAAGAAAATAAATGAAACTCACGAGAGTCACTCCTCAGTTTAAACTGTGTTTTGTTTCAATTAATGTATCATTTAGTTACAAATGTGTGATATATCTGAACAACAAAGTGGTCAAAAATCATTTTATTCATTTATTGGAAACATTTTCATGATCGCTTTTTTCGTTTTATATTTTCATTTATTGTCATTTCCATTCAGTCAGTCATTAAGTGCTATTAAAATGTTAATTTGCTACATATCCAAACAAACAAAGTGTGCAATCCAATGAATGTTAATCTAACTGGGTTTTAATAGATAATATATCTCTTTTTTTTCTCTCAATTATTTTATTTCTATTGTGCACTAAAATCAATATTAATCAAACTATTGTTCGTTTATACATTTTAAGAATGGCGTTTATTTTTTTTGAGAAAGAGTTCTTATTTGATTTTATTTATTGGGGTCTACAACAGATGATACAAATGTTTGTGTCAGTAAATGTGTGGCGGGGGTGTTTGTGAAAATGACGGGAACAGAGTTGCTGTCAGACGAGCAGCTGTGCGGCGTCATCATAAACGGACGTCGCTTCACGTGACGGTCCGGAGGAAAGGACGTCCCATTGCTCTTAAAACTCATTTCCCTGCTTCTCGTGGTTTCCTTGCGTTCCTCCATGCTTCCCTGGAGGGAGGGACTAAACACAGGGAAACGACGCAAGTGAGGGAAGCAAGGATTTCATTTAACCGACCTGAGACGGGGCCAAGGTGTGTGTGCAATATACCGGCGGGCGAGATCTAATAGTAATTAGAAATTATCCTGCGGGCCAAAATTAAATCCACCACGGGCCTGATTTGGCTCCCGGGCCTTGAGTCTGACACATGTGGTGTAGACGAACATTGAGAGTAGATTAAGTTGTTTTGTTTTTCATGCTTTTCAAAGAAAGTAATTTGAACTTTATTATTTGGAAAAATATACACCGGAAGTATGTTTATGAACCGGAAGTACTAGTTGATACATTTAAAAAGAGTTCAAAATAAAACAGCTCCCCTAGCGGACATAATAAGTATTACAGTTAATACATTCTTCACCACACACAGATAAAGATTACATGTTAAAATAAGAATCCTTACACAATAGTGTTTCGACCTAGACTGTAGAGCAGTGGTTCCCAACCGGAGCGGTGTGCCGTAGGATCTTTTTACGTTCCACATTTTTTTCTCACTTATTAAACTTCACGTCATAGAAACTTCGTTGTATTACATGTACAATGGAGCTGATAAGCTAATAAAACATATATTGTTGAGATTTAGAAATATTAAATGCCGACTGCTTAAATTCTCATGACTTAAATCAGCCGTCATTGTTTAAGGCATGTAGAGCAGCTTTTTATCCTCGCGCCAAAATATTACAAGAGAGTAATGAGAGTGCTGGAGGAGAGGTTTGAGTCATATTGCCCTCCTATGAATGAAGACTTTGATTGCCTGTGGGATCCGTTTAATCCTCTCTCATTAATATCAGCCACTAGTTTAAACAGCAGAGCTCAGGATGAACTCGCAGAGCTATGGACCGCTCCCTGAAATTGAATCACGGTGAACTACTTCTATATATCTTTTGGCTGCTTGTGGGACACAAGTATCCATCCCTCTCAGAGAGTGCTATCAACGTGCTTTTACAGTTTCCAACTTCCTGCTTGTGCGAGCTGGCGGTTTCCTCACTCGTATATGTCAAAAACAAGACCCGCCCCCGGCTGTCATAGGAGCAGGACCTCCGTGTTGCGCTGTCCACTATCCCCCCATGCAGGGGCGGACCTAGCACATTTGGTGCCCTAGGCGAGCTTCACCACTGCGCCCCCCCCAAAAAAAATATCAAAACATCTTAACAGTTATACAGTAAAGTACTGCAGCTTTATTTATTACAAGCAAGAACAAGAGCTAAGAATTAATGTAAAGTGCACACTAAAGAATTAAAACAAATAAACAACTTAGCTAACAAACAATAATAATATCAATAACAAACAATAAAAGAATGTGCAAATTGGCTTTCAAAGAAAATTAAGAAGAAATGTAAAGTGCACACTAAAGAATTAAAACAAACAACTTAGCTAACAAACAATAATAATAATAACAATAACAAACAATAAAATAACGTGCACATTTGCTTTAAAAGAAAATTATGTATTGTAAAATATGTTACACATGTCAAATAATCAAAATATAATATGCTAAATAAACAAACAAATACATAAAAATTACAAATTCACTTTGTCTCAAGAACTATTTACATTCCACTCCCTATCATCACACAAGGTTGGCCTACATATTAGCTCCTACTGGTTTCCATTTACAGTGCAATCCTTCTGGCCTTCCTCGCTGCAAAGTCATCAATCACATCATCATATGAAATCTGACCACCAACCTCATGGTTAATACTGATTACAGCCAGACCACTGAGGCGTTCTTGAGCCATGGTGGACCTCAGGTATGTTTTCAAGAGTTTTAATTTGGAAAAACTCCTCTCGGCTGAAGCTACTGTTACTGGTAGCGTTGCACTGATCCGCAGAGCAATACACAAGTTGGGATATATTTCGGTGAGCTGCTTTGTGTGTATGAATTTCAACAACTCAAGAGTTGTCATGCTCTTTGATGGCAAGTCAGGTACATTTTCCAACTCCTGAGCCAGCTCCTTCCCATCCAAATCAGATTGCCCTCCATGGCTTAAGGTGTGTGCAAGTGCCTCTGCTTGCTTCATCAGCTCTTGGTGTGGCAGGTCTGGGAAGTTGTACAGAATGCCAAACTTGTCTTGCACATGTTCAAGAGTGGTAAACCTCTCCTTTTGTGCTGACACTGCAGCATCTACCACCACGTTAAAGAACGTTACCTCCAGATTTTGCAAGGCATTCCTCAATGGCTCATCAGGAGACTCATATGAGAAGTGCCTCTTTGTTGACTTCAGCCGCTTTTGCACAAGGACTGCATCCACATTCATGTCTTCACACATGTCCTTGGCTGATGTTTGTGCAGCCACAAAGCCTGTGGCTCTGTAGGATTTGAGAGCTTTTTCAGTCTTTTTCAGTAGACTTACTGCTACATCCACTTGCATTGTTTGGGACTGCAGGACTTTGCTCACCTGCTGAATTTGACTTAACATGTCATACCAGACCACTGTGCACAGTGAAAAGCGGAATGACCCCACTTCTTCTGCCAGAGACTGGGCTTCAATCCTGATGATTGGGTCTTTGGCCTGGTTTCTCACCTCAAGCAGTGCCTCTCTCACAGCTGCGGCTTCATATCGCAGAGGCTCCACAGCTTTCACTCTGCTCTCCCATCTGGTTTCTGACCACATTTTGAGTGAAAGGTTGACGTGTTTCTTGAGGATGGCCCATCTCTGTGTAGAGGCAGAAAACAGGCAGTATAGCTTCTGCACAATGCCAAAAAATGATATGGCATCTTTGGAGCTTTTGGCAGCATCAGCAATGACCAAATTGAGTGTATGTGCCCCACAAGGCACAAACAAAGCTCTTGGGTTCAACTGCAGTAGCCTGGCCTGTACTCCCTTGTTCTTCCCTCTCATATTTGCGCCGTTGTCATATGACTGTCCTCTGCAGTCATCAAAGGCAATCTGCAACTCCTCCAGCCTCTTCAAAATCAGGGCGGACAAACTTTCACCAGTGGACTCCTCTCCTACTAGGAATCCCATGAAGTGCTCTTTAATCTGGGGGTCTTCTTCCAGTGTCACAATTCTGATGACTACTGACAGCTGTTCAGTGTGGCTAACATCCGGGGTGCAATCTAAAATGAGGGAAAAGTACTTGCATTTCTTTATTTCTTGCACTATTGTTGATAGAATCTTTCCACTGATGCATTCAATCAACTCATTCTGAATGGTTTTGCCCAAGTAGCTGTTTGACTTTTAATCTTGTGGATGTGGTCTTTCATCACTGGGTCAAACTGCGCCAAAAGCTCAACCTCTTTCAAAAAGTTTCCATTTGAAGGAGAGCGGATTATTTCTGTCTTTCCTCTCAATGCCATATTTCGCCCTGCCAGAGACTGTACAATAGCAACCAGTCGTGTCAGCTCTGCTCTCCACCGACTCTTCTCTGCCTCAAGGAGGGCCTGCTCTTGTTTGTCTATTGGTGTACCTTGTTTTAATCGAACTGCCAATTCTTTCCATGACGCCAAATTGTTCAGGTGTTCCGGACTATTTTCATGGCTGGTCAAAGCAGCACTTGCATGTTTCCAATCCGACAGTCCTGCATTTGTTAAATGAATTTGTTTTGGAGATAAAAGTTGACAACAAAAACAAAAAAGACTGTTCTTCTTTTTTGAATATGTCACCCAACTTCTTTTGATCCTTTCTCCATTTACTAAGGTCCTGCTGAAGTACTGGTGGTGGCAACTTCTCCCATCATCTCTCCTTGGGAAAATGAAATCAGGTGTTATCTGATATGGTCCTCTCCGAACAAACTCTGTCCTCATTGTGTCTGTGAGATGTGAAGGGCAGTCAGCAGGATCGGTTGGTAGTGGATCGTCTGTCTTTGCTGCATCTGGAGGGCATGTGAAGCACATTTTCTCACCTCATATTCACAATATCTTCACACACACACACACACACACACACACACACACACACACACACACACACACACACACACACACACACACACACACACACACACACACACACACACACACACACACAACCCCAATTCCAAAAAGTTGGGACAGTGTGTAAAATGTAAATAAAAACAGAAAGCAATTATTTGAAAGCATGAGGACAATTAGGTTTATAGCTAAACATCTTTACATTCATCAGGCACACACCTGAGAAGAGTGTATGGGTGGAATCTGTGGTGCAATCAGGATGAGATGCAGCAGGCTGTTCTGACGTTCCTTGCAGTGGTTCTGGGCCTATACATATATAGAGAACACACAAGAGCAAATATATTGGCTGGATTAGAAATGGCACGACAGTCATTTTTACATTCAATTATTTATCATCACATCAGGAACATCTATTGACATATTGTACTCACCAGAACAAACAGACACAGTGGTCAGTGGCAGGGTGGAATCAGTGGTCATCTCATCAGGATGAGCAGCTTGCTGTTCTGACGTTCCTTCATGTGGTTCTAGGTCTATAAATATAGAAAGAACACACAAGAGCAAATATATTGACTGGATTTCACATTCAATTATTTATCATCAGGAACATCTATTGACACATTGCACTCACCTGAGGAAGCCGGCACAGCTGAGGTGCATGGCGGTTCCTTGTCAACTGATGCAGCAGATGGTCCCAGATATTTTAAAAGTGAATCTAAAATGATATAACAAAATGTGTATTATCAACATTGAATAATTTCCATTTGTTAAATGTAGCTATTATTTAGTTAGTAAGCATTAGGACAGCCTGACAGGTCTGATTCAACTAATCAAGAGCTATGCCTATCTTATTAGAACAGTTGAATCAGGTGTGTTAGTTCTGGGTTGGAACGAAAACATTCAACAGGACTG
This sequence comes from Notothenia rossii, assembly GCF_949606895.1. Classification (NCBI taxonomy): domain Eukaryota; kingdom Metazoa; phylum Chordata; class Actinopteri; order Perciformes; family Nototheniidae; genus Notothenia; species Notothenia rossii. The sequence continues at coordinate 42,924,404 of NC_136904.1, forward strand.
GAGTTGAGAACCACTGAGCTAGTTAGCTAACGTTAGCGCACATTATGACAGGGTTGAATTTGGCAAATGTTTGACTCGGATAGTCAATGTGCTTTCTGAGGTAAACTTAACGTTAGCTAACGTTACCAACTAACTAACATTCCACCACACTGGCTAGCTCGCTACACCAAAACTAACATTGTTATTATTACTAATATTTCTATTTCATGACACAAAGAAAATAGCCTTATGACAGTTTCGACTGAATGGCAATAACAAACGCTGGCTAGCTAACGTTGGCTTGGCTAACTAGCAAGATTACATGATCCATTCGCTAATGTTGACAATACAATCAAAATTGCATACCTTTCACCTTGGCACGTTTCTCTTCTTCTTCTTTTCTTCTGTTTTTATACTGCGCCCCAGATGGCTTTTGCCTCTTCATAGTTCTCTAACGTTAGTCTTTCTTTCCTCAACGCTCAATTTTATAAACACTTGACCGATACCCATCAATGCACAGCGCTCTAGCATGTTCTGACTGTGAACACCTAAAGCCGAGGCTCTTAGACCGACCGACCGTTTTAGATTTTTGGCTCATTTCCCCTTATGTTAGAATTTTTTTTTTTATGTAAGAATAATGGTTGCAGATATAGAGGGGGGGCACCAAAACTGCGCCAAGCAACAAAAAAAACAAAAACAAAAAAAAAATTTGTTGCAATTTTTGGCGCCCCCCTCTGGGTGGCGCTCTAGGCAACTGCCTATATTGCCTGTAGGAAGCTCCGCCCCTGCAGACGGTGTCACTATGCCGGCGGATGTGGCCGTTGTTGAAGCCTCTTCAGGCTCCGCATCGGCAGGCCTCTCCCTCAGTGTGGAGCTGTCAAACTCGACCCTAACGCCGCTTACAGCCGGCCAACTAAAAGTTGTTTTCCGTTCACGTTGTCATTTTTAGACTCCTTCGCTTCTTTGCTTGTGAATCCAAAAGCTATGACGCTTGGCTGTTTTCGTTTTGCCATATTTTTTTATTACACAGCCAGAGTTAAAAAAATATCAATATGAACATTTCAAATACCGCGCCGGCATCACCGCCATAATCATAGCAACGTAAGTAAGAATGCAGCGCCGCTACATACAGATGGCAACACCCAGACATATTCACAAATATAAAACAAATATTCAGAAACTGTAATGAACAATAACTATTGTTTATTTCAAGAACTGTTATTTACAGAAACTCAACATTTCTAATCTGTGTGACACAAATATGCACGATTGTTTTGGGCTCCCCCTATTTATCTCAAAGTCAGCCTTCAGGGGAGCTCCCTCCCTCTTCGGGGGAGCCAAGCTCCTCCTAGCTCCCCCCCATTTCGAACAGTGTCTGTGGCTGAATGGCCAGCGATTAGGTGCGGCGCATTTGTCATAGGTGATCAGAGCTAACTGCCTGCCGTCAGATTTCATTTAAAAAAACGATCTGATTTTAAGACTATTTCTGCGCTCATAAAGAATGATAAGAATAAGAATAATGCGTATTGAACTGGTTTCATTAATTAGTGAGTTTATTTAATAATAGAACCGCCAATCGGGTCAATTTGTGTGATGTGTGTTGTGTGTTGTGTGTGTGCAATGTAACTTTTTTTCAATAAAATATTAAAGTCTCCCAGTCCCTGACTTTTCCTGAAAGTGTGTTATGTAGCACCCTATGTTGTTAAAAATTGCATTCTAATAGCGGGATTTGACAGGTTTAGGTAGGCCTATACAAAAACCTCTGGCGGTTCTAGTGTTAAGGTAATTAGGTACAGTAGAAGCCCTTTTTTATCAGTAACGAATTTAGCAGTTGAACATAAAAGTCAACTAACTGAGGGTCACTTGCAATGACAGTGTTGTGTCTAACTGTAAGCTTGTCACTCAGAGTAACCTACCGTTAATTTAGCTGCTGGAGAAGAAAGATCAAGGGGGGAGGGGGGAGAGAGCTGTGGTTGATGGGCCATTAGTTGTGTAAATACACAGCTGAGAGCTGCCGTTTGATTCAGACTGTTTAAAAAACGGTAACAACGCACAATTTTTCTTAGCGGATGCATGTCAATTTAAATCAATACATACAACAATTTTTTAAATAAATACATACAACTATTTTTTAAATCAATAAAATTATTTTCTAAATCCATAAAAGCATTTCAATTAATATTGGGAGTCATGTCGTTACTTTGTTGAGAATGTGGCCGTGTAATAAGCGGGATAATTTGCAGCGACTTCTTCCTTATGGGGAAAATAACACCCGTCATGTGTGTGTAGAGGTGTGTGTGGTTAAAACACTTTCATGAAGTGAAGGAATTTCCTTCTATAAAACAGCTGTGGGCAGCAGTGAGTGTCACGGATATGAATTCATAGATCAAGGCAGACTGGTGCACACACTCTCCTGTCCTGCCAGGCGACACGCCCGTTCTAAGCTGTGTCCCTCACTCCTCACATCCCAAGCATCCCCACAAGTGTATTATGTTGTTACATCTCAGATGTTATGTTTCAGTTGTGCTCTGTCTATGTTCAGTGATACAAACTTGTCACCTTTCGGCGAAATTCGCCGTTTTGAATCCAAAATAAGTCGTTTGTGTGATTCATGTAGATCTGCAATAAAAATATTTTTGGGGTATGGGGGGGTCTGGGACCTGGAGTAATCTGCGGCCCTGAGCTGTTATGTGCCATCATGACACGCATGGTGTTCTTTTTTTATATATTATAATTAGGGCCGGGACTCGATTAAAAAAATTAATCTAATTAATTACAGGCTTTGTAATTAATTAATCGCAATTAATCGCATTTTTAATCACATATAAATATTTGACCTGAGAACAGTGAGAAGCAATTTTTTTCACATGGATTTTAGTATACTATTGAATAATGACTGAATACATAAGCTTAAGCAACAAAACATTGTTTATTTTTTTCAAGGTGGTACTTAAAGAGCCTGTGACACGAACCCAACAACTGTTGTGCAATGAAATAGTGGGCTACTAGTAATCTCGAACCGTCAGTTTAAAAAAGAAAAAGCGATACCGTTCCGATAAATATCAATAATTTCGAACATCGCGGGAAAATTCCTTCGACTCATTTTGAGGTTTTGGGGGAAGCCGGAAGTGACGTCAATGCGGGAACGCTTCACTGTGCGGCGAGAGAGCCAAACACGGACAAAGTGTGTTGTCATGCGTAGAAATTGTGAATTACTGAGTGTAGGCACGTTAATAACGTTTTAATGAAGTTGACTACAGTATATTCATATTTGTCAATCAATCAATGTTTATTTATATAGCCCAATATCACAAATGTTACATTTGTCTCAGTGGACTTCACAGTTTGTACAGAATATCAGTATGACAATACGACACCCTCTGTCCTTAGACCCTCACATCGTACAAGGAAAAACTTCCAGAGAAAACCCCACAGTTTAAAGGGAAAAATGGGAGAAACCTCAGGGAGAGCAACAGAGGAGGGATCCCTCTCCCAGGACGGACAGACGTGCAATAGATGCCGTGTGTAAATTGAAAAGATAATACATTTGCAACATAGGTAGTCCAAATGTTTTGAAATGCATGTGTGTATAATAAGAAGATGAATCCACGAGGATATCCATCCAGGACTTATGATCCAGGACCGCAGCCACGACTCAAGATCCAGGACTCGCAATCCATGACACAGGACCGCAGGATCATCCATGACTCCGGATCCCGGCGTATATAGACACCAAAAAGAAAGAAATTTGGGGAAGCTGGGTTAATCGGAACATGAGAGTACACAGGTATAGACAGAGAGAAGGAAGAAGTAAGATGTCCCCCGACAAACTAAGCCTATATCAGCAAAACTAGGGGCTGAATCTAATCAGCCCTAACTATAAGCTTTATCAAAAAGGAAGGTCTTAAGCGCACTCTTAAAAACGGATAGGGTGTCTGCCGTCCGAACACAAACTGGAAGCTGATTCCACAAAAGTGGAGCTTGATAAGAAAAGGCTCTGGCTCCCATTGTACTTTTAGAGACTCTAGGAACAACCAACAACCCTGCATTCTTGGAACGCAATGCCCTAGTAGGACAATAGGGTATAATGAGTTCTTTAAGGTAAGATGGCGCCTGCCCATTAAGGGCTTTGTAGGCGAGAAGAAGAATTTTAAATTCTATCCTGTGTTCTATAGGGAGCCAGTGTAAGGCAGCCAGAACAGGAGTAATGTGGTCCCTTTTCCTAACTCTGGTTAGTACACGAGCTGCAGCATTTTGAATCAGCTGAAGCGACTTGACTGACTTCTTGGTACACCCTGATAATAAGGAGTTACAATAATCCAGCCTTGAAGTAACAAATGCATGGACTAGTTTCTCTGCATCGTTTTGAGGCAAGATATGCCTAATTTTTGCAATGTTACGTAGATGGAAGTAGGCGGTCCTTGAAATGGATTTTATGTGGGTGTTAAAGGATAAATCCTGATCAAATATAACACCAAGATTCCTTACAGTCTCACTGGAGGCCAAATTAATGCCATCCATAGTTAATATATCTTTAGATAATTTGTTTCGTAGATTCTTCGGGCCAAGTACAATAACTTCAGTTTTGGTCGTGTTTAACATCAAAAAATTTAAGGTCATCCACGTTTTTAAGTCCTTGAGGCAGTCTTGAATTTTATTTAGATGATTAATTTCATCAGGCTTGATTGATAAATATAGTTGAGTATCATCCGCATAACAATGAAAGTTTACAGAATGATTCCTTATAATATTGCCTAACGGAAGCATATATAGGGTGAACAAAATAGGTCCAAGCACTGAGCCCTGTGGCACTCCATGGCTAACTTTGGTTTGCATGGAAGATTCATCGTTGACACGTACAAACTGAGAGCGTTCAGATAGATAAGACCTAAACCAGCCTAAAGCAGTTCCCTGTATGCCAACTAAGTGCTCTAGTCTTTGCAATAGGATATCATGGTCGATAGTATCAAATGCAGCACTAAGATCGAGCAAGACAAGAATAGAGACAAGTCCCTTGTCAGAGGCTATTAGAATGTCATTTGTGACTTTAACCAGAGCTGTCTCTGTGCTATGTTGTGTTCTAAAGCCAGACTGAAAATCTTCAAATAAATCATAGTTTCTTAAGTAATCACACAGCTGTTTTGCGACTGCTTTCTCAAGAATTTTTGAGAGGAACGGAAGATTAGAAATAGGTCTATAGTTGGCTAAAACCTCTGGATCGAGGTTGTGCTTTTTAAGAAGCGGTTTTTTCACTGCTACTTTGAATGATTTTGGAAAATAGCCTGATAATAAAGACATATTCATAATATTTAATAAAGAAGTGCTAATTAATGGAAAAACTTATTTTAACAGCTTAGTTGGAATCGGGTCTAAGATACACGTTGATGGTTTAGAAGAGAGAATCATTGAATTTAATTGTTCAAGGTTTATGGCTGAAAAGCATTCTAGTTTACTATCTAGTGTAATATTATTAGAACTTACGTTTCCGGGAGCTGTTGATAACACTATACTGGTCAAAGGCAAGAGGTCATTGATTTTGTTTCTAAGAGTAACAATTTTATCGTTAAAAAAGCACATAAAATCATTACTACTGAGTGCTATGGGAATAGAAGGCTCAGTCGAGCTGTGGCTCTCTGTCAGCCTGGCTACAGTGCTGAAAAGAAATCTTGCATTATTCTTATTCTCATCTATTAATGAAGAGTAGTATGCTGCTCTCGCTTTATGCAGTGCTTTCTTATATTCATTGAGAGTAATATGCCAAATTAAACGAGATTCTTCAAGTTTAGTGGAACGCCATATCCTTTCAAGTTGTCTCGACTTTTGCTTTATTTTGCGGGTTTCGGCATTATGCCATGGAGCTAATCTATGTTGTTTTATTTTCTTCTTTTTCAAAGGAGCAACAGAGTCTAATTTTATTCGCAGCGCATCTGTAGCACTATCAACAACATGATCAATTTGGGGTGGTGTACATTTTGTATAATGTAGAAATTTGTCAGTGCTTTCATGTCAATTCGGCGAACATAAACATAAATGATCGTGGTGAAGATGATGATTAAATTAGGATTAAAAATCGGTAGTGAGAACTGCTGAATTTCCTCCCGTCGGATGTGATATAAAAACAAATTGATTATTTTTGTAAACTCAAGTGGATGAAACTACATTTATTAGTGCTTTCATGTCAATTCGGCGAACATATGATTAATTAAATGATCGTGAGGATGATGATTTAAAAATCTTTTGTTTGAGCCGGTCTGCATTTCCTGATGAGAAAACAAACCTTAGCTTTTTGTCGTTACAGTGGTGTAGTGGGCGTGATTTCTTTTTGTAATAGTCTAATACATCTAAAATCATTGCCAGTGTTATCAGTTGCAAGTGTGTGTTTGTTGTAATAATGACGAAAACATAATAGGCAGATTTCACAGTAATTATAATAAAAACGTAGCTCAAGCATTTATGCAACTTGATTTGAAGCGTGTATGTGTGAGGGGCAGAACTGTGTGTGTAGGGTGACCAGGTGTCCCGCACTGTGCGGGACTGCACACACAGCATTTTTATTATTTGTCCCGCGTCCCACACATTGAGACTATGTCCCGCATTTGAGTGATAGTCGCGCAGACTGGATCGGTTCGCTGACAGCCGGCACCGCCCTTTATTATTATATTGTCTAAACGGCATCATGTAAGTTGCGCTGACAGGCGACACAGAGGTCCCCAAGCCCCCCCCCGTTGACAGTTCACGAGCGCGTCCATAGTGTCTCCCGTCCACCCACCACCCCGTCCACCCAGTAAAAACATCCCCACTACACCACTGGTTGTAGTAGTACACCAACATGGATTAAACGTGTGTTTTTTTTTTACCACAATGTTGGGGAAATTAATGGATAAAATGCACGGATTATTATTATTATTATTATTATTATTATTATTATTATTATTATTATTATTATTATTATTATTATTATTATTATTATTATTATTATTATTATTATTCCCACTCCGAGCGGGACACTAGGTCCACCGTTTCCCCGCAGCGAGGCTCCCCCCGTTGACAGTTTACGTGGGCTGGGCTGGGTGCAGTGGCGGACTGGCCATCGGGACGAATCCCGATGGGCCGGTACCGAAGTGGGCCGGTCGGATAAGTCACTAGCACATCCCCCACTCCCCCCGTTGACAATTTACTAATGGTACTGAAGTAGGCCGGTCGAGAGTCCCGGGCTGATTTTTAGTCACAGTCCACCACTGGCTACATGACCGTATGATCGCCCATATTGACGCACCTAATTCCTAAAATTCTAACAGATACAAAATAAACCGATCCTTCAGCCTCATATGAGCTCTCAGACACGTTCAAAATTAAACTGTCATCGCTGTCTGAGCTTGCTGCTGTGTGCGCCATCGTGCGTTTACATGCAGATGCTGGGATCCTGAACGGTGCAGCTGGAGCGCTGTGCCCGCATTGACGTCACCCATAATTTGGCGGGACTTGAAGAATCCCCGAGAAGATCCAGGAAATGGTAAACATTGAAGGGCAGATTAATGGTTATCAAAGTACAAATATCCAAAATCAGTTCAGTAACGGTTTTCAAGGGGACAATATTTACTCAAATTGATGGGTTTGGATGATGGGGGAAAATCGTGTCACAGGCTCTTTAAAGACCAACAGAAAAGTGCAATTTTTGCCATAAAGTGTAGCAATAGCATATTTAGGAATATAGTACATTTCAGAGATTCAGGTAGCCTATAGGTAGGTAGACCTTCTGTAAACTATAACACTTTGTTTTTTAAAGGCCATGTAATGCATCTAACACAGGTGTTTTTTAACATGTAGTTTAGATATCACCAGAATGAAAATAAATAAAAATGTTTAAAGTTTCGTCATAATTAAATGACATATACGTTAAAAACCGATGTTGGTTCCGAAGTTTGCCGAGTACGCCCCCGATCACTCCCGAACGAGCGGTGACGTCACCCGTGGCAAACATTGCCATTTGATCAAATCAGTCCAAATGGCAAGCAACGCGATAACTTCAGACAGCGACAGCGACAGCGATCATTCAAGCTCAGATTCGGTGGGTTATCTGGATTCAGTTACAGAAGTAGAGAGTGAACCAGCTAGCCTTTCACTTCAAGGCATCTTGCCTTATAAGTACGAGCCTCCTGCCCAGCAATCGAACAACGAGGCAGAAACTTGTGAAAGAGAAGCGGATTCCGCAGCCGGCGAGACTCGAGTCGGCAATACTGAATGGTAAATTCTGTTTTATTTAATTTGACCTGCACTAAATGTCGATCTTAATTTGTCATCTGTTCCTCACACGTCCGGCAGATATTGTTTTGTTTTTTAATGTTATGTACAATATTCAGGTGTACATGTCAAGGCTGTGAAAGCATGCCCACTGCAGATGAATGTGTATGCTGCAGAGAGATCTGGCAGGTGATGGAACAAATAGACAGTTTGCAACCTACTGACCAGATAGCAGAGTCCTGCATCGGGTCAGGTATCCGCGGGTACCCAACGGGTGACCCGCAAAAAAGGTGATTTGCAGGTGGTATTTTTTCAAACGCTTTTTTCTGGGTTCGCTTCTGGGTAAAACAAAGATGATGCGGGTCCGGTTGCGGGTGTTGCATAATAAATATATTTAAACAATAATAATTTAGTTTAATGTTTAAATCCTCAGACCTCTCCTCCGCGGTACCGAGCATAATCATAACCTCTGCAGTGCATCTATCTGCTGCTGAGCGCACCACATTCTGAATGGCTGAGGTGAAGCTCTCTAGCGGAGAATACAGCATTTTCAATAACTCTTCCTCAAGAGCGAAATCCAACGTCTGGGAGGCTTTTGGTGTCATCCTAGATGGAGAAAATAAACAACATCCCAGGCCTGTTGAGCCAAATATGCAACTGCGTGTGTTAATAATTGCACGTTGTCACTGCTTATATGCGGGTTCGGGTCGGGTTGCGGATCATGTGCCGGCGGGTCGGGTCGGGTTGCGGAACTAATTGGCAATATGTGCGGGTAGCGGGGCGGGTTCGGTACTGCACGTCACGGGTGCGGGGCGGGAGCGGGTCTTGAAAATCAGACCCGTGCAGGACTCTGCCAGATAGAAGACACCGACGAGAAACCAAGGTGCATTATTAGCCACCCAGGCTTTAGAGAAGGCTGTCTCAGTGTTTGGACACTGAAAATAGCGTATCTTCAATACAAACAACAACACATAGCAGTTGATGGCCCACTACACCAGTAAGTAAATATTGATTGACCCAACTGCCTATTGCAGCTTTGCTTTCAGTCAATACTTTTAGTCGCTACAGATATGGTACACTTTTAAAGATACCATTAAACTCTTTCAAGCAGTCAAAAACAGCTTGGCTTTTATTTTTTCTGTGTATGCAAGTTCAATGTATGCTTGGGAAAAGAAACAACTACACAGGTGAGGAAATATATAAGAGGTCTATGATTCTGTCAAGCAGTCATGTATAACCTCATATTTATTTTGTACAAGTAAAATACAAATATCATGTAAGCCAATTTGTAACCATTGCTACATAATAGTACTACATAACATTTTATTTTTCTCCAAATATATTTATAATCTGTATACTTTTTTTTCATTAGGAAGCATCGATATACAGCTTATCGACAGTTTGTACGTTGGTGCTGGGGTGTACTCTGCCCAAAAATCAGAGTCCCGCTGCCTGCATGTGCAGTAACCGAGATACGGAAGACTTACCCTGAACCGGGAGGCCGCTATCAGGGATTTCAATGGCCAAATCTGTAATTTGACATAAGTCATGCAGCTGAACTGGTTAAAATGGTTTCGCATGATGTAAATAATTTACAAAGTACATCATTTACAATATTATTTTTCCAAAGAAACATGTAAATATAACAACATTTTCCAAATCACAAATTTGTAAGATTGTATTAATTTACTGTTTGATAAATAAAAAAGGGTTCTTTTGTTAATTTTTCACTTGTAACATTTTTATCTTTATTGCAGTGTACATTAGTCTTTTTGGTATATGTGCGAGCCCACAAATAATTAAAAGTGGTAAAAATAATAAAGATATTCAGACGTAATTCATTTTTGGCCTTACTTATTTCACTTCAACTTTTATATATTTCAGTCACGAGGCAAGTTCACTGTACTCTGGTGACATTTAGCTCAAGCTGGCATAACACCTGTAGTAACTTAATTCTGACCCGAGTTTTGTGCACAATCTTCCAGCACCCATGATCAATGTTTATAGCAATCAGGAAACATTCACAGCTCACAACTACACATCGCTTCCCCATCATGAATTGTTAGATAAAAAAAGTTTAGCGAGGTCCGGTTACACATATGTTGAGCGAAAATAGCGGAAGGATACAAAACAAACAATCCAGACGAGGCTGGTGTTTGCCACGTGTGACGTCACACAGCCGGGTTAATGGCTGGCAAGCTTTTCGCTCCCGGAGCGGAATAACACGGGAAAGTGGCACACATTTCATGTTATTTGGGGGGTATCTATGGAAAGAATCATTGATGTTGATATGTCAAATGAAACAGTGGAAAGTGATGAAGCGATTTATTAACACAGAATAACATTTATTTTGGACATTACATGGACTTTAAGTAAAACACAATACTTTCAAGTACATTCAGAACATTGGAAACCCTGACTATTAGAAAAAATCTCTCTGTTGCTTCAGAGGCCATAATAGACTTTGTTGATTTACCAACAGTTGATTTAAAAAATCTAATACATTTCAGTCCAACTCTCTCAATAACCTTGGCCAAAACAATAAACAGTTCAACATAAAGTGCCAGTTGCACCAACAACGTAATAAATAGTTCAACATAAAGTGTACCATTTAAAATAAAATAAAAAAGTGCCAGTGATTGACCTCAATCCCTCCTATTCTTCCAATATCCTGATGAAAAATAAAATCTCTCTGTTGCATAGGCCACTGTTTGATCAACGCGAATTGGGTGTGGGTCCTTGTACTCCGAGTCGGGCTAACGTCCACGCTAGCTTCCATGCTAGCTGCTATATGTTTTGCATTGAGGGGATACTTGAGGCTTGATGTGCTGCGGTGATATGCAAATTCCTTTTTGCATAATTTGCAAACAACCGTGCTCTTATCGATGCTTCCATCCGTCCGTTTTTTAAAACAAAATGTCCCATCCACGGGGCCAACCAAAGCGGTCTCATCAGCTTCTTCGTTCACGTTTGACTATTTTTCACTGTGGTTTGTTGTTGTTTGAAGTCATGAACGTTAGTTGGTGCTCCAGTATAATCGGTACCCCTGAAACTCATCCAGTGAGAAACGTTCCGCGGTGCAAAAATAAGTGAGATTAAAATGCGTTAATTTTTTTAACGCGTTAATTTTTGTGTAATTAATTAATCTTAATTAACGCGTTAAAGTCCCGGCCCTAATTATAATGAAGTACGAGCTGTTTGCTCTAGTCTTCCTGCCTGTCGGCTCTGCTCATGGATGTATAATAAGGCTCTGCTGCTCCGAGATGATGGTCTAGCTTCAGCAGCTACATTACCTACGGGTGCGTTCGTTAATATTAACTGTGCGTCCGGAGTCACTGTGGCACAGACTGGACCGCTGGTGAACAGCTGTTAGAACGGGCCGTTCAGGTGTTCAGAGCAGAGCTCCCTGTCGGAGCGGCAGAGCGTGATGTGAACTGAAAAGTTTTTCTGTGGCAATATTATTTAAGGAATCGTTGAGCTAGCTAGCTAGCTAGCATACATTGTCACTATCTGCTAACGTTAGCTTTAGCCTTCTATTTCTAATAGTTTTTTTCATAGGCTATAAACAGAGGTGGTATAAGTATATATATATTGTACTTGAGTAAAAGTAGAAGTACTCAGATCTTGTACTTGAGTAAAAGTAGAAACACACAGATCTTGTACTAGAGTAAAAGTAGAAGTACTCAAATCTTGTACTTGAGTAAAAGTAGAAGCACTCAGGTCTTGTACTTGAGTAAAAGTAGAAGCACACAGATCTTGTACTAGAGTAAACGCAGAAGTACTCAGGTCTTGTACTTGAGTAAAAGTGGAAGTACTCAGATCTTGTACTTGAGTAAAAGTAATAGTCCCAGAGTGTAGGAATAATCTGTTACAGTAAAAGTCCTGCATTCAAAATGTTTCTCAAGTAAAAGTAGAAAAGTATTATCATCAAAATATACTGAAAGTAGCGACAGTAAAAGTAGTCATTGTGCAGATTGGTCCATTTCAGAATAATAGATATGATATGTTTTATAATGATTGATCATGAAAGTGTTCTCAAAGCTGGTAAAGGTGCAGCTAGTTTGAATGACTTTGTACTACTGCAGGGTAGCTTGTGGATTTACACCAGGTGGAACTAAAGTCGGAATTAACACTTGATTATATTTCACATCATTCATCCACATCTGTAAAGTAACCAAAGGTATTAAATACATGTAGGGGAGTAGAAGTACACCATGTACCTCTGAACTGTAGTGGAATAGAAGAACAAAGTAGCAAAACATTGAAATACTTAAATAAAGTTAAAGTATCTCAAAATTGTGCCCAAGTATAGTAGGCTACTTGTTGAGTTTATGAACTTAGTTACTTTACACCATGTGGCTATAAAGATAAAAAGACTTAAGCCTTGCAGAGAGGCATGAAAATACATTTTCAAAATGCTCAACAGTGCTGCCAAAATTATAAACTGACTGCTACACAATTTAAAATAAATGCTTTTATATATTTCTATTAGATGTGACTCTTTGGCGTTTCTGTTATTATTAACACTGCTGCTTTAGTTGTTCTGACTGCTAAAATCCTCTGTTATTCCGTGGTGTGGGGGAGCCGGGGGTTCGGATTCTTGTCACCTTTTTCATACCTGATGAGTTTGCATCCCTGTATGTTAAAAAGCCTCAGTCACCTTAATTCATATAATAAAAACATCTCAGGTCAGTAACACTCAAAGCTAAATGTGCAATACCATGTTCAGCTATGTTACTATTTATAATGTTATTGTTGTTACATCAGAAGATGTACATATTGGAATGATTTCTTAACTTACAGTAGGCTATTTTTTACAATGTGTGTTGGAAGGATTTATTAAATTACAATGAATATTGTCATTGTTGAAGGCTTTTAGAGAAGGGTGAACTATAAGCCTGAATTACATAACGTTTTATACCTAAAAACATAAAAGCCACAATAAATAAATCACAATTATTCTAGTTATTTTTACCTCCCGTATTGCTTTCAACCCACCAGCTTTTATGGTGTTGTTACGTCACTAACTGTTAGCTTGTCACATACAGTCTATGGTCACTCAGAGTAACCTACTGTCAATTTAGCTGCTGGAGAAGAAAGATCGGGGGGGAGGGGGGGAGAGAGCTGTGGTTGATGGGCCATTAGTTGTGTTAATACGCAGCTGAGAGCTGCCGTTTCATTCAGACTGTTTAAAAAACGGTAACAACGGACTATTTTTCTTAGCGGATGCATGTCAATTTAAATCAATACATACAACTATTTTTTAAATCAATAAAATTATTTTCTAAATCCATAAAAGCATTTCAATTAATATTGGGAGTCATGTCGTTACTTTGTTGAGAATGTGGCCATGTAATAAGCGGGATAATTTGCAGCGACTTGTTCCTTATGGGGAAAATAACACCCTTCATCCAGATGAGGATCCCTCCGCTACGCTTTGGGATCCTGATCGACCGACGAAGCTCCATTAAAATATACATATTTTTGGTGAATTACTGAGTTTAGGCACGTTAATAACGTTTTAATGAAGTTGAATACAGTATATTCATATGTGTCAGTGCAGTGCATGACATTAAGGATTTTGGGAGATGGCCCTGTGGGCCATCTAAGCTAATTTACAGATGGCCCTGAGCCCAATAGAGATTGCCCTGACAAATGCGCGCGGACGAAATGGCACGAAGGGTTTGGGGGGCCTCCCCCTAGAACATTTAGATTTTTGCAGGTCTTAGTCTGGTGCATTCTCTAGACTGAATTATAAGATGAATCACCACAATATTATATTGTACAATTTCTATTTTATTCTTCATTTCACTTGTTTGTTTGTTCTTGTTTGTGTTAGCTCGCTTGCATGCCCTGCATAGCTATAAGAAATACTTAAGTTGTTGGTGAAGACACTTTCCATCTGATGAAGGCAAATGCCTTCCCAGATATAAAAAAGTAGAAAACATAACATTCAGTTATAACTGCCAAAAAAAACATTATTTACACTATTATGGCCCCTGTTAAAAATGTTTGTAATGTTATCTACTGTAAATTGGTCGAACGAATGCCTCCTCATCCGGAAGCTGACCGAGCAGACTCCGAGCAGCAGTCGAGAGGAGCCGAGCACATCCGCGAAGCATACAAAATGGCGACGTCAGAGTTCCCGTTAGCCGGCAAATCTAAATCTCTCCGGTCAAAATAATTTCCCTTTAGCGCAATACCGCTTCAGTTGCGCCACTTATGTGTCAGACAAGAAGAGTATGTGACAGACAAGAATAGTCAATTCTAATGTCTAACACTTAATGTGGAGAAAGAGATGTGCTATATGGGTTGATTGTGCGTTGATCTGTTGGTAATGCCTCGGGGTTCCGGTGGGCATGTAAACAAATGCATAATGCTGCGCTATACTTTGTGGCCTCACCCAGTTGCATAGCGACACTTATTGTTTAGGTGTCTTTTAATAAGCAGGTAGTCATATCATTAGCTAGAACTAGCTGGATCTGATCGATATGGACATAAACGCGAGTGAAGTCTAATCTGAAGGGAGAGAGAGATCAGCTGCTGCTGACGAGTCGACATGCAGCGGTGAGCGGACAAAACGCACACTTCAGGTTAGAATATCACACGTAGCTATTTTAATTACCTCTCAAACTACCTAAACTAGTTATAGATATGTTTAGTTTTACTGTCGGGTCACTCATTACTGGATCCGCGAGCTGCATGATACTGGCATAATAGATTGCCCGATCGGGCAACCAGTAGGTGAGGCTTCATTGCCCGAGCTAAATACTAGATGGCCCCGGGCCATCGGGCAGTCCTTAATGTCGAGCCCTGCAGTGATTTCATGTCAATTCGGCGAACATAAACATAAATGATCGTGGTGAAGATGATGATTAAATTAGGATTAAAAATCGAGAGCCGGGCTGCATTTCCTCCCGTTCGTTTTTTTCGAATAGCAAAATTATTTTGTTAAATAACAACATGGTGATGTTTTGTAAATGATTACATGTCTCTTATTTAGCACAGTAGTATGATATCCGTGACATATGGATCTTAACAAAGTTCCGCTGTACATCCAGCGTATTGTATCTGACTTTATTTCACATGAGCTCCAGTGTGGAACTCCACTGCACCCCCTGGTGGATCAATGATCCATTGCAGCTGGCTTCATTATAATTACATTTATCTATCACGGGGGCGGTCTCAAGTCAAGCTGGAGGTTTTCCCTTGAGCGAGGGCAGATCACGTACCAATCACGGCCCTCGCGTTTCAAACTGTCTGAAATGAATCGCTATATCTGTACTAAAACAGACGCAATGAATTGTATTTCAATTATTTTCTGTTTCTCCGTTTATATGCGTTAGCGTAACCGGTGATTGCAACCATGGGCCCGATGCTTCAATGCATGGTACACGGACCAAGGGAGGACTTGGGTTACCACCGGGTTAAATGGTCCCACCTCCGCACCAACGCGGGGCTGGTGATGGCAACATTGGGTCCGATGCATCAATTTATGGTGCCCCGACCATGAGAGGGTTTGGGGTGCCCCGGAACCAGGCAGTACCCCAGCAGGAAACACGTTTTATGGTCAAAGGAGGAAAGAGTGATATAACCGGGGTAAAGCAAAGAAAGTGTCAAACCATAGTGACTTGTGAGGCGGCCAGAGAGTCTGTCATCTCTCGGTCCTATCCTCCAGACAGTATTTCAATTCATCCATAGAAAAGGGGTGAAAGTGAGAAAATGTATCCGAAAATAGTGTCTCATAATGCAGGTAGAGTCCCCTGTCAACTCCCCTCACTTTCCTCCAGTCAGAAAAAAGTATGGTAACTTTTTGGAGATCCATTGAAAAGGGGTGAAAATGAAAAAAAGAATCCGAAAATAGGGCCTCATAAGGCGGATAGAGTCCCCTGTCAACTCCCCTCACTTTCCTCCAGTCAGAAAAAAGTATGTTGACTTTTTGGAGATCCATTGAAAAGGGGTGAAAATGAAAAAATGTATCCGAAAATAGCGCCTCATAATGCGGGTTGAGTCCCCTGTCGACTCCCCTCACATTCCTCCAGAGACCAGTTCAAAAACTTAAAGTTTGGTAAGAACCATGCTGGGGGGTCTTTGGGCACCAAATGTATCCGAGCCAGAGTGCACATGAGGCGGATGCATTCCTCCATGAAGTAAGACAGCCGTTTTTTGAGTCCTCTCAAAAACCGGGTTTCCGATTTCGTGCAGACAGTAGTCTGAAATTGATGAATGAATTTTTTTGACGGAGAAGCGGAGGCTTGGATTCCCCTCTCCATTGTAAGTTGCAACGGGGGAGTGGAAACGTGTCAGGGGCTTCGGCCCGAAGCGCCGAAGGGTTGAGCTTTGTTGAGCCCCCTCTCTGTTGGCACTTTGAAATAATTTCAAATATTTTTTAAAACTTCATTTTTTATTATTTTAAGATATAATTGACCGTTTTATTTACTTTCTTCTTCCTTCCATGGGTGGGGGCGCATGGCAGGCCGCCTATGAGCTCACAAATTCGGCCTGGAACCTCAAGGATTTGTGGGATAAGCTCCATAAACTGACAAAGTTACCCAGAAATGTCATTTTTATAGCCCAAAAATATATAATACAAATACATTTACATTTTAAAAGGTACAATGGTGCTCCGAATTACCCGGAATATGATTTATATTATAGCCCCATAATAGTGAATAAAAAATAATTTTCATGGGAAAAAGTGTTAAAACCCCTGATTAAATGCAGGACCCCAGTGGGATCCAGACTATGTGCATTGTGTTAGGGAACCATATTAATGATGAAATAAATAATTTAAATGCAAAAATAATGATTAAAAATCATTTTTAGGGGGACAACTGTGGAGAGGAGCCTGATAATGACTCTCCAGCACCCCGGAGAAGCAGGCTGCGAGACCCACAGAGCGCACCCAGAGGACAGGCTGCTTCATCTCACTTTATTACCCAGGAAAGGAGCTCAAATCTTGGGTACATGAGTGTTAAAAGTGCATTAAACTGTTTTCAACAGCCGCTGATATGGACAGAAATCTGTCCATTTCGTCCACATTTGACTCACAAAATGGACAGAAATCTGTCCATTTCGTCCACATTTGACTCACGAAATGCACAAGAAGGTAAAAACAGCAGAGTCACTGCTTCCGGTTTCGGCGGAGAATTCCCATTCCTACTCTGACTCAAGGTACTGGGAGGTCGAGCCCATGCAAGTGGGTTGTACCAGTCTTACCTCTGAGGAGAGGGAATTACGTTGAAGAGGTAATCTTTGCCTTTACTGTGGTCAGGCTGGACATATGGTGTCCCGTTGTCCGGCAAAAGGCAGAGCTCATCAGTAATGGGGAGTATACTGGTGGGCCAAACCTCTGAGCTGATCCCCAATCTAAGACCCTTGTGCCATGCTCAACTCCTCCTGACAGGCAAATCTCAGGCTCTGGCTGTTTTGATCGACTCCGGATCAGATGTCAGCATCATTGACGAGGAGCTCGCACTACAGCTTGGCATCCAGCAGGTTCGGCTGCTCCAGCCGGTACCGGCTAATGCTTTGGATGGTCACCTGCTTGGAACGGTGACACACCATACGCCACCGGTCCATATGCTCATGTCGGGGAACCACCATGAGACAATCCAGTTTCATGTGCTACGGTCCCCCCAAATTCCTCTGATTTTGGGTTATCCATGGCTCTGCCACACCACAACCCGAATATTGACTGGGCAACTGGGTCCATCCTAGGTTGGAGTTCCTCCTGTCATCAGGTTTGCCTCAAGCAGGCCGCCGCACCTCATATCCACTATCTGTGGATATGAACCTGGTTCCGGATGTCACAGGGGTTCCGGCAGAATGTTTGGACTTTAAGGAGGTTTTTAGCAAGGCTAAGGCGACATGTCTCCCACCTCATCGGCCCTATGACTGCGCCATTGAGCTACATCCAGGCGCAGTCCCACCCAAGGCCCGGTTGTACTCGCTTTCGGCACCGGAGAGGAAATCCATGGAGACTTACGTCAATGACTCTCTGGCTGCGGGAATTATTCGTCCTTCCACATCACCCGCAGTAGCAGGGTTTTTTTTGTGGTGAAGAAGGACAAGACCCTGAGACCCTGTATTGACTATCGGGGTCTGAACGACGTCACGGTGAATAATCGATATCCCCTGCCACTCATCTCGTCAGTGTTCGAGTTACTACAAGGGGCTACAATCTTCACTAAGCTGGATCTACGAAATGCTTATCACCTGGTACGAATCCGTGAGGGGGACGAATGGAAGACCGCCTTCAACACCTCTTCGGGACATTACGAGTACCTGGTGATGCCATTTGGACTTACCAACGCCCCTGCAGTTTTCCAAGCGTTGGTGAACGACGTACTCTCATATAGTCTGGATCCCTCCTCCCTCATTAATTACCGCCCCATCTCCAACCTCCCCTTTCTCTCAAAAACAATAGAACGCATCATCTCCAAACAACTCCACCGCCATCTCCAAAAAAAGGACCTTTTTGAACCCCTTCAGTCTTGTTTTCGTCCTCACCACAGCACAGAAACGGCACTCATCAAATTCCCTCCTCACCTCTGCTGACACCGGTTCCCTCAACATCCTCATCCTCCTTGACCTGAGTGCAGCCTTCGATTCCGTGAGCCACACCATCCTGCTCACCCGACTCCGGGATATCGGTATCGAAGGCACGGCAATCAGGTGGCTCCATTCCTACCTCTCCGACAGATCCCACTTCATCTCCCTCAACAATCACTCCTCTACCACAGCTTCAGTCACCCAAGGTGTTCCCCAAGGTTCAGTACTCTGTCCCCTCCTCTTCATCATCTACATCCTCCCCCTTGGTCAGATTCTCCGCCATCACAACCTGGACTTTCACTGCTATGCTGACGACACACAGATCTACCTCAGCACCAAATCCCCCCACAACCCCCCTCTCACCCACATCGAATCCTGTCTGACTGCAATAAAATCCTGGATGCAACACAACTTCCTCAAACTCAACAGCAATAAAACTGAACTCCTCCTCATCAGCTCCAAATCCACCCTCAGCAAAACCCCCAACCTGACACTCACCATCGATGGCACCCCTGTTTCCCCCTCCACCCAGGCACGCAACCTTGGCGTGATATCCGAAGCTCTGGAACTCTCTCCCCCAAGACCTCCGTGAGTCTGATTCCCTCACCCTGTTCCAGTCCCGTCTCAAAACCCACCTCTTCAACTCTGCTTATCCTTAAACCCGCCCCTCCCCCCTCTGAACCAACATCCTCCTGACTGCTTTCCTGTTTTGGTTTTGTTTTTGTTTGTGTTTTTGTTCTTGTTTTGTTTGTCGACCTTACTCGTAATGTAAACAGTAGACAGTCCTCCAGAGACTTCTGGTGAACTCACTTTTCGTCAAGACGGAGAAGTGCGAGTTTCACACTTCTTCCGTCGTCTTTCTTGGCTACATTGTGGGTCAAGGAAGTGTAAAGATGGATCTCTCCAAGGTTTCAGCGGTTACCTCGTGGCAGGTTCCGGATCCCCGGAAGGAGCTGCAGCGTTTCCTGGGATTCGCCAACTTTTACAGACAGTTCATCCTTTGCTACAGCACCGTGGCCGCCCCGCTCACCGCCCTGACCTCGTCCAATGTGACGTTCCGATGGTCCCCTGCAGCAGAGGAGCACTTTTGCAGGCTGCCAGATGCAAGATAACAACTTGTTATTGGGAGCAGTTCGTACGAGGCACAAGATAACGATCTTGTTTTTCGGAGATGGTCCGTGCCGGACACCAAATGTGTCTACTTTACCTCAAACTTAAGAGACTCTTGTTTCTGGGTCTCCTCGGCTGGCTCGCGCTGATTCGCTGCGACAGGTCTATCGTTTTTGTATCTCCCAATAAGAGGATCCCTAGGGAGGAGCAACCGACACTACTCCTCCCCACTTGTGGGTATAAATATTATGCTATTCTTATTACTGTGCTGTTTTCTGACTGGCTGTCGTGGTACGTATTGTCACACAGTGGTAGAATTCAGCCCGGAGGGCTCTGTATTTTGTACTGTAGCAGGGTACTCTGTATTTTTGTGTTGTTGTTTTTTTACCATTAAAACAGATTATTGTTTAACCTTTATCCTGGTGCTTTGAGTTCCTTCTTTTGTGAACCAGCTCATAAAGGGACGCGCGGAGCAGAGGTGAACCTTCCACCACCGCCATTGGGTGGTGCTCCAACACATCTTGACGGTGGTGGATCGGTTTAGTAAGATGGCTCATTTCGTACCCCTGCCTAAGATCCCGTCAGCTAAGGAGACGGCAGAACTTATTGTTCTCCACGTTTTTCGCATTCACGGACTGGCAACTGGTTTTAGACCGGGGGCCCCAGTTCACCTCTGTGTTTTGGAGGGAGTTTTGTGAACTGATCGGGCCAACGGTCAGTCTCACCTCCGGTTTCCACCCACAGGCCAATGGCCAGACCGAACGGAAGAATCAGGAGATGGAGACCACTCTCCGCTGCATGGCTTCCGATCATCCAACGACCTGGTCAAAACAACTCCTGTGGGTGGAGTAAGCCCACAACACCCACATCAGTTCTGCTACTGGTCTTTCCCCTTTTCAGTGTTTATACGGTTTTCAACCCCCATTGCAATCTGCATTGAAGAGGGAGGTTACCTGTCCGTCTGTCCAGGCTTTCATCAGACGTTGTCGGAGGACTTGGAGGCAGACTCGAACAACTCTGCTTCAGTCTGCTAACCGGTACGCCACATCAGCGAACCGCCGACGCACCAAGGCACCTGTATACCAGGTAGGCCAGAGGGTGTGGCTTTTCACTCAGAACATTCCCCTTCGGGTGGAGTCTAAAAAGTTAGCGCCCAGGTTTATTGGACCCTTCGAGATTGTCAAGGTCATTAACCCTGCAGCGGTTTGACTGAGTTTGCCCCGGAACATGAAAATCCATCCCACCTTCCACGTTTCTAGGATTAAACCTGTCGGGGAGAGTCCTATGATTGCCGCCGCCCCTCCACCACCACCCCCTAGGATGATCGATGGGGGTCCTACCTACACCCTTCGTCGTCTACTCCGTTCCCGTCGCAGAGGAAGGGTTCAATATTTGGTGGACTGGGAGGGCTATGGTCCTGAGGAGAGGCAGTGGATTCCTGCTCATCATATCCTCAACCCTCAACTCATCCGAGACTTCCACCTGCGTTACCCGGAGCAGCCTTCTAGGACCAACGCTCAACCAGGTGTTAAGCCAGGAGCCACTCGTCCGCTACAGACCAGGGGCTTCGTCGAGGGGGAGGCGTCATCAGTCGAGGAGGACGAGGATTTCCAGGAGGGAGTGGCCGAGAGAGCATTCTCAGATGAGTACTAACCTTTCCCATACCCCCACCTTCCACCCTGTGTTTGTAGGATTTTTGTTGATTGTTTTATTTTATTTTTTCGTATAATTTTCTTAGACGTCAGGAGCCGTCCATTAAGGGGGGGGGGGGGGTTCTGTCACAGTCTGCTTTCTCACTCACCTATTTTCTGCATTAACCTTCCTTAGTCACCTGGTAGTCACACCCTGTCTCTCTCTCTCACTCTGTTACACCCATCAGCTCCATTAGTATTTAGGCCCACTTCACTTTCACCTCAGTGCCAGATCGTACTTTGCAGCATGCCAGTCTTTCCCGCATTATCCTCCAGATTGCTCTTCCGGAGCGGGCGAGGGCGCGCTACACAGCACGGTTCTGCTGCTGTGCCCGGCTTGCGGTGCGGTGGTTTTGCGCAGGGTGTGGGTGATTATATCCAGGAAAATGAGGTGGTGGTTCTGTGTGAAGCAGAAGAAAAGGGGGATGGGAGAAAAAAAGATAAAAAAACAAATACAAATGGTGAAAAAAACCCTGAAATAATCAATGAACCACAAGGTGATTTGGCAAAAGAAAATGTAGAGACAGTGAAGTCAGTAAAACACAAGAGGAGGATAGTGAAACGCATATGGAAGAAACAGGAGAGGAGAAGAAAACATGGGGTGAGCAGGTGGAGGTTGCTGAGATTCTTTTAATCCTGTTTCACTGGAGGTCGAGCATTTTATCAAGGGGAGGTCGCTTTTAATAAAAGCACGGTTTGACCTTTTTACAGCTGTTTTTATAAATGTATATGCTCCAACAAACAGTGCAGAGAGGAAGCTGTTTTTACTCAAAGTTAATGATGTTTTAAACGGTTGTGCCACGGAGGATTTTGTATTCTTGGGTGGGGATTTTAATTGTACAGAAAATGCATCTTTAGATCACAACCATGCAGATCCATGCAGAGTTATCCAGCATCCCAGCATGCTCTGAGGCAGCTGGTCCACTCCCACGGCCTGGTGGATGTATGAAGAAGGATGCACGCAGCAAACAGGCAGTACACCTGGTCCCACATCAGAGAGAATAGAATCTCATCAGCTAGACTATATCGTTTTTATTGTTTTAAGCATCATTTTAACACTTTTAAAATGTGCAGTATATCACCTGCTGGTTTTACGGATCACTCTTTGCTTTTATGTAATGTTTTTATTAGAAATGTTTTACCCAGAAGTGCGTATTGGCATTTTAACTCAGTTTTAACATTTGATAAACATTTTAAAGAGGCCCTTATTTATTTCTGGAGTGTTTTTAGGCAGAGGAAGGGAGATTTTAGCAGTCTTAGGCAGTGGTTGGACCATGTTAAGACTGAGATAAGATTGCTCTGCCAACAGCACACCCTCAATGTCACACAAGACATCATTAGATCTATGAAAGACCCGGAGAGGGATATAGTGGAACTAGAAACAATAAGTGAGACCACAGGAGATCGAGGATATTATTGAAATCCTCAAAGAGAAAAAAATGGCTTTAGCCAACCTGCAGGACGTTAAAGTTCAGGGTGCACTAGTCAGGTCCCGGTTCCTCAACACCAATGAGATGGATGCTCCCACTAGCTTCTTCTTCGGCCTGGAGAAAAATAATGGGCAGAGGCGAGTGATCCACTCACTGCTGTCAGTCACACGGCAGGAAATAACAGAGCCAAGCCAGATCAGGAGGCGAGCTGTGAGCTTTTATTCCACCCTCTACACAAGCGAGTATGAGGAGGGGGAAACTCTGTCCGAGGAGTTCTGCAACGAAATACCTCAGGTCTCTGAGGAGACCAACTCACAGCTCGAAGGAACGTTAACGATCCAGGAGCTGCAGACCGCCCTGCAAGGCATGCAGAGACGGCGGGCTCCTGGTATCAATGGCCTCTCCGTAGAGTTTTATAAAGCCTACTGGGACGTCTTGTCACATGACCTTTTAGACGTTTTTAATGAAAGTCTGGCCTCTGTCTCTATGCCGATGTCCTGCAGGAGAGCGGTGATCACGCTGTTCCCAAAAAAAGGAAACCTGCAGGACATCAAAAACTGGCGCCCTGTGTCTCTGCTGTGTGTGGATTACAAACTTCTGTCCAAGGCTTTGGCCACCAGGCTGAGGAGGGCTGTGGAGCAGGTCATCCACCGGGACCAGACCTACTGTTTGCCCGGCAGGTCCATGGTTGACAATGTCCACCTAATTCGAGATGTTTTAGACTTCTCCAGCTCATTGGGCATTAATACTGGTCAGATTTCTCTACATCAGGAAAAGGCTTTTGACCGCGTTGAGCACAGCTTCCTCTGGAAAGTAATGGAGAAGTTTGGGTTCAGCGCTGGTTTCATAGCCAAGATCAAGGTGTTGTACAATAAGATTGAGAGTGTGCTGAAGTTCAACGGTGGGCTGCGTGCTCCTTTTAGAGTGTGTAGAGGGGTCCGGCAGGGCTGTGCTCTGTCTGGCATGCTCTATGCACTCTCCCTAGAACCCCTCCTCAACAAAATACGCTCCAAACTGCAAGGGCTGTTTTTACCTGGTTTTAGTGGAGGCATGGTTTTATCAGCATATGCAGATGATATCATTGTTTTTATTAGAGACCAAAAACGGACATTTTAGTTAACATCGTGAGGGAGTTTAGTTCAGCATCGGCAGCGAGGGTGAATTGGAGGAAAAGTGAGCTCCTTGCTGTCGGTGAGTGGAGGGGCGGTCTCCCAGTTCTTCCCCAGAACATGACATGGAAAAAAGATGGGCTAAAGTACCTGGGTGTGTCCTTGGGAAACACAAGTATAGTCCTGAAGAAATGTGAGGACATCATAGGAAAGATAGAGGGAAAGCTGTCCAAGTGGAAGTGGCTGCTCCCTCAGATGTATTTTAAAGGTAGAGTGTTGGTTTTAAACAACCTTGTGGCATCCCAACTGTGGCAACGTCTTACCTGTGTGGACCCTCCCTCAGGCTTACTAGCCCAAATACAAAAGATGTTGGTAGATTTCTTTTGGGAGGGTCTACACTGGGTGCTGTTTTTATCTAGAGAGGAGGGGGGCCTTATCCACCTGGCCAGCCGAACAGCCACTTTTAGGATACAGTTTTTACAGAGGTATCTGACCGGCCCGGCTGATTTGGTGTGGAGAGATGTGAGCAGCTGCATTCTCCGACGCGTGAGTAACCTGGGGCTGGATGCTGCTCTGTTTTTAACTGATTTAAACATTTTAAAGTTAAGTGGGTTACCTCCTTTTTATCAGGATGTTTTTAAATCTTGGGCCCTTTTTAACAATGAAAGGTGTCCAAAGACTGACTCTCTGCACTGGTTGTTGAAAGAGCCTCCGATTCACAAAGCCAGGTTGGACGTCAGCAGCAGTGAAACGCCCGGCCTGACGGTGGCGCTGTTCCGATCCAAGACCCTGTGCCTTCAGCAGTTGGTGAATGCAGTGGGGCCGGAGCTGAGCGATGCCCGGGCCTTGGGCTCTCTGCTGGGTCTGCACTCTGTCCGGGTGGCCGAGAGGATCCTGCAACTCTGGAGCCAGATCCTCTCCGCTGATGACAAAATACTTTTAAGGAGCTACGGACAGGGAAGAGCCAAGCCGGACCCAGCAGACCCCTTCCCGGAGATCTACCTGAGCCCAGGGCTCGGAGAACTGACCGGCCCCCTGCTCAAGGTCGCAAACCAAGGACAAATGACTATCCACAAAGCTGACAAGAAAACACTATACATGAACATTGTAATGACGACCAACAAAAATGTGCTGAAGGACAGGGCCTCCACTGTGTGGAGCACCAGACTGGGTGCAGGAAGCGGACCAGGCCCACAGTGGAGGATTTTATACAAACCTCCCATTAAAAAACGTACTGCCGACCTCCAGTGGATAATTTTACACGGTGCCATCGCCTGTAATTCTTTTATATCCATTATAAATCCTGCTGTTTTTAACAACTGTCCATGTTTTTACAGAGTGCAAGAGACTCACTGGTTTCTTCTCTCTTTTAACATTGTTTTTTATTCTTTTTAGTATAGCTTTTACCGAGAGTATTTTTATCATGGGGGTTCCATATAAAAAGACAAGCAAGGAAAAGTGGCAGCTCCTGAATTACCTCTCTGGCGAAGCAAAAATTGCCATTTATTTAAGCAGGAAAAACAGGGTTGAAAATAAGAAAGGGGAAGAGGCAAAAGCGATCTGGCTGTGTAACATCAGCTGGCTGGAGCATCGTTTTTATAAGCATATTGGGGACTTGGACGCTTTTAAACAGCGTTGGTGCTACAGTATGATAACATTGTGTGTTCTGTTATCAATGAAGATTTGCACTTTGCACAAGTTTTTAAGACATAGGTTTTAATGTATTATTTTAAGTGATTCGTTTTTTCCTTCAAAATGAAGCACTTTATTTGAAGAATGTATAATTGATCGTATGTAAATAAAGTGTTTTTGCAAAAGTCAAGTCTTCTTCTTCTTCTGAGTTCTTCCATTCTTCGGTTGAGTTCCTCCTACCGCTGTTTGACTTCACTGGATAGGATTCTTACCTCATACTCCAATTATTTCTTCCGTCTAGCTGTGGGGACTCCATCCAAATCCAATACTCCTCCTAGAACTCCAACATTCGGGGCTTGAATTGAAGCTTGGCGAAAAGGGTTGTTCTCTGATATGTCGCGGGAGGAGGCACTTCGGTCAGGCTTGGATACTGCTTTGGAGTTTGGATAACTGGAGCCTCTCCTGTTATTTCAGCTGTGTCTACCTTTACTGGTAGATCTGCTTCTTGAACCACATACATGCTGTTTGTCAATCCTTGGCTGGCATATTTCAGATGGAGTACCAGACTTATAACTCTTGATTTTCTTTTTTCAGCTTTGTTCATAGCGCTTTTTCCAGATCCATACCAAGAGGGTCGTCCGGCTTTGATCCATGCTTCTTCCTGTTGTAGGTATTCTCCATTCTCATATTGAACTACAGCTTTTCTATGGGCTTTCGTTGGTCCTGGTTGATCATCTGCTGGAATCCATCCTCTCGTTTGCCACAGCTTCAACAGTTCCTCTATTTGGTTCCATGCCTTCTGTCTTTTACTGGGATCTGTTGTAGCATGTGACCTTATGTTTACCCTCTTCTTAATTTCTGCAGTTGAGCCTGGCACTGAGAATGCTCTTAACTTGGTTTATTTTGGCGACATATTTCTTAAATACTTGGATGAAATTATTAATTTATCAATTAATTACTGAATGATGAATGATGAATTACTAATCCACTGAATAGTACCTTTGTATTCTTTATAAAAATATCCTATGTATAATACTTCAACGTATCCACTAAAGTTTATAAAAAATTGTTATGTGGGTGCTAGTAACTGTTAGAAATGCAAAAGCAATTTATAATGCAAAAAACGCTTTAAATGTCATACATCAGACTCAAACAGCAGTGTATTAAATGTATCCTAGAGTCTCTGAAATAATATGTGTAATGTAGGCTTCTTCAAAAGATGAATTAAAAATGCAAATGTTCTAGTTTTTAGAATGTATTAATTGTAGTACATTAAATCAAAGATGAAACAATACTATGTGTGATGTATTAAAATTTGAAATATGAAAATCTAAAAATCTATACATGTATATTTTTAAATTTTTATTTATTTATAGTTTCGTGGACAGTCCCCATCGATGAACTGTCACAAAAACTATAGGTTACTTACGTAACCCCAGTTCTCAGAGTAACATGAAGTGAGATGTCTCACTATGGGATGCGCCTCATCGCTGAGCAAACAGAAGCATCAATCTCATTACGCCAATCCTGATTGGCTGGTGATTTTGACGTCAGCATCAGGGAATCTACCCCCTATAAGTAGCTTGCGCTACGCCGCATGCATCATTCAAAATAAGCACCTCTTCTCGCTTCACCATAGCAAGGAGGGCCGTCTGGTGAGACATCTCACTTCATGTTACTCTGAGAACTGGGGTTACGTAAGTAACCTATAGTTCTCATTCGTAACACTCCGTTCGATGTCTCACTATGGGATATTGTAGCTCCCGTATTGCCAGACGAGCTTATCTCGAAAATCACCAAACCCAACCAGAATTTAACAGTTAGAGCTCTAACTCAGCAGGGGGCCCAGCACTGCATGGGCCACACTGGGAGCAGAGACGTCTAATCTGTAAAAGCGGACAAAAGTGAGCGGCGAGGACCAGCTCGCTGCTGCACAAATGTCTTGGATGGAAACACCCTTGAACAAAGCCCAGGATGTAGCCAGACCACGAGTCGAATGAGCACGCAAACCCGAAGGTGCCTGCAGACCCTGACTCGTGTAAGCCAAAGCAATTGCCTCCACAATCCAGTGAGAGAGCCGTTGCTTAGTAACAGGCTTGCCCTTCTGAGGGTTAGCCCAGGACACAAAGAGTTGGTCATTATGACGAAACTCTTTTGATCTGTCCATATAAGTGCGTAAAGCACGGACTGGATATAGCAAATTCGGCTGCTGTTCCCCGGAGGGACACAGCGGCGGAGGAAATGCCTCAATGTCAATGGGGGTACATGAACCAACCACCTTAGGTATAAAGGCAGGGTTGGGCTTCAGCAACACTCTCGTTAACCCTCGGGCGAACTGAGTGCATGAAGGATGTACAGATAGCGCATGAATGTCACTGACTCGCTTGGCGGATGCCAGGGCTAGTAACAGCACTGTCTTGAGTGACAGGTGCTTCATGTCAGCTTCTTCCAGGGGTTCAAATAGGGCTCGAGTGAGCCCATCTAAAACCACTGTCAAGTCCCATAAGAGCACCAGTGACCTGGAAACAGGAAGGAGCCTGCGAGCTCCCTTCATAAAACGGCAGACCAGAGGAAGCTGGCTGGCCGTCTTACCCTCAAAACCCACATGGCATGCAGCAATAGCAGCCAGGTAGACTTTGATCGTGGAGAAAGCTCTGTGTTTATCAATTAGGTCCTGTAGAAATGATAAAATCACTCCCACAGGGCATTGAAAAGAGGTGTGCCCTTTTTGAAGGCACCAGTCCTCAAACACCCTCCACTTACAGTCATAAAGAGACCTAGTGGAGGAAGCTCTCGCACTCTGAATAGTGTTTATCACCTTCTGTGGGAGACCCACTGCATTCAGATTATACCACTCACGGGCCAGGCCCATAGGGCCATGCGCTCCGGGTGTGGGTGAAAGATCGTCCCCCCCGCCTGAGACAGTATGTCTCTGCGTAGGCGGAGCTGCCACGGCTGACCGCACAGCAGCTGATATATCTCCGCTGCCAGTACATTGCAGGCCAGTGCGGAGCTATCAGGATCATTGTGTGTCGCCGTTCCCTCACTCTGGCCAGAGTTGGGGGTATCAGCGCCAGGGGTGGAAACGCGTACAGGAGGACCGGAGGCCAAATGTGCGCGAGCGCGTCCACGCCTAATGGTGCGTTTTGATCGCGCATTGAAAAGAAAAGCTGACAGTGAGCATTTTCTTTTGATGCGAACAGATCTACCGCGGCTCGGCCGTAACGCACCCACAGCTGGCTCACAACCATTGGATGTAGAGTCCAGTCTGCATATAGTGGTACGCCTCTGGACAGCAGGTCTGCCCTGAGGTTCATCACACCCGGTACGTGCGTCGCTCTCAGAGAGAGGAGACGGCCGCAGCTCCACAAGATCAGTTTGCATGCCAGCATGTGTAACTGGAGAGAGCGCAAACCCCCTTGTCGGTTTATATACGATATTGTGGTCGTATTGTCCGTCTTCACAAGGACATGGTGTCCTCTGAGAAAAGGCAGAAAGCGTTTTAGGGTGAGGAACACCGCTAAAAGTTCCAGGTAATTTATGTGCGACCGCTGGAGGTCTCTGCTCTAGAGACCCCTCACCGGACGACCTTTGTAAATACCTCCCCAGCCTGTCAGACATGCGTCTGTGGTGACCACCTTCCGTGAAAGGACAGCACCCATAGGCGCGCCCCGTACAAGAAAAGTCGGGTGCAGCCAGTGGCGCAGTGCCATTACGCATTTCACAGTAACCATCACTCTTGGTTTAGTTTTAGAGCGGCTACCCAGCGCTGAAACTCCCTCATGTGTAACCGTCCCAGTTGTACGACCAGGATGTTTGACGCCATGAGTCCCAGTAACCGCAGGCATGATCTGAAAAGAACATGTTTGCGCAGCTGGAAATGAGCGAGGCAAGCTCTGAAAGCTTTCACTCTTTCCGCTGACAGGCGGCCTGTAAAGGGCACTGAGTTCAGGTGTAAACCCAGGAAGAGTACAGTCTGGGCTGGGCACAACATGCTCTTTTCTGTGTTTATCATGAAACCCAGGTTGAGCAGGTGCTTTACGAGGACATTTGTCTGCGTAATAGCCTCCTGTTCCGACTGTGCGAGAAGCAGCCAGTCGTCTAGGTAGGTTGCCAGGCGAATACCCTGTTGTCTTAACGGGGCTATCGCGGCTTCCGTACATCGTACAAACACTCTTGGACTGAGAGACAGACCGAAGAGAAGTACTCTGTATTCGTAACAGATCCCCTGAAATGCGAACCTCAGATGTTTCCTGTGTGGGTAATATAATGGGATATGGAAATACGTATCTTTCAGGTCGACTGATGTAAACCAGTCGTTTTGTCGCACGAGACGCATCAGAGATGTGTGAGTGAGCATTCTGAATTTTTATCTTTTTAGATATTTGTTCAGAGCCCTCAAATCTAGTATTGGCCGAATTCCATTCCCTCCCCGTTTGGGAACGAGGAAATACTTGGAATAAAAGCCGCTCTGACTCCGCTCGGCGGGTATTATAGATATAGCCTTCTTTTCTAGAAGTGAGAGAATCTCTCTCTCCAGAATATGGGCTGACTCTCCTCGGACTTGTGAATACAGAACGCTCGAGAAGCGAGGGGGGGTGACAGCGAATTGGAGTCTGTAGCCCCGTGTTACTGTCTTGAAAACCCAAGCAGACGTTGTGAGCATCTTCCACTGTTCGCTCCTTAGAGCCAGCGGAGATGTCACATCTTTTGCCCTCTGAGTCTCTATTTGTTGTGTTATGGGGCCCTCTAGTGTCTGAACACGATGGTACCCCATTTCGACAATCCCAACCGAGACTGCGCATGCGCGTGACGGTGGTGCCTTCACAACCCCAGCCGGCACTGCGCATGCGCGTGACGGTAGCGGCTCTATAACCCCAGTCGTCACTGCGCATGCGCATGGCGGTTGGTGCCTTCACAGACCCGTCTAGTATCCGCCTTTTGAGAGAGGCCGTAGCTGCTCTCAAAAGAGGGACAGGCGACAGACTGTTTATTGTTTTTATTGTCTTTCTTTTCATTTTTTTGGACTGCGCCCTCGGCTTGAAGCCTGGATGCGACAGTGAAAAATTGTTTATTTGAAAACAACAACAATTGTGACATGTGTTTTTGTGACTTAGGCAGATAGCAGAACTCGCTGTCTCTGGTATTAAGTCTGTTTCCCTTCTGGCGCGAACTTGAGGATGGCGTTGCGGCATCACTAGAGGCGGCGGGAAGATGGAGGCCTGGTGGCACCCCGAAAACACATCTGGAGCTGGGGAACAGGGAACTTCCTGCTCTGTCACCGAGGAGAGGAGAGGAGGCTGTCAGGCCGCCCGCTTCTTCTTCCTCGACTGGTGACCGAAAATCTGAGTCGGCTGTGCCTGAACAGCAGCTGCCGAAACCGGAGATTTCCTCGGCCAGCTCGTCCTCGTCTCCTGCCTGGGCTGGGGACTCGGGGCGGGCTGTGGCCTCTGCTGCCTCGGTACCTTGAACCGGGCAGGACGTGAGGCAACTTGGGCGAAGGACTGCCGCGAGAGCGTCGCAGGTAGCGGCTGAACCCTTCGGGGGAGACAGAGGTGGAGGGCCTCGTCTTCCTTCTTTTTCGACTCACATCTCCGCTGCATCGGAGCCGAAAATACCCTCGGGAACGATAGGCATGTCAAGAACATCCTCCTTTTCCCGGTCTGGGGGGTTGGTCAGGTTGAGCCACCTGGCTCTCTCCTGTACCACCATTATGCCCATGACTTTGCCCGTGGCCTGGACTGCACAGCGCTGCACACGGAGGCAAATGTCCGTGATCGCTGCGATCTCGTCCCATACGGCCGGCAGCAGACCTGGTGTGAGTCTGTGCCTGATATCTTCAACGCGCAGCCGCAGAGCCGAGCCTCCGAGTCCCTGACTGCTCTGGTGTGAGGGAGAGAAGCGTCCATTTCGGTCGCCGTGGTGACGGCGTGGAGAGGACCCGCTCGTAACAGGTACGTTGCTGAGAAAAAATCCTTCCCCAACTGTCGTTAATCCGGAGAAAAAACGACCGTGTAGAATTTTATTCTCAAAGAATATTAACTGGTGTGTTAATACCCTTTTTATCTTCCCCTCCTCTGGTGTGAGAGAGAAAAAGAAAAAACCGTCCCCGCTACCTTGGTGTCGGTAGTGAGGAAAGGCAAGTTAGTAACAGGTGTGTTACCAGCTTGAAAAATCAAAACCTTACCTTTAATTCCGAAGAAAGAAACGGCGAGGTAGATTGCAACACTAACTGGTGTGTTAGTATTAACATTCTTCTTGCAGAAGTATATATAGAAGTAGCCGGCGAGCGCCCGTCGACCGAAGTTAACTTGGATAGCTTGGTTCCGTCTGCGGACTGTGTGAGCTAGCCCGGCTACCAATAGAGATGTGCTCTGAAGCGAGAAGAGGTGTTTGAATGATGCATGCGGCGTAGCGCAAGCTACTTATAGGGGGTAGATTCCCTGACGCTGACGTCAAGATCACCAGCCAATCAGGATTGGCGTAATGAGATTGATGCTTCTGTTTGCTCCGCGATGAGGCGCATCCCATAGTGAGACATCGAACGGAGTGTTACGAATGAGAACAGTAAATGGTGCAGCTTTAGCCGACATGGCTAATTTCCAGCTGTTGTCCCCGGCCAGATGGTAATAGACACCTTTAAAATTACAATATATCAATAGCATTAGTTAGTAAGAAAATATATAAAATAAAATAAAAAGGAGGAAAGACAAGTAGATACCGGTGTGAGGATAAAAGAGAACAATAAACAACACACGTTACTACATACAGTACATGTCACATATAGCACATCACAATCACATAACAGAAATGAGGGGCAACATCCATGATCACAACATGTAACACAACATGTAACATGTCGTGGATATTTTAAACTCGTCAATATTGTAAAGATGTACAATGAGAGTAATCAATAATAAACTGGTGAAAGCAAGCAGCGTTGTCTTTCGTTGGTTCTTTATTTGAAGCGCTTCAAAGGTACATGTCTCACAGAGTAAAGAGTAGTCTGCAGGAGTGCACACAGGGTATAATGTGTGTGTGTGTTTTATACAGGACTGTTGCTGTGCAGGAAGTAAAAGGGATAAGACTTTCCTTAGAAAACTGTTATCTTACAATGCTCTCATAGGGAGGGCCGCATCCTCCAGGTAAGACCTTGGCGGGATGCTACCGTGTGGTACAACAGGTCGAGTTTACCAAACAATTTCTAAGCATAATATCATCATTTGGTTTTACTATATAAAGTAATATAAGAAATTGCCACTACATTCCCCCCTTTTGATCATACTCTGATCAATCATGAAAATAAAACAAATGACAGGATAGACTAATATAACACATCAATGAATACAACCTGGTTTAAATAAACACATCATAAACATATCATGGAAAGTGGCTGTTTTTGTGGAGGACAGACTCTGTATGTGGAAAGCAAAAGAATACTGAAACGAGGGAATGGCAATTTTACACACAATTTTACAGTTCGGTGTCTGACTCTTCAGTGTCGGAATCAGTGGGGGCTGATTCTGGGTTGGTCGTAACATTGTCAGTGGTTTGAAGGAGAGCGGTGTATTGTACAAATGCAGAGGAGATCATACTTTCCAGGTGGGCGTTAGCTAATTCTTGTCCGAGGGGCTCCATCTTCAATCACTCGCCAGTGATCAGGCACAAAGTTTATGTTCTTGGTGTTGTCGTCTGCTTCGTGGATGTGTCTAGTCTGACAGAGCCCGTGCCTTCATGACCATGTCAATTAAACCCCACACCATGACGGCACAGATGAGGAACCAGAGGCATATGAAAAAGCACAGCTGGCCGTCGCCCATGAGTCTTGTGTGTGGTACTAGGGTGTATGTACTGCATGTGTGGTGCTGGTGGTGACTTGGCACGTCACTTGTCGTTGTCTGTTTCTACTGGACCGGCTAGACTGGCGTGGAGATGACAGCTTTGCAGTGGCTGGCGTGGACCCACGTGGCTCTCTTGGCGACCTTGACCGCTGTCTGGGTGACGAGAAGCACCTGGTAGGGACCTTGCCAACGGCTGGATCCCCAGCTCTTTCTCCGGAAGTCCTTGACCAGCACAAAGTTGCCTGTTTGGATACGGTGGAGTGGACCAGTAGCAGGGGTAGGTAGAGCTGCCGCTACCTGGCGTCTGATATCTGCTAAATTGGATGACAGGTTAACACAATATGACAACATAGCATCCTCACACAAAGTTGTGGAGAGGAGAGAACATCCTGGCGCCTTGATCCCGATCTGTGGAGGAGCTGCAAAAAGGATCTCAAAAGGGCTGAGTTGACTCCGTGTTCGTTTCCGCATTCTCATGTACATCAGCACAATGGGCAGGGCTTGTGTCCAGGATAAACCTGTGTCTGCGCAGCATTTTGTTTGTTTGTTGTTTTTGATTGTACCGTTCTCTCTTTCCACCGCACCACCACTCTGTGGATGGTAAGCACAATGCTTTCTGATGTCCATGCCAAGGTATTCTCCTATCTGTGCAATGGCCTCATTAGCAAAATGTGAACCATTGTCGCTAGAGACCTTGCTTGGTATCCCCCATCTAGGAATAATTTCCCTTAGTAAAGCTTTAGCCGCAGCATTTGCTGTCTGTGCGTTTACCGGAAATGCTTCAACCCATTTGGACCACATGTCAACCATTACAAGACAGTGTTTCTTACCCTATGATGGACTAAGTTATATTAATGGCCTCTAACATCACCCCTTTTGACACATGATCCAACCCATGTGTCAATTTAGCAACATGTGAGAAAAAATGCCTCGGGAGACATGGATTGGAATTTGGACCAATCCAGATGCTGGAGGTGGGGTCAAAGGTAGCACCAGCAGTTTTCCACTGTGCTTTTTCTGTTGGTGGAGCTAACTGCTGCATGGCAGTTAGTGACGACATATTGTCAGTGATGGAGGAAACAGGGATGTTAACAAACGAGTGTGCGTGTGGTGCGAGAGGAATCAGAGTGGCTGCCTTTGCAGCTGAGTCAGCAACAGCATTTCCTAATGAAACGGGGTCGGTGTTGCTGGTGTGTGCAGCACATTTACATACTGCAACCTCAGACAGGAGCAGAATGGCGTCCAATAAGCCTACAACTAGGAAATGGTTAAGCACTGGCTTACCGTCAGATTTCAGGAATTGTCTACACTTCCAGATAGCCCCAAAATCATGTACTACCCCGAAGGCATAACGTGAGTCAGTGTAGATATTTACAGATTTGCCTTTTGCAAAAGTGCAGGCCTCAGTGAGTGCTACGAGCTCTGCTGCTTGTGCTGAGAGGTGGCATGGGAGCGGTCCGGAACAGAGGACAGCAGAATCTGAAAAAACAGAGAAACCCACCCGATTAGTGCCCACAGGGTCGCGAGAGGCGGACCCATCAACACACAAAATGAGGTCAGGGTTTGTCAGGGGTACATCTTTTAAGTCAGGTCTGGGAGTACATACAATAAGAAGCTCGGCAACACAGTCGTGTTCGTCACCGTCTTCTGGGAGAGGCATAAGAGATGCTGGGTTCAGAGTGGTACAGCGTTTGACTTCAACATTAGGCATGTCTAACAGGCATGTGTGATACCTAAGATGACATGCAGCAGAGAGGTGTGATGTTCTCTGTTCACAGAGGATGAGAGAAACAGCTTGTGGAACCAACAGTGTCAAAGGTGCATAACCTATAATGTCACGTGAGGAGTTTAGAGCTTTTTCAGCTGCAGCAACTGCACAGAGACATTTTGGCAGGCCAGCAGCTACAGGGTCTAGCTTGGAGGAGAAATAGGCAACAGGCCTCTGTTTTCCCCCATGATCTTGAAGGAGAACTGAGGTCATACACCCATCGCGTTCATCCACTGCCTGTGTAAAAGGCTTGGTAGGATCAGGTAGACCTAGCGTCGGCGGGGATTGGAGAGCCAGCTTCATGTTAATGAAAGCTTCGTCGGCTTCCAGCATCCATGTAAGGCGATCTGCAGGTTTGAAACCGGTGACATGCGTGATGGTACGGAGTGGCTGTTCGAGCGGAGAATAGTTAGGAATGAACGACCTGCAGTATGAACACATACCCAAAAATGACATCATCTGTCGCTTAGTGACAGGTTTTGGCAGAGCAGCCAATGATGCAATACGCTTATCTGAAAGCGTTTTTCCCTCTCCTGAAATGATGTGACCCATAAATGTAACTGTCCTTTGCACATATTGAAGTTTAGACAAACTGGCCTTGTGGCCCTCAGCTACGAGGTGTTGTAACAAGGAGATGGTATCAGCTTCACACTGTTCTGCTGTGGGTGCGCAAATCATGAGGTCATCAACATATTGTATGAGAGCGGTGCCTTTGGAAACTTGTAGAGAGGCCAAACTTGTACACAATGCTTGGTTGTACACAGTGGGAGATTCGCAGTAGCCTTGACAAAAACGTGTGAATGTGTATGGCTTACCCTCATACTCAAATGCAAACCAAAATTGACTCTCTTTGTGTACAGGGACACTGAAAAATGCATTTGAGAGGTCTACAACAAAGAAAAATGCTGCAGAGGCTGGAACTTGGGAAAGAATCAGATAAGGATTTGGAAACGAGCGGTGCGCGTGCATGTACAAATTTCATTTACAGCTCGTAAATCCTGCACAAATCTCCATTCGTCAGGGGGTTTGTCACGGATCTT
This sequence comes from Notothenia rossii, assembly GCF_949606895.1. Lineage (NCBI taxonomy): Eukaryota > Metazoa > Chordata > Actinopteri > Perciformes > Nototheniidae > Notothenia > Notothenia rossii. The sequence goes on from NC_136904.1 coordinate 42,960,799, forward strand.
TTTAACCGGAAAAACAGGAGTGCGGACTGGAAAATCATTACATGCAACAATGACCCCTTGTTTAAGCAGAGAGAATGCCATCAATGGCTTCACGTTTTTAATGGGTACTGGGTTGGTTGGGACGGTACGTAGACTTTGGAGTGATTACAACAGGTCCGGCAGAGCGGATTAAACCTACTTCATATTTGTGAGCTGCCCAGAGTGTGGGATGCACATCTGAAAGCGCGGGAGGAAGCTCAGAAATATGAGAATTACACGTAAAGGCGGGAAAAGTGGCATTACCAATGTGCGCAGAACGGCTACGTTTGTGCAAATTTTCATTTTATATACGTCATGTGACATAGAGTACATGACATATTCTGTGTGTGTAGGTGCCCAATCAGTGGCTGACTCCCAAACTTTAACGAGTGGACCCAAATCCCTCCATCTATCAGTGGGGCCCCTTGCTAGTGAAATGTGTGGGACCGCCCCTGGGATTTGATACAGCTTGTGTTGTGTGGGTGTGAGTGTGACAGAAATAGCGCTGCACAGGGAGCTCCAATACATTGTTTCAAGCATGATGTTATCATTTACACATTCCAACAGAAACTGTTCATCATAGTATTTGCATGTATCATCAGAAACGCTCGCAGTGCAATGTAAATGAGAAGCCTCCATGAATACAGCCAGTGAGGACACACGCTGAAGGGCCAAACACAACAGTTTCTGAGAATCAGGAAATGTTGCAAGCCATTGGTACACACACAACAATTCTTCGTCAAATGAGAGTTTTTGAACCAACGTGGGAGATGGTCGTCTGACTTTTAGACCCTAATTTGTAGAAATAAGGTCAAGGCCAAACCGGAGGATCAGATCTCTGCCCAGCAAATGTATAGGGCAGACAGATGACAGAAGGAAACTGTGTTTGACTGATGTGGGAAATGGGTGGCTGTCATCACCGTTATCTTTACACTGGACTGGTACTGAACACTTCTCCTTTATAGTTACACCTGCCGCTTACACCTTGCTCCTTTGGAGTGGATAAATACTACTAAATTTAAAATTTGGCAAATCTGGATAAATACTACTAAATTTAAAATTTGGCAAATCTGCCATTTTTATCACGGAGTGTGTGGCCCCTGAGTCAACCAGAAAAGTTAAATCAGTGCCCATAATTGTCAGTGTGAGTGTTGGACATTTCTTAAATGAGGCTTCGTCATAATTTACATATGTGCTTACAGTGGGTGTAGGTGCACACTCTACTCTATCAATAGCTTGCATAATGTGTGTGTGTATCACTTCCCTTTTTTGAAGCTGCAGGCTGAATTTCCGTCTCGCTCGATTAGGCCCCTTCCTCCCTTTTCTGGTGTAGGTCAGTCTGATTGTGAATGGCCCCGTCCTTGCTGTCCCCCTCTGCCTCCGCTGCCAGTGTTCTGTGGGCAGTCCCGGATCCAATGTTCAACACTGCCACATTTAAAACATCTTTCGTCGTTTGAAGGTCTTGCTTCTCGTCCTCTGCCTCGGAAAACCTCCTCTGCCTCTCCCTCGGTATTGTGAGCGGCCAGCATTCTGTGCGGCTTGCGCTGTGGCTGTGAGTCCGTTGAGGAAGGCATTACTGAGGTGTGTCTCCCAAACGCCCGCTTGGTCCCCTAGGACATCAGGTTTGTTTATCCCGCTGTTGTCCCGGAATACTTGGGCCTGATGGGGGTGGACGAGCTTGGAGTTGACGGGGAGTCTGCTGACTGCATGGCTGGGGCTTGTAGTGGCGGGGGAGGTGGGCCAGCCGGATTGCCAGGGTTGTACGCCGGGGGAGGAAAAGGATACCCAGAGTCGAGGAGAGGGTCATTCAGGCCTGCAATGGAAAGACACAGAGATGTCTGGGGTTTACATGGTTTTGGAAATTCTTTCTTTTCCTTATTTTCTTCACATTCATCTTCAATCTTAATATTTTCTTTGACACTGAGGCTACTGCCTCCTTTTGCGACATTCTGCTTCATCCTCCCAATATTTCAAACACTTTCTGTGACTTTCTATTTTATCGAACTCTTTTACTTCAACTTTATTTTTCTTCCTCATGCCATCCTCATGAACTTGTAATGTTTCCTTTAGGTCTTTAATTTTTACTCAAAGAACCTCCCTTTGGAAATCCGAACATTTCCGTCCATATTTCCAACTCTGATAAGCTGTCTTCACCATATTTTGCTCGCATGACATCTACAATTGGGCCCTCAGGAGGTTGGCCTGCCCCCCTACTCTGCTTTGTCCCCATGGAGAAAGTCTTTAAGTGTTACCAAAACACAATTTTTCACCCGTCGGTGATGTGATATTTGTTCCCCAGTACAAATCACACAAAAACTGATCGTAAAACCTTTTACAACGGATATACCAAATATCCTACTTTTGAGCAGGTCGGCTTATAAATGTCATGGAGGTTAATTACGTTTTACTTTTAAACAATTAGAAATTGTACATCTCACCGAGCATTGAAGGCCTTTTGAGTTCATTGGATCTTGTGAAGTCAATCGGTTTCACCCCGGCGCTGGTCCTCTCGTCCCGTACGTTTTCTGTCGAGGTAGAGGAGAATCCGAGGATCCCGGAGCGACCACCAGCGTCCGTAGGTGTCCCCGATGGAGCTTTCAGAGATCCCACTCTTCTGACACCAAATGTCCGTGGATATTTTAAACTCGTCAATACTGTAAAGATGTACAATGAGAGTAATCAATAATAAACTGGTGAAAGCAAGCAGCGTTGTCTTTCGTTGGTTCTTTATTTGAAGCGCTTCAAAGGTACATGTCTCACAGAGTAAAGAGTAGTCTGCAGGAGTGCACACAGGGTATAATGTGTGTGTGTGTTTTATAGAGGGCTCTTGCTGTGCAGGAAGTAAAAGGGATAAGACTTTCCTTAGAAAACTGTTATCTTACAATGCTCTCATAGGGAGGGCCGCATCCTCCAGGTACGACCTTGGCGGGATGCTACCGTGTGGTACAACAGGTCGAGTTTACCAAACAATTTCTAAGTATAATATCATCATTTGGTTTTACTATATAAAGTAATATAAGAAATTGCCACTAAAAACACAACATGTAACACTCACGCCAAGGGTGGATTGGTTGTAATGCATAGCACGCGCCAGCAGAGGGCAGTGGAGGGCAGTCCGTCTTTCCCGCTCTCAGAGCTCAGCACAGAGCTGAGCTGAGCAAGATGGCGGCAGCATTTGCCGGCCCCGAACTCGGACAACTAGTAAAAAAGAAAAATGCCTCTGCGCCTGTTTGGGACTATTTTGGGTTTACTCGTCGCCAGTGACTTCATCCAGCACAACGAGAGACAGAGGCACTTCTTTGGGAATGTTTAAGACGGGGTGAGTGAGTGTTGACATTTTTTAATCCTTTGCAACTGGTTGATGGTTTTGTAGTGGAGGTCGGACGGTTTTAAAAACGAAAGCATTAACGTGCTAAACATTCACGCGAGTAATCCAATGAATCAAATGGAAATAAGGTTTTTAACACATGCACGGAATAATATTGCCAAACTAGTTAGTGAATATAGCAAACTTTATTCAATAAGTATTTACTCCCGGAAAATGTTTATGTATGATGATATATTGTTAACTTAGCTCACATTGGAAACAACGTCGGACATCTACAAACGCGTCCTGTATCCGATCTCAAAATGTGCCATTTGCACAATGTGTCATGTATGCAGCCCTTGTTTTGCACTTGCGCGCATGTCGCGGCACTTTGCGAGCGTCTACCGGCTCGGGCTGCATTTTATACCGAACATATAATATACCGTTCGAAACATCTATTTGCCGCCGAACGCCACCTCGCTCAAGTCGACCCAAGTCATACCGTCATATACCGTATACCACGGTATGATGTCAGCAAGGTATGACGGTATGAAAAAAAAGATACCGCCCAAGCCTACTGTGTATAGTGCTGTCTTGAGCATTTTCAGGTATTTTCACAAAGATCTGACTCTTTTGCATTGGAAAACACTAAGTGTCATAATAAAAACATGGCAAAGCGACTAGTGTTGTTACGCTCGCGAACGTTTCGTTCAATATTAACTAATCTTTTATCTTGTACATTATTCTGTGGTTTTGAGTTATTTCCCCATCCAATGATAAATGCTTTCCCTATGTCCAGCCCAGACAGGTTCATGGCAAGTCCAGCTGGTCAGTTCAGGGAGAGAGCCAGACCAATTCAGGCAGCCCAAAGAATGCACCACCTGAGGGAAAAGGCTGTAGAGAGTGAGGAGTGTGTCAGCCCAAAGACAGGATCACCTGAGAGGGAAACAGCTGTTGAGAGCTATGAGTGTGCCAGTCAAATAACTGATTTTTTTTCATCAGAGAAATCTCCAGTCATTTTTAAATTACCATCCTCAGCAAAAAAGTAGCAATCCAGTGGTGCAGAAAGTGTTCTGTAGCAGAGACGGCACCAGTAGAAGGTGGCTGACGTACTGTCCAGAGCGTCACATGCTGTATTGTTTCATCTGCATGGCATTCGGTAAGAGAACTGATAGCAGTCTGTTCATCAGTGGAATGTCAGATTGGAGGCATATACACCAGCGCACAGAGGAGCATGAGAGAAGCAGTGGACACAGAAACTGTGCTGAAGCTTACCTCTTGAAATCCGCCAGTGCTGATATCAGCAGTGTATTTGCTGGCAGTCTGATGACGGCGCAAAGAGAGCAGGTCAGAAAGAGACGGCAGGTTTTGGAGCGCATCATAGATGTCATCAAGGTTCTTGGGAAGAGGGGGCTTGCATACAGGAGGTCAGAAAATGAGGCAGCATATACTCTGGAAGACCACACAGTTGATCATGGTAATTTCTTGGAACTCATACTTCTACTGGGGAAGTATGATTTATGTTTAAAAGAGCACCTGGACAGCTGCATTGAGAACAGCAAAAAGTTGCATTTGTCTGGTGGTAAGAGAGGCAGAGGTTCCCTTGTAACTTTACTCTCCAAAACCACAGTCAACTCAGTGATAGATGCAATTCACCATCTCATTCAAAAAAACATCTCCAGTGATATCAAGAAAGCAAGAATGTTTTCAGTGCAGCTGGACACAACACAGGACATCACCTCTCAGGATCAATGCTCTATAATTATGAGTTATGTTACTGATGTTGTTCATGAGAGGCTTGTTGCAGTGCTGAAGTGCAGTTCATCCACTGGACAGGCCTTTGTCAACATGCTGTCAGAAGTTCTGGACAAAATGGGCCTCAGCAAGACCATGTGCATTGGAAATGCGAGTGATGGGGCATCAAACATGCAAGGCCAATACAAAGGATTCTCCTCACTATTGTCTGCACAATCTCCAAACCAGGTGCATGTATGGTGCTACGCACATGTACTAAATCTGGTGCTTGCAAACACAACCCAGATTGTTATTAAGAGTGGGTCCCTGTTTGCGCTCCTCAATGGCATTGCGGTATTCATCAAAGAGTCATCTGAAAGGATGAATGTGTGGGAAGAGTCACACCGAAACAAGAGACGTAGACGCCTTGCTCCTATTAGCGAGACACGCTGGTGGGCCAAGCATGAGGCCCTGAAGAAGGTGTTAGGCTCCTTTGGAAAACCGGAAGATGGTCTGTACGTTGATGTGCTGTTGACATTATCAGCTATACAGAAACAGGCAACAGTGAAACCATGTATCCGTGTCATGGCCAGAGGATATGCAGAATCATTGCTCAAGTATGAAACGATCTTTACGGCTCAAATCTTCCTCCACATATTTGAACATACCTCTCCATTGTCTAAATACCTTCAGACGGCAGGATTGGACATCCTCTCTGCTCATAGAATGGTGGCATCGCGATAGGGCTGGGCGATATATCGAGTTTACACGATACATCGTGGATTGCACTCCATGCGATGTCGTAAATGACCACATCGTGAACATCGAGTATTATGTTGTCAAATCAATTTCCCGCCGCGGCCAAAATGAGCTTTCCTTTCTCCCTCATAGACACAGTCACACACGCAGGCACACACGCAGGCCCCGTCTAACTTGCACACAAACATTACACACATGCACAGTGACAGAGAGCAGGGCTCAACATTATAAATGGCCCGCTGGCTCGGAAGCACTATTTAGACACCCCGGGCCAGCATAACGTACTTTCCACTTGCCCGCTCGGGCCACTAAAGATATTGCTTAAAAAAAAAAAATTGTCCAGTGGTATAGGTACTTTGACAAGCAATTTTGTTAAATTGTTTCGTTTATTAACGCTACAACATAGCGTTTCGTGAGGCGGTTGTCGTTGTTGGGTGAAAGGCAAACGGGAGCCTGCTCGCGCTGGCTCCGCAGCAGCTGTTTGCTGCAGAGCCAGCGCGAGCAGGCTCCCGTTTGCCCGTGAGCGCCGGGCAAAAAACTATCTTCAAATAAAATAAAGTCACCGGAGGAGTTAAAGTAGAGTGACAGGAGCATGAGAAGAAGAGGGAGAGAAAGTTTCAGCCAGCTTGATCGATGGAGTTGGCTTCTAGTGGTGCAGCGACGCGTCCTAAAACCCTTTTATAATCTATCGATTAGATTTATGATTCGAAAATTATAAAAGTAGGGTAGACATGTGGAGATTATCCGGCTGAAAAAAACATGCATTTATCAAACCGGTTTGTTTTCCACAGACCTTATTTCCAGCTGTTTTCCAAAACCCTGTGGAGAAATCCCATTGCTTTTTTGTCGAGGGAACCAGCAGCTTCCTTCCTGGTTTAGGACGCGTCACTGCACCTCTCAATATGATGCCCATATAAACAAGGTCTTCTGTCGGCTCTGTACATCAATGCCGAGATGCTGACAAGTAAGTGAAGAGTAGAAAATATAAAAGGTATTGGCTATAGGGAAATGTCCCAGCAGTTTAGGAGAATGAAGGTTATAATCTAATCTAATACATAGCCATTACATGTCTAATTCCTGATAATGACAGGAAGACAGAAAGCGCATTATACTACTAATAATAATAATACTACTCATAATAATAGCAGACATTTTTGAACAATGACCACAATATCATTATTTTCATAAACCAAATATGAACAATTGAGGAAAATGAGGAAGAACTGATGATTCAAATGTTGTAGTACAAGTAGTAATGTAGTTAGTGCATAAATTACTATTGCAACAAATGTGTTAATTTTCTTCATTATTAGTCGATTTAAAAAAAAAAAATGTAGAGGACATGTCAGAATATCGCGATATATATCGTAAATCGCGATATAGTCAGTAAATATCGCGATATCATTTAGAGACCATATCGCCCAGCCCTACATCGAGACAGGATACGCTGAAAAGCTTGGGAAGAGATTTTGAATCTGTAAAAAAAGCAGCAGACACATTTGTCCACTGGACAAACACAGAAATCCAAGAGAGAGATGACACGGACATTGAAGTGGAGGCCACACTGCCACAAAAGAGGAGGAGGATGAAGAAAGTCTTGCCTGGAGAGATGGCTCAGGATGAGACCGTTGATGATGCAGAAAAATCCTATGAGGTGAATGTGCATAACCGGATCATGGACACAGCAATTGAAGCCATTCATAGGCGCTTTTTAACACACGGCAATCTATATGCTGACTTTGCTTGTCTGGATCCCAGAAACTTCCCTTAGCTCTGCACCAGTGCTCTTCCCCAGTCTGCCCTTCAAGACTTAAGCAAGTGCTTGCAAGGATTTGACAGCAGGGCAACCAAGGAAAATATGCAGGCCGAGTTGAAAAGCTTGGCACTCCAGTGGAACAGGCTGAAGGCATCCCCATTGGCAGAGTACAAAGCAAGAACAGTAGAAGATGGATCAGGTGGTGAGGAGGACAACACAAAAGAGGTTGGGATAACTCCCATAAGCTGTTGCTCCTGCAAAGAATGCCCTCTGTGCTGCTACCAGATACTTCGCCGTTTCAACATGCTAACAGATGCATACCCTGTCCTAGGCCTTGCTTATAAATACCTGCTTACATTATCCCTCACACAGGTGGCTTGTGAGCGCAAATTTTCCATTTTGAAGTTTATTAAAAACAGACTCAGAAGCACCCTCTCATCTGATAAATTGGAGGCATTTATGTTGATGGCCACAGAGAAAGACATCCTCATATCCTTGGACTCTGACTCTGTGATAGACAGACTTGCAGAGAAGAGTGAGCTGCTTAAAAAGCTGCTCCACTGATAAGGCGAGAAATATTTAATATTATTGTTATTATCACACATCACACATTATGGATGTAGTAATTCATTATTTGTCATTTTAATTATGCTTTTCAGAAGTTGTATTGTGCTTATGTGTTGATCCTTAATGGTGTGATCATGTACACTAAATTATCAATTATTCTCCATTACAGGTTGTTCTGATATATTTGAGGAGTCGTTCTCCCTCTGTTCTATATGTGGACTTGTTCTCTCATTTGGGACCACTGTTAGAACTTGGTAAGTTTATCATGTATTTTTTAATGTTGTATAAATTCATACTTCATAATTTTAAAAAGTTTTGAAAGAAACGCACATCCCAAAAGTGTTCAACTCTAGTTGCAGGACAGAGGAAAACATTTTATTTATTTTTCAGACTTAATAATGTATCCAATTCCCTCTCAGGTTGACCACTTGACATGTGAGAGCTTGAGGAGTTGTTCCCCCTCCGTCCATGTTCGAGGACTTGCTCTCTCTCTGCCTCCACTCTCTACCTTCACTGCACCAAAGTTTGGCTGTTGAGTCTCCTCTAGTATGGTGAGTTTATAATTTTTTATGTTTTATGAAATCATACTTAATTTGTGATGATTAGAGACTTAATAATGTATCCAATTCCCTCTCAGGTTGACCACTTGACATGTGAGAGCTTGAGGAGTTGTTCCCCTTCCGTCCATTTTCAAGGATTTGCTCCCTTACTGTCTCCACTTCATCACTTTTTGAGAAGTCTATGATTTGTTGAGTATGTCATGTGTCTTATAATGTTATATGAATTCATACTTGATTTGTGATGATGAGAGACTTAATAATGTTTCCATGTCTCTTTTAGGTGGACCACCCTATATATGAGAGCCTAAGAAGTTGTTTTCCCTCTGTCCCCTTTTGAGGACCTGCTTTGTCTCCTCCATCATTCACTGGGCCACTTTTAGGTTCCTGAGCTTATTTCATGTGGTGAGAGGAATACAATATGTGTATGTTTAAAGGTTATGTTTAAAGGTTTATGTGAAGAAACATACTATGTGTTATAAAATGACAATTGGTAATTCATAAATGTCTCTTTATATTCTCTGCTACCATTATCTCCTGTCAAACAGGTTTTCCTGACCTGCTAGAAGTTCTTCTTGATGCTTGAGTCATAGATCATATCTGAGAGCTTCGTCTTGACTTTGTGAGTTTATTATGCAACTTGTTTTGTCTCAGATTGAAACAAAAGGTTTGATTATGATTATTTCCTGGCTGAAGATTTTCATATTGATGGTTTTAATTTCAAACATCTGCATATCTTTTAAGTTCAATTAACAGTTATGCAGGTAGGCCTTAGGGCTCTTTTGAGACTTAAGTCATCCTTCATGACAAATACATTTGTTCACTAAGTGTCACGACGTCACAAAAAGGCTACATGGCTACATATATTTGTCAGTAGACAGATACTGAGTACAAGTTCTGTTTGCTGTTTCTTTCAGGTCACGAATTTGGTGAGGAGTGGAGCTGGCTGGCTGCGGACGAGAAAGTATAGAGCAATACATACTTTTGCACATACACGTATATGAGAATGCATATCTATTCAGACCTGTAACCCATGTCTTAGACTTTTCACACAGCTACAGTATATATATATATATATTTTTTTTCCAATTCTCTATTTATGGTTTCATAATGAGTGAGTGAGTTTCAGCTCTAATGCTGCTACTGTCTGTAATATGTTTCTATTTAGATTATTTGTCAGGATATTTTTTTGTTATTATTGTCCGAGTCTGGTTTTTTAACTAATACTGGGCTTACACCAAAAGATTTTCACAGTCACAGACTAAAAACTGAAAGGGTAGCCTAAGGGTTCTTCCCGTTAGTCTCGTCCCACCCCTAGTCATGACATAACTTCTGTTGTGATTTGACACTATAATGAATAAAGATTGATTAATATAGCTGTCCATTTTAGTCCTTGAGTTCATAGTTAAGTTCTTTATTTGTTGACTGCTATCAAGGAATATGACTCTCCTTTGTAGTATGCATGAGAGAAGATGCCGCAAGTTTAGTCGACTTCTATGTAGTGTCCGCTGATAATGTAGTGGGCTGGTCTGGACAGAAAATGCCAGGGCTGAATTTTTGTCCCAGTCCACCCCTGACTCACGCCATACTCAACACAGACTTGTGTGTGCAGGTGTAGTTCTCAGTGAACCATGTTGTGAGCTGTGAAGGTGGTATGTGTATGTATGTCTTTGATTTGAGTGGGTAGAGAATTCCAGTTTTGTATTGCTGTGACCGAGAATGATGACTGACCAAAAGTACTCTTCCTGAATGGGATTGATAGGTCGCCACGTGTGGCGCTTCTAGTGGTCATTCTGGTGTTGTTACGTTGAGTAACCAATGAGTTAAGATGTGGAGGGGCTGTATATGAACATTTAAAATATTAAAATTTTAAATCAGAAATCCATCCATCCATCCATCTTCTCCCGCTTATCCGTGGTCGGGTCGCGAGTGTAGCAGTTCCAGCAGTGAGCCCAAAACGTTATTTTCCCTGGCCACATCAACCAGCTCTGACTGGGGGATCCCAAGGCGCTCCCAGGCCAGCGAAGAGATATAATCCCTCCACCTGGTCCTAGGTCTACCCCTTGGTGTCTTCCCAGCTGGACGTGCCGGGAACACCTCCCTAGGGAGGCGCCCAGGTGGCATCCTTACTAGGTGCCCGAACCACCTCAACTGGCTCCTTTCAACGCGAAGGAGGAGCGGTTCAACTCCGAGTCCCTCCCGGATGACTGAACTTCTCACCTTATCCCTAAGATTTTCTCTCGAAAATCAGAAATATGAAAATGTAATTGAATTTAAAATGTAAAATCAACAATGTATGGTTTTAACTTTAAAATATGAAAATAAGAATATGGTGAAAATCTAAATAAACTCTGTACAGTGTATACTCAAGTTTATGAAATTATGCACATTTCATAAAATGTGTTAACTACAATACTTCAATTAAAAGACCAATGTGTTTTTGTACTCTACAGCAGTGGTTCCCAACCTTTTTTTTACCAAGGCACACCTGAAAATATTTTGACCCCAAGACACACCAACTTCTCGTAGATTTAAAAACCACTTCAGAGCTTAAACTACAAACAATAAATACACCATAAATTGGTTTTCAAATGTGTATTTAATTTAATAGAACATTTTATAGAACAAATAATCAAACATAAGTCATCCTAAAAAACATATAATCAGGGGTACACAAACTTTTTTATTAAAAGTCCACTTGTGAATTTTATACAAGTTCACTGGTCTGGATAAATGCCAGTAAATTCCCCCGGAGCAGAGCAACGAAACTGAAATTCGCAACCTTTGAGACACGTGAGGGGACGCCCCTCCTTCTCAACCTTTGAGGCACGTGACATCCCGACTCCCATGTTGTGTACTTACCCAGTCACAAAAGTAACATATTATATCTTATATTATTAATATATATATAATACTGATGTCTGTGGTTATTTAAACATTCCCTGATAAACGTTATTTCAGCGTCAATAAATGAGTGTTAATCCCATTTCACTATCAATTCATGGTTTTCAAAACGTTAGCCACATGCTAATGCTAACCGGAAATGAAGAATTTTCAGAATAAAAGTGTTAAATTAATAGTTAGTGTGAACTTCCGTTTTTTTCAGAATAAAACTGCTTTATATTAAAACCCTGTATTTAATTAGATTGAAGGGAGGGATGAGAACTGCTACCCCGGAAACAGGATGCAACGCGTCATCAGTGAAGCTCGTCACGTGCCTAAAAGGTTGAGAATGAGGGGCCGTCCCGTCACGTGCCTCAAAGGTCGAGAAGGAGGGGCGTTGAGGCTCCGCCCATGATGAGCTCCCGCCCATGTTGAGGTACTGCTTACTGCAGTGAGGGGCTTCTCTCATCATGGGCTTCATTTGAACCAAGCGGCAAACTCTGTGGAAGAGCCGGGACGCCAATACGGAAGTGGCACACACTGCAGTTCATATATTGGCCGATAGGGATTGACTGCAGAAACGAGCAATTTCCATAGACCCCCATGTTAAAATGGCCAACTTTACAGCAGAAAAAAACATGTTTCTACCCATGGATGCAATAAATATTATTATGAATATAGTTAGATTCCACCTTCATGATTATGGATCTGTGAGTGAATTGTTTTCTAACACGACCCTTTTATTTATATTAGGTGTGAACGTTTTTGCATAAATTAGGGCGTGGTCACATTGAGTGACGGCTCTGTGAAGTGACTGCTGCTGCTAGCTTCTTGTCTCTCTGCTAGCTGCTCCGTGAAGCTACAGGCACTCTGCCTGTTCAGCTCATCCAGGGAACACAACTTGCCCCCGGCCGTGTTTGTTTGTTCTTCATGCTTATATATCGGACTATTGTGACTCGCTCTGCGGCTGAAACAGACGGTGCATGAATGAGGATTTGCGGTAAGTGAAATTCGAGTGCTTTATTTATGTATTAATGATTTTAATCAGCTACGTAATTAATGTTAAGGGTTAGCGTGTAAGCGAGTGGTAGCTACATCGGTGCTAACGATGCTAATAGTAGCCTCCAAGTTAAAATCATAGACTGTATATATAAAGGTTAAAACGAAATAGAGAAGTGTTAAGCGTTAAGTGGGATAATACTGTACAACAAACGACTTCTGTTTGAGGTTGATAAAATAAGGTCATCCTTGTAACTTAGAGAGATGATTATTATGTAGGTAGGAACTGTATGCAGCACTAATGTTAATTTAAATTGGCTATGCTCAAGTATGTAGACAAGCTAATGTCGAAGTAGTGTATGTGAAATCAACCTCACAATAAGATGCGTGTATATATTACAATTATTAATGTCATATTTCAAGATGATTAGTTAGATATTACAATATGGTTGGTTGAGCTGGAGTTCATTATTGAGCTTACACGTTAACTCACAGTCATTTGAAGAACAAACCCGAACCTTGTTTTTTTAATTAATTGCATTACCAAATGGGTATCACATAAACAGTAAGCATTGGTAACACAACTTCCAAAGTTACAGTAGAATAAAAAGGACCCTGACTCGGACAATACACAATCCAACATGTTCAACAGAAGAGAATCAGTTATATTGTTTGTACACATGGTACTTTACATATATATCTGTTTGTTTAAGGTGTCTAGGTGATGCAGACAGGCTGGACCAGAGAGTGAGTGACAGAACTGGACTCCTCACAGCAGTGAACTTCAGCACAGGTACAAATACTCTTTTTTTCATACTGTACAAAGAATCAAGAAAGTATTGGTTTAAATGAATGAAGTATTGACTTTAATACACTGATATACATTCCATTAAACAATACTAGATCACCTACACATCAGTGAAGTTGAGGGTTTTTTCTGTGCAAAAAGTTACATTTAGATGTTAACAAGCAATGTGATTTTGTCAGCTTTCTAATTTAATGTATTGAAGGCAAAGATATCTAACACATAGTGAGAACTGCTACTATTTATCTCTCAATATTGTCTGTAAAAAACGTGGTAAAAGTTATTCTTTCAGTGAGACAACAGAGCAAGCTTCTACAGTTGCACTACGTTTTGATAACAGTTAAATATTATTTTGATAATAACATATATTTCAATGTTGATGAACTTCATACTGTTCATTCATAATCTGATTGTCTTTGTAGCTCACTTTTGAAATAAAAAAAACATTACAATTACAAAATAATTATGTCTACAGCCCCTAAACACACAAACACACCGCTTTCATAAATAACACACTTGTTCTGCAATAATATGTTTTATGTTTCCTGTAATTTTTGTTAGGAAAGGACATGCCTGAAAGACATCTCCTCTTTCTCTGATGGTCAAGAGGAACATCCAAGAGGAACATTAAAAGCTGATGTTATGAGATTTTAAGACCAGTACACTAAGAAACTACTTTTATTGTAAAAACAGTCAGCTGATCGAATGCACCTATTTCCACATCTACACTCCATCAGCTGATTATTTCTATTTGCCTCGCTTTATGAGCTTCACATCACTTGTGCCTTGTACCGCAGAGTTTGCAACATCACAAATAAATGGGGCCAATGTTCAGTGAGATGTGAATGTGTATTCTAACATTTTCAGTAAGAATAATGGACAAAAGGAGTGCAAATACAAATATAATTTATTGAAATGTGAACCAAAACTTAATCAAAAACGTTTTGAATAAAAAGCACATATGGACAGAAGGCGTAAACCTATTAAATGTATAAGTAAACACATTTAGTCAAATAAAGTGACGGACTAGGCCTGTGCAGTTGGTATCAGCTTTGCCCAGCATGGGCTCCTCCATCAGGCCTGGACCTCCTCACAGAGGAAAGACCCTCAGTCCTCTCCAAACCAACAGACAGGACGTCCATCACACGGAGGTTTCTCCCTGAAGTCTCTGCAGCTTTCTGGACACCACGCTGTCTCAATCCGTCCACACTGAATATGAGAGGGGGAAAATGAAAATAACAAATGCTTTAGACCAGGGGTTCCCAAACTTTTTCAGCATGAGACCCAAAACAGAAATGTTGTGGTCCTAAGGGACCCAAGCTAAAACAATGTCATGATTTTCCATAATATCTACAGTTCTAAACAAAGAATGCAACACACCATGAATTTAAAATGTAAATGAAAATATTTATTTAATTATAAAAGTGCACCGCAGCAATTAGGTTTCTCACCATAACAACCTTTCCTTTGAGCTTGCCCAGAAAAAATAAGGATCAAAGCAGAAAGACGAAACATGGGACATGCAGTCAAGTATATACAGTACAAATTTCAATTATACAATTATCAAAAGTGCAATATTAAGTTTGTCGCTAGCTCAAAAACTATGTACACACCATTTTAAACTATTTTAAATGAACAAAGAACAAACATGTTGTAAACAGAAAGGGACAAAACACTAACTGAAGTGCAGTCAAGTGTATACAGTATCACAGGTGAAACCAAATTTAAATGATCAGAAGTGCAACATTAAGTTTGTCACTAGATCAAAAACTATGTACACACATTTTTTAAACACTTTTAAATGAACAGAGCTGTTTTAAAACACTCTGAGAGACAAAGAAACTCCAACACTTGGCAACTGATTAAACCTTTTTTTGTGGAGGCTGACTTCATATGATGCCCTCAGTGCCCCTCTGTTCCCTTTGAATGCCTGAAAATAACAGAGAAGATATTATCATTAACATTGCTGGGTCATTGGGTGATTTTTAATACCAGCCGGCGTACGCTGTATACCCAATGTGGACCTGGCAACCGCATTTATAGCGCATTACATTACACGATACTTGTTAGACGCTTTTATCCAAAGCGACTTACATACTCAATACTGTGGGGAATACCCACAGAGGGATTTTGACAGGGTTGTTGCACAAAAGACCCAAGCGCGCACAGAAGAAATCTGAGAGCAGACATTTCACGAGCGCACAGAAACAGCCTGAGTGCGAGGAGAAGGTTTTAAGCTGGAACACAGGAAACCTGTAAGCGCAGCAATATATCTGATTGCAAGCGTAGTTTGAGCAGAAGCAGAGCAAATCTAAGCGCAAGCAGGAACTATTTGAGTGTGAGGACAGGGTTTGAGGGAAAGAAATACATATTCTGAACGTGAAATCAATAAAGTATGCTCTCAAATTTAAAGACCACGCTCTTGAATAAAGATAGGGAATAACCCCCATATGTATTCCTATGTGCATCACACTGCAGCAGTCACGTCCGTGCTTTCCTTCTCATACTGCCTGTCACTTTCCCTCTAATCTTCCTGTGGTTATTGTTTCTCTGTTTTTCTCCCGGCCGTTTTAAAAAGATTTCAGGCTACTAAAAGTTGGAACACCGCTCTGTGCCGCTGCAGAATGTAGTGGACTCGCGGGAGCGAGTAGAGGACGCGCGAGAGCGCGCAGCTGGCGGTGCGCTCCGGGGCTCAGTCTGCATTTCATCCGACTTTGCATTAACGAAACAATTTCACAACAGACCCTGACAAACTCACAAAAACACAAAACAAATGATTAAAATGAGTGACTTACTTTTTGCCGTCAAAACACTGCTTCTTGAAAGACTCTTCTTTGTAGATGAAAAAATCCTTCGATTTGTCCCGATGCAGAGGATGTTTTGTTTGGAGATGCCGGTCCAATTTATTCATTTTCAAGCTTTTGTTACTGAGTACCTCTCCACATAAAACACACTGAGGCCGCTCCTCTCTAACAGCTTTTGTGAAGTCAACGTTTAAAAACTCCTCTTTGTATCGTCTTTTTGCAATCACGTACTATCAGTGTTGGGCAAGTTACTTCCAAAATGTAATATATTACATATGACTTATTACTCTCTTTTGAAAGTAATAAGTTACATTACAATATTACTGTCTCTGAAATGTAATGAGTTACACTACTTTAGTTACTTTTGAGTTACTTTCACCAAAATAACCGCAAAAGAATAGCTAGGTATTTTAAATGCTAAAATGTAGTTTAGTGCAGCTCATTATGCATCCAGTGAAGGGCAATGTGGTATAGCATAACAACTGTGTAGGCCCTTAAGGCTACTAAGAACTTGTATTGCACGGCTTAGTTGAATACTCCATTCTGATTGTAAATTCTTAACATGTGACACGTTGTTAATACAGCAGTACAGACCGGTGTCAAGGACTATAATGAAGATTAACATATTGTAAATCAAGGCAAATATTATTTAAACCATGCTCATGGTTTGAAATGGCAAACATTGAAAGGCAAACGTATTATTAAAACCATGTAGCCTACATCACCTTGGTCCCATCATATACGCTGGGAAGAGAATATTTACTGTGCTTGAAAACTGGTATCACATCATCATGTGAGGTTGACTTTGTGACCTGGAGAACATTTCAGCTGCAACATCAGCTCGTTGATAATAAGCTTGGGATATGAGATATTTTTGTAGCCATTCGTGGTGAAGGCATCTGTGTTATGCATTATTTTTGACCCAACATTTCTACAGGCATGTCAGAATATGGTACTATTTTCACATGAATATTCTAGCCATTGTCTATTTGTATACCACAAGCTGCAAAATGACTGCCTTACCCCACTGTACAGGCGGGTAGTTGTTTAGATATACCTGGCACCTGCGGGCCGCAGAGGGGCGGCGTAGTTTCGGGCGATGAAGACTGCTGCTCCGGGGCCGGCGAGTCAGGCGGGAGTAAGCTAGTGTCCACAACGGAGGGTAACGTGATCTACTGTCTGCAGTAGATGCAGTGTTGCTGGCGTTTAGTGATGGTTGCTTTAACCATTTTCGTATAAATGATTATCCACAGCTCAGATGTGTGTCACTGCTGTGGAAGCACTTTGGAAATGATGCACGCGCAGCGGAGCAGGTCACGCGCACCTGACACAATTTGTTGTTTGTATTTTTCGCTACGTTCTCTTTTTTGAATGGTTGCATAACGTTCAACTTCCCCGAAGATCTCGACGCGAAACCTGAAGGGTAAACACCAGGTTTACTCATCTACCCGCACAATTTGTCCGGTGTCGGAATGTCTCGCTATGTTAGTACATTCTTAAAAAACAAAACACCATTTAATTGCGGGTTAAAATGTGTTGTAACTGCGTTACTGAGCATTGTAACGGGTAATATATTACCCACATTTCATTAGTAATGCGTTACATTACTTCGTTACAGCAAAAAGTAATATATTACTGTAACTCCGTTACTTTTGTAACGCGTTACACCCAACACTGCGTACTATCGGGATTCATCAACAGACAATAAACAGACAGCGCGAGAACTTTCGCGGGGGACACGTCAGAGCTGATACAAATACAATCTTTTATTTTTACTTTATCTGTATTTATAAAATTAAATCATTCAATATACAATGCTGTTGCATAATTTCATTTTCAAAATAAAAAATAAAATACAAAAATTATAAAAAAATTGTATTTGCAACGTAGCCATCAGCTCTGACGCTGTATGTGTAGCAATGCATTTAACTGGCGACCCAATCAAAACGGGTCCGCGACCCATTTTGGGAAAGGCTGCTTTAGACAATAAGAAACATAAAGTTGACTGATGAGTTGCTCAGTCTTTTTAGATTGTCAATACTATTACTGTATAACTAATATCTCAGGTTAAGAGGCACATTCAAATAAAGATTGGTCTTTAAATACATGTTGTGTTTTGAATTGTTTGTCTAAAGTCAAGGACCTAGAACTGGTACTTAGTTTTAATGATACAGTCTGGTTATTATGCTGTTTGGAGGAGGCCTCACAGGTAAGAGCACTAACTAGCTACCATCACATGTACCTCAGCTTGACTTAAATGTATTAAACGTATAATTAAGTGATATGAAAATATAAATAACTAATGTCATGCAAAATTATTAATATTTGCTTGATTCCAGTGTTGAATTTAGCACAATTGCATACAAACGTTAAGGGATTTTAAGATTCTGAAGTATTATGCTAAAAACTCAATAAGTTGGATTATTATTTATAGTTTTGCTGAATAGTTTCATGTCCGCTTACTTTAGAAACGTAAAATGCCACGGCAGTGTGCAGATGGGGAGCATGTTAGCTTAGCTTGGTAGCTTCAGCTAGATCTGGAACTTTCAGCTGGGTGGCAGCAGGTCCCGCCTCGGCTCCGCCTCTTTGCCCTTATTTGGAGCAGGCTGGAGAAGGCGGGAGTTGAACTCTGACGTCACTGTCGAGCCGTTAGTGGCCGACTCCGCCTACTAAGGGCTTCTCGGCAACTCTGCAGAATCTTATGGGTGACGTCACGGACCCTACGTCCATTTATATATACAGTCTATGATTTGAACACAAACCCCCTGTTGGTCAAAGTGTGTAAAACAGGCAGATTGGACATCTCAACAGTGCTCTCTCATACCGAGTTCCCAATGAGTAAAGCCTTAGAATAACTCTAAACAACGAACATTAAATCATATGTTCATGTTTACTATTTAGTTGTTCTTTAGTTGTTTTTCCGTTACATTGGAGTATGACAGGTGAGGCTCTGCCTCCCCTGCCTCCCCTGACTGCACGTCGCTGGTGTACATATACCATTATACCGATTGGATCAAATATAAAAGTCAGCCGAATTAGTATTGATACTGCAAAGAGACGTATTGTGTGAAGAGAAATGTAAGATGTTGTTTAATTGTTGATATATTTATGATCCACGTCACATATTCAGTTTTGGCAGCATTTCTTCCTGTTTGTCTAGAAGTCTTCTCATCAGGGCTCTATAAATAGCGAACTACGGCAGATATGCAATATTTAATGCAGCCGAACCGTGTATTACAATGCCGTTATGTGATGACCTTCAAAGAGAAAAGCAAGCACACTCGGATTAAGGTATTATTTTATTTTTAAAAAATGTTTTCGGATTTCACATCAACAGGAAGTCCGGTTAACTATAATGTCCGTTCGCAACAATACCCCAACCCATAGATCCGCGGGTGAATAATAATCACCACATTACACACATCCCTTCACATTTAAATTTAAATTTACATTAAAGTATTTCGTGAGGCCTTTTAAAATGTTTTTAAATATAATTAGGGTTGTAGTTGAAGAGTTTGTAAATTATTGAGTTGCGCAATCGCAACGGCACGTCAATTAATTCCACAACCACACAAATGGATTAACATCGATTTAATACATTAATATGGCCTTTGTTTCTGCTAAAAGAGGTGTCAACCAGCTGGAGCAACAAGAAAATCGGCGAAATCGAGTGTGACTATTAAAAAATATATATATATTATTTTAATATTGACAATAACAACCGACCGTCGGGGTAGCATTTGCCGGGGAGCGTTCTCATGGCGTCTATTATCAACGCTATGGGAGGTCTATGAAGGTCTATGGGATGCCCTGCCTGTTGAAAACTGTCTTCCAAGGGGTACCCTGTACGTAATAGATTGACGGGGATGGGCCCTGACTGTCCTTCAATATGTGACGGGTTGGGAGTGAGAACGTGTTGGTCTGATTGTCTCATTGTGTTCACCTGTTGCCCTTGTGTTTCTCCCTCCTTTACCCAGCTGTTTCTTGTCTTGTGATTACCCCTCTCTGTATTTAGTCTTGTCTTTCCCTGTGTTCCCATGTCGGTTCATTGTTTGTCTTTCCCTTCACGTCACGCTCCATGTTTGTCCTTGAAGTTTTGACCCTGGATTCTTTACTCGTGCTCCCCTGTTTTGGTAATGTTAAGTTTGTCTCTTGTTTTCTTTTGTCATCGGCTTTTGTAAATTAAAGCTCGCTTTTTGTTAATACTGCATTTGGGTCCTACCTTTTCCACGCACCCTGACACTTTGGGGGCCCCCTTCTGGTCCAAGCACTTGCCTGCCTTGCCTGTCGGCAAACGGCGCCCATGTATACACAAACATTCAATACATACATACATACTTTATGGTGGCTTGAACTAGTGGGAGAAATGGCACTGTTTGTCTGTAGTCAATGCTTTGAACCTCACCAAAAACGGCATTAGAAGCATTAGAAAGTCAAGGTAAACTTGCAGTCTTCAATGCGTGTCACGCTCGCGCACACAAGTAAATATATATGCATGTTCATTCTCACAACGCGTCAGACACAAGAAAATATACATTAATTTACATCAGAATCAGAACGTTTTTATTTATTTATTTTGTATAATTTTGTATTCTTTATAATGGGACACAGGCCAGGGTTCGGTCCGGATTGATTTGCAGTTCGGTCCGGATCCGGATCTCTGTCCAGAGTTTGAGAAGCCCTGATATAATCCATCATATAATGACAAGAACCAGACTAAAAACGACTCTCCTTCTGAGTTATTATTTGACATTTGGATTTGAAAAGAGGTAGGCATATGACAACTTAAAATTAATAATAACTTAATAATTATTATAACAGACTAATCAGTTTGAACAGCAAAACTAAAATAAAACTATGATAGTCACATGTTAGTGCGACACATGTGCCTGCTTTTGGGAGCAGAGTCTCTTTATGCATGGGGGCAGGGGCGGAGCTTCCTACAGGCAATATAGGCGGTTGCCTAGAGCGCCACCTAGAGGGGGGCGCCAAAAATTGCAACAAAATTATTATTATTTTTTTTTTTTGCATGGCGCAGTTTTGGCGCCCCCCCTCTATATCTGCAACCATTATTCTTACATAAAAAAAAAAATTCTAACATAAGGGAAAATGAGCCAAAAATTTAAAACGGTCGGTCGGTCTAAGAGCCTCGGCTTTAGGTGTTCACAGTCAGAACATGCTAGAGCGCTGTGCATTGATGGGTATCGGTCAAGTGTTTATAAAATTGAGCGTTGAGGAAAGAAAGACTAACGTTAGAGAACTATGAAGAGGCAAAAGCCATCTGGGGCGCAGTATAAAAACAGAAGAAAAGAAGAAGAAGAGAAACGTGCCAAGGTGAAAGGTATGCAATTTTGATTGTATTGTCAACATTAGCGAATGGATCATGTAATCTTGCTAGTTAGCCAAGCCAACGTTAGCTAGCCAGCGTTTGTTATTGCCATTCAGTCGAAACTGTCATAAGGCTATTTTCTTTGTGTCATGAAATAGAAATATTAGTAATAATAACAATGTTAGTTTTGGTGTAGCGAGCTAGCCAGTGTGGTGGAATGTTAGTTAGTTGGTAACGTTAGCTAACGTTAAGTTTACCTCAGAAAGCACATTGACTATCCGAGTCAAACATTTGCCAAATTCAACCCTGTCATAATGTGCGCTAACGTTAGCTAACTAGCTCAGTGGTTCTCAACTCCAGTCCTGTTGAATGTTTTCGTTCCAACCCAGAACTAACAAACCTGATTCAACTGTTCTAATAAGATAGGCATAGCTCTTGATTAGTTGAATCAGACCTGTCAGGCTGTCCTAATGCTTACTAACTAAATAATAGCTACATTTAACAAATGGAAATTATTCAATGTTGATAATACACATTTTGTTATATCATTTTAGATTCACTTTTAAAATATCTGGGACCATCTGCTGCATCAGTTGACAAGGAACCGCCATGCACCTCAGCTGTGCCGGCTTCCTCAGGTGAGTGCAATGTGTCAATAGATGTTCCTGATGATAAATAATTGAATGTGAAATCCAGTCAATATATTTGCTCTTGTGTGTTCTTTCTATATTTATAGACCTAGAACCACATGAAGGAACGTCAGAACAGCAAGCTGCTCATCCTGATGAGATGACCACTGATTCCACCCTGCCACTGACCACTGTGTCTGTTTGTTCTGGTGAGTACAATATGTCAATAGATGTTCCTGATGTGATGATAAATAATTGAATGTAAAAATGACTGTCGTGCCATTTCTAATCCAGCCAATATATTTGCTCTTGTGTGTTCTCTATATATGTATAGGCCCAGAACCACTGCAAGGAACGTCAGAACAGCCTGCTGCATCTCATCCTGATTGCACCACAGATTCCACCCATACACTCTTCTCAGGTGTGTGCCTGATGAATGTAAAGATGTTTAGCTATAAACCTAATTGTCCTCATGCTTTCAAATAATTGCTTTCTGTTTTTATTTACATTTTACACACTGTCCCAACCTTTTTGGAATTGGGGTTGTGTGTGTGTGTGTGTGTGTGTGTGTGTGTGTGTGTGTGTGTGTGTGTGTGTGTGTGTGTGTGTGTGTGTGTGTGTGTGTGTGTGTGTGTGTGTGTGTGTGTGTGTGTGTGTGTGTGTGTGTGTGTGTGTGTGTGTGTGTGTGTGTGAAGATATTGTGAATATGAGGTGAGAAAATGTGCTTCACATGCCCTCCAGATGCAGCAAAGACAGACGATCCACTACCAACCGATCCTGCTGACTGCCCTTCACATCTCACAGACACAATGAGGACAGAGTTTGTTCGGAGAGGACCATATCAGATAACACCTGATTTCATTTTCCCAAGGAGAGATGATGGGAGAAGTTGCCACCACCAGTACTTCAGCAGGACCTTAGTAAATGGAGAAAGGATCAAAAGAAGTTGGGTGACATATTCAAAAAAGAAGAACAGTCTTTTTTGTTTTTGTTGTCAACTTTTATCTCCAAAACAAATTCATTTAACAAATGCAGGACTGTCGGATTGGAAAAATGCAAGTTCTGCTTTGACCAGCCATGAAAATAGTCCGGAACACCTGAACAATTTGGCGTCATGGAAAGAATTGGCAGTTCGATTAAAACAAGGTACAACAATAGACAAACAAGAGCAGGCCCTCCTTGAGGCAGAGAAGAGTCGGTGGAGAGCAGTGCTGACACGACTGGTTGCTATTGTACAGTCTCTGGCAGGGCGAAATATGGCATTGAGAGGAAAGACAGAAATACTCCACTCTCCTTCAAATGGAAACTTTTTGAAAGAGGTTGAGCTTTTGGCGCAGTTTGACCCAGTGATGAAAGACCACATCCACAAGATTAAAAGTCAAACATCCCACCACAGCTACTTGGGCAAAACCATTCAGAATGAGTTGATTGAATGCATCAGTGGAAAGATTCTATCAACAATAGTGCAAGAAATAAAGAAATGCAAGTACTTTTCCCTCATTTTAGATTGCACCCCGGATGTTAGCCACACTGAACAGCTGTCAGTAGTCATCAGAATTGTGACACTGGAAGAAGACCCCCAGATTAAAGAGCACTTCATGGGATTCCTAGTAGCAGAGGAGTCCACTGGTGAAAGTTTGTCCGCCCTGATTTTGAAGAGGCTGGAGGAGTTGCAGATTGCCTTTGATGACTGCAGAGGACAGTCATATGACAACGGCGCAAATATGAGAGGGAAGAACAAGGGAGTACAGGCCAGGCTACTGCAGTTGAACCCAAGAGCTTTGTTTGTGCCTTGTGGGGCACATACACTCAATTTGGTCATTGCTGATGCTGCCAAAAGCTCCAAAGATGCCATATCATTTTTTGGCATTGTGCAGAAGCTATACTGCCTGTTTTCTGCCTCTACACAGAGATGGGCCATCCTCAAGAAACACGTCAACCTTTCACTCAAAATGTGGTCAGAAACCAGATGGGAGAGCAGAGTGAAAGCTGTGGAGCCTCTGCGATATGAAGCCGCAGCTGTGAGAGAGGCACTGCTTGAGGTGAGAAACCAGGCCAAAGACCCAATCATCAGGATTGAAGCCCAGTCTCTGGCAGAAGAAGTGGGGTCATTCCGCTTTTCACTGTGCACAGTGGTCTGGTATGACATGTTAAGTCAAATTCAGCAGGTGAGCAAAGTCCTGCAGTCCCAAACAATGCAAGTGGATGTAGCAGTAAGTCTACTGAAAAAGACTGAAAAAGCTCTCAAATCCTACAGAGCCACAGGCTTTGTGGCTGCACAAACATCAGCCAAGGACATGTGTGAAGACATGAATGTGGATGCAGTCCTTGTGCAAAAGCGGCTGAAGTCAACAAAGAGGCACTTCTCATATGAGTCTCCTCATGAGCCATTGAGGAATGCCTTGCAAAATCTGGAGGTAACGTTCTTTAACGTGGTGGTAGATGCTGCAGTGTCAGCACAAAAGGAGAGGTTTACCACTCTTGAACATGTGCAAGACAAGTTTGGCATTCTGTACAACTTCCCAGACCTGCCACACTAAGAGCTGATGAAGCAAGCAGAGGCACTTGCACACACCTTAAGCCATGGAGGGCAATCTGATTTGGATGGGAAGGAGCTGGCTCAGGAGTTGGAAAATGTACCTGACTTGCCATCAAAGAGCATGACAACTCTTGAGTTGTTGAAATTCATACACACAAAGCAGCTCACCGAAATATATCCCAACTTGTGTAATGCTCTGCGGATCAGTGCAACGCTACCAGTAACAGTAGCTTCAGCCGAGAGGAGTTTTTCCAAATTAAAACTCTTGAAAACATACCTGAGGTCCACCATGGCTCAAGAACGCCTCAGTGGTCTGGCTGTAATCAGTATTAACCATGAGGTTGGTGGTCAGATTTCATATGATGATGTGATTGATGACTTTGCAGCGAGGAAGGCCAGAAGGATTGCACTGTAAATGGAAACCAGTAGGAGCTAATATGTAGGCCAACCTTGTGTGATGATAGGGAGTGGAATGTAAATAGTTCTTGAGACAAAGTGAATTTGTAATTTTTATGTATTTGTTTGTTTATTTAGCATATTATATTTTGATTATTTGACATGTGTAACATATTTTACAATACATAATTTTCTTTTAAAGCAAATGTGCACGTTATTTTATTGTTTGTTATTGTTATTATTATTATTGTTTGTTAGCTAAGTTGTTTGTTTTAATTCTTTAGTGTGCACTTTACATTTCTTCTTAATTTTCTTTGAAAGCAAATTTGCACATTCTTTTATTGTTTGTCATTGATATTATTATTGTTTGTTAGCTAAGTTGTTTATTTGTTTTAATTCTTTAGTGAGCACTTTACATTTATTCTTAGCTCTTGTTCTTGCTTGTAATAAATAAAGCTGCAGTACTTTACTGTATAACTGTTAAGATGTTTTGATATTTTTTTTGGGGGGGGCGCAGTGGTGAAGCTCGCCTAGGGCACCAAATGTGCTAGGTCCGCCCCTGACCGTCTGTATTAGTAGAAGAGTGTTTTTATAGCAATTGATCGCATCCGCGCTGCTGCGCCAGTCAACAGAGCGTGCGTGTGACATATTTAGTAGCAGGATGTGCTCTGAAAAATAGGGCTCCCCGAAATCAAATGGGTAATTCGAAAACTGACAGAGCTCCCTCTATACAAATCAAACTGTAGAAGGTGTGAAAGCACCTATTGTTTTAAATAATGGTCGGAATGTGACCTGTGAGCCTTCTGAATTACCGTGGGACAGCACATTCTAAACTAAAATGTTCAATCAATAAAGTAACATCTTATCTTATCTTAATAATATCTTCATATTAATAATAATAATAAATCATACAGTATGTGTCCGAAAGGGAGCAGGAGGAAGCAAACACAAAAATATACTGCATATTAAAGCAAACGATTGTAAAGGTTAAAGTATGAGCATAACAAATAAAGAAGTGTAATGTAAACATTTACATTATAATTATGATTATTTAATATATAAAGACTATATATTATTGAATTACAAGATTAGATATACTTTAGTTGATCTAAAATATTGATGTGTTAAAATGCTCTTCAAAACACAACTGAAAGTCCATGAAACTTGTCTTTCTGTATTTGTGAATGAAGCGCCATCTCCTGGTTAAAACCTGAAATTGAAAATCTGGCAACGCCCTCTTGGAAAATAGTGGGAGGGCTTAACATTCCTCTATACTGGTCTTTGGCTGGTGGTAGGCAGGAAGCTGTAAGCTGGAGTCCGAAATCAGTGCTCCATCTGTACATTGTGCACATTTGGGACATTAAGGTACATTATTATTACTGCAAGAGCAGCTGATGGTAAGGACCTCAGACAACTTCAATTTAAAACAGGCTATAGGGACAAGTGCCATCAGTTTGAGGCTTGATTAAATAACGTTAATTACAAAATAAATCATACTATCAAAATACTACACCGAATGAAAATAAGCTTGAGATAATTGAAACTGTGGTTTAAATTAGTTCTAATAGGCTATTGCTGTTTTTTGATTTAGAAACGAAAACATTTTTTTAATTTTATTTCTGGCGTTGCTAATTACGACCTTACTACCCGCCAACGTTGCAAGCAAGCTGAAGAAAGAAGAAAGCTGAATGATGTTAAAAACGTGGCTCAAAACGGGAGGTATTCGGAAGAGAGGTACAGAGGAGAATATTACCAGCGAAAGTGAACAAGTGAATGAGGAGGAGGACAGTCATCAACCGAGCACAAGCGCAGGCTCCGCAAGCAACGCAAAAGTGAAAAGCACAGCCGCTGTGATGGAGGACAGAAGTGACTCAGGAAGAAGGCATTTGCTCAAATAATGGAGAGAAGGCTGTGACCGAGGTCAAACGCTGAAAAAGCACACACTTGTCCTTAATTGTTGTCTTTTTTCTTATCTCTTTTCTTTTTTACTTTGCCACCACAGAAATGGCAATAGCAAACATCAGCAGACTGAAGATGAGCTATTAGCCCTTAGGCTCATCTGCTCCTGGAGGCTTTCATTATTATTGTGGAACTGAATTTCCAATAGGACATTTTCTGTTACGATGTAGGTTGTTGCAGGAGGCCTACATTCACACTTTGGTATAGGTCCAGGAAATGACATGTGTGTACAGTTGACATTTGTTGTGTGAGAATAAGTTATTATGTTGTTCTTTATATTCTCACTTGTGGTGAGTGTGAGAGAGAGTGAGAGAGAGAGAGAGAGAGAACAAAATATATATATTTGCCTCCGAGTCCTGCATGGACTGTATTTTAACATTGGTCATATGGTGGTACTTGGAGAGCCAACTATTTTCTCAGGTGGTACTTGGTGTAAAAAGGTTGAGAACCACTGCACTTGGGAATAGCTGTTGCAAAACTGACTTGTTTTTAACAAGGAGAAACTTATTTTCCTTAAAAATATCTTTAAAATAGGAAGAACATTACACTATGGTTAAACAACATAGCACATAACCGCCAAAAACATATTTGCAAACAAGAATATTCACAAAACCGCCAATACACACTTGCAAACAAGAATATCCCAAAACCAGCCAATACACTTTTACCAGCAGAAGTACTTCCAATCGTTCTAACTCTAACAAGAAGTATGGTTTTCTTTACAAGATGGAATGCCTAGCCTCAGTGTGTTAAAGCAAACAGAGTACTTCAATTAGCATTTCCTGAAATGACAACTGCCGTGTGGTTCACTGTGAACATGAGGTCAAGACAAGATGACAACTGGTTTTCCAACCTTTGACCTGAAGAACAAAGGGATTTGAAAAAACACCTCGTGGCTCTCACAGTGGAGTTGAAATAATTGTGTGTGATATTTTGTCTAGTAAATTCAACACACAACACTGTAGTTGAAAATAACATTTCTATTTAGTTTACAATGATAAATGGGCCTCATACACTTACGTCATAGCCCTCTACCCATGTAGGTAAATGTTTTGACTTTAAGAGCCAGTATGGTCATCTCTTCTGTTTAAACACGCTATTATGGGACAAAATGGGACGCTATCCAAACACAATCAGAAGAATATCGTCTATCTAACGCACGAATGTCGCACTTCTCGTTGTAATCCACCACCCAATGTCTTTTTGAAAACAGAAAAAAGTAACCACTGAAAGCTTCAAACTCCTCAGGCCTTTTCCTTGAAAAAGGACTTTTTTAAAACAGCCTCACACTGTTGTTAACACAAAACACTCACTCCAATAACCTTAGCTTCAAACTTTGGCTGTGTCTTTGCCTCAAGCAGTCCCGACTGCTTAATGGCCTAAAACCAATCACGTTAACTTAAAACGCAACAAAAGACACCTATTGAAGTGATTGTTTCTAGCCGACATGTAATAACAGACAAACGAATAGCATGCAGGGTTAAATAGAAAAAAATTAATTGAACTCACCCTGCCTGTAACAAAGCAACGCCACGTGGTAGGATACCAATGTTTATCAATTTAGGCTTGTTTTAACTTAAATTGCACAGCTATTTTCAGGATCCGCTGGCCGCCGTCGAACACACAGAACTAACATTGTCCTACATAAACTATTGAAGAATTCGATAGAACAGGTTTCTCCTTACCTAGTTGATTTGAGCTCTCTGTGTGTTGAACGGATGCCAGCGGGTCCAGCGAGCAGCCTGCTGTAGTCTCTCCCGGTTGTGCGAGGATCACGTCAGGGTCCCCAATTGTTAAATATGTTCTTTATTCTCGCGTCCAGGAGAGAAGCTTTAAAATGAGACTAAATGGAGTCTCTGAGAAGATTCAAATGGGATACTTTAATTTAAAAAAGGCGCGGCAGTGTTACAGACAGAATATTGTTCAGGCAGAAAACAGCTGTGATCTGGCTCTCATGAGCAAGAGAAGAGAGCGCATCCCTTCTTCTTCTTCTTCTTCTTTTCTTTAATGGCGAATCGCTTCCACTTGGAGCATATATCGCCACCTACTGTTTAGTTATTAAATGTTCATACTAAATCCTTGTCCTCAGACCAGTGCTTTTGAGGAATTTGAAGATCAGCTTGTTTGCTTCATTTCTTGATTTACTTTCAAATATTGCCTTGAAATCCATGTCCTTGATGTTGAGTTGTTCCAGTGTAGTTTTCAGAATGAATCTTTGTCTGTTATAGTCCGGGCAGCTAAAAAATACATGATGTATTGTCTCTGGTTGTTGGCAACCATCACAATTGCCATTTGGATGTTTTCCAATCAGATGCAGTGATGAGTTTAGTCCAGAGTGTCCCAATTTTATCCTGCTGTTGATGCTCTGCTCTCTTCTACTACTCCCCCAAGTGCTTCCTGTTCCTACTTCCCTTTGTATCTGTTATAAATGTCTTCCTTTGGTGTTACTGTCCCATAGTTTTTGCCATTGTTGCTTGATAACCACTTTAGTAAAAGATTTGACTTCTGCTCTACTGATGGGTACCATAATATCAATCTGGTTTGCTTTCAAACCACATTTTGCCAGTTGATCCACGACTTCATTCCCTCTAATGCCCACATGCGCTGGAACCCACACAAATTGAACAACAATTCCCAGATGAACTAACCTAAACATGCTTTGTAAAATGTCATGTAAAATATCCTGACGACATTCTGAAGAGAAGTTGTTTATACTCTCCAGAGCTGCACTGGAGTCAGAGCAAATGACCACTCGCATTGGCTGTATTTCCTCTACCCACTGAAGTGCTAGAGAGATAGCCATCATCTCTACTGTATATACTGCAATGTGATCACTTGTACGCTTTCCCACTTTGACTTTTAACTCAGGAACATAAAATGCACAACTCGTTCGACCATTTTCTGGATTTTTGGATCCATCAGTAAATATTTGTATAAAGTGCCCATATTGTTCATGTAGAACAGTGTTCACATAAGCCTGTACATTGAATTTGTTTTTCATTGAATGTACCCGTTTCAATAGTGATAAATCTACTATAGGTTGAGGTAGCAACCATGGTGGAACAGCTGATAACAACACCGTCGGACTAATATTCCATTCCTTAACTTTGAATTCCTTACATATTTCCGAAACACAAAAACAAAAACTTTCTTTTTTTATTTTGTTACTTTCCCAACTTGTTTGTACAGTTTGTTTAGTAGGGTGAGTATCTTTATGACCCTGTAGATTTGCCCAGTAATTAACAATTAACTGCTTTCTCCTCAAAGAAATAGGTACTTCTCCGACCTCTACCTGAAGTGCCGACACTGGTGTAGATCTTACTGCCCCACAGCATATCCTTAGTGCTTGTGCCTGGACTCTATCTAATTTTTGAAGAGAAGAGTATGCAGCTGACCCATACACTATTAGTCCGTATTCTATGGCTGATCTAATTAAGGCCGTGTATACGTTCCTCTAAGCAGCTTTATCAGCCCCCCACTTAGTGCCTGCCAAGCACCTCATAACATTTAAAACCCTTTTACATTTATCTACGACTTTATCAATGTGAGTACTCCATGTGACTCTCTCGTCCAACCATATTCCCAGAAATGTAAATGTCTTCACTTTCTTTAGATCTTGTCCATAAAGTTTTAACCTAACCTCCTCACCTATCCTTTTCCTCGTAAAAAATAAAGTTTCAGTTTTTTCCACCGACAATCTAAACCGACCAGCTTTCAATTTCCCTAATGGCTTCCTGAATCTTAGCTACAATATATTTTACATTTCTGCCCCTTTTCCAAATAGCTCCATCATCTGCAAAAAGTGACTTACCAATATCAGATCCTACTTGTGTATATATATCATTGATCATGATAGAAAATAAAAGAGGACTGATGACACTCCCCTGCGGGGTTCCATTTTCAACTTCATGCCTTCGAGAATATGACTTGCCAACTCGGACTCTGATGGCCAAACAAAAAATCCATAATCCAATTATATACATTACCTCCCAGACCCATAATGTCCAGTTTTATTAATAATCCTTCCTTCCACATCATATCGTAAGCTTTTTCCACATCAAAGAATACAGCTACAACACACTCCTTGTTCGCTTGGGCTTTCCTGACTTCAGACTCCAGGCACAGCAGTGGATCTAAAGTACTCCGCCCTCTTCTAAACCCACTCTGATAAGGAGTCCTTAGTTCATTTTTCTCAATGTAGTATGTTAGCCTTTCTGTTATCATTCTTTCCATAACTTTACACAAGTGTGATGTCAGAGCTATAGGTCTATAACTGCCTGGACTGGTTGGATCTTTCCCAGGTTTCCTAATAGGAATAATGACTGACTCTTTCCATATTATTGGCAGCTTCCCTTTCTCTCAGATCTTATTGTACATCTCCAGCAGCTTTCCTAAGGCAAAATCACTTAATTTGGTCAACATTATATAACATACATTATCTTTCCCAGGAACAGTCATTTTACACTTACTTAATGCTCTTCTCAACTCTTGAATAGAGAAAGGTATATTTACAACACTCTGCGACGAATGTCTTTCTTCATATACATTAGGATGCTCATCTAACACTTCCTGCCTCCTGATCTTACCTTCTTCTGTCAAATTTTCCGAAGAATGAACTTTGACAACATTTTCAGCTAGAATTTCTGCCTTCTCCATAGCACCAGTGGCAACTTCCCCTCCAATCTCTAATACTGGCAGGTTACTCTGATGTCTTATTCCCCTCATCTTCTTAATCATTCCCCATACTTTATCTAATGGCGTAGTTCTCCCAATACTTTAACAGAATCCTCTCCAACACTCACTTTTTGCTCTTTTAACAATGTTCCTTACCTGAGCCTGTGCCTTTTTATATTCTAATAAATTATGTAATGAATGTGTCTTTCTTAGCTTTCCAAACAGCCTGATTTTGTTTCGGATTGCATCATTACAGTCTTTGTTCCACCACGGTACCATCTTAACACATTTACCAAGTTTCCCAGTTTTATTCCCAATAGTTTGATTAGCGCTTTTAATTATATTTGAAGTAAATTGCTCATTTATTTCATCAATACTTTCTGCCATATCAATCTGATCCAATTCATTATCGCACAATTTAGCAAACATCTCCCAATTTGCTTTAGAAAAAGTCCATCTCATGATACCGTCTAGCTCAACCACATGATTTATATCAAACTTGATTATAATCGGAAGATGATCACTCCCAATACTGTTATTTGTCAATACTTCCCAACTGCTACCAGAAGCTAATTCACTTGTTACAAGAGTTAGGTCGATCGCAGACTCTGTTCCATCTCTAAAATTGATCCTTGTACCTTGCCCATTATTTAAACAAACTAATTCCTTTGCCTCCATTAAATCCTCCACCACCTGTCCGTTGTAATCTGTTGATCTCCCTCCCCACATTGTATTATGTGCATTAAAATCACCACACCATATTATTTCTTTTCCTTGGCAAAGACTGTCTAATTCCTCTATTCTGAGTTTATTACATGGATTATAAAAATTCAGGACACTAATTTTCCTTTTATTAATCCAAACTTCTACACCCACTATTTCTAAATCATGACTGTTCTTAAAAGTTAGCTTACTATAAGACATGACTTCTCTGATAAAGATTGCACATCCCCCTCCCTGGCCATCATTTCTATCTTGTCTTATAGCAGTATATCCCCCAATTATGAAGTCCAAATGAGTCTTCAGCCATGTTTCTTGAATACAAATAACGTCTGGTTTTTCTTTTAACTGATATATACAGTATATAGGTCTTGAATTCTTGTCCATTTGCAATAAGGCTTCTAGCATTCCATTGCAGAATGAGAAAAACCATTCATCTACTCAATCTGTGAATCATCATTATTGGTGGCTAGCATTTCATGTATCATTTCAACGGTTATATCCTTTATCCCCAAAAATGCACCTACTGCCTCCACTATTGTTTTCAGTCTTGACCTCTTTTTTGTCTGTTGTACCGCAACATTCACCACTTTTCCAATAAAGGCCACAAACTTGTACTTATTAACAATCAATGCATCTTCTCCTATCACACACTTATGTGAACACTTTGTGGGGCTTTCCTTTGCCTGTGGGAGTTTGGGAAAATCTTTTGAAGAGAACATACTTGATGCTACTTGGGATTTCCTAGCTATGTTTAGTGAAACCTTTTCTGTTGCTTCAGCATATGAGACTTTATTTTGCACTTTGTATCTCTGCACCTCCTTGGCCTTTTTCTGCACTTCACAGCCCTGATACGCAGCACTATGTTCCCCACCACAGTTACAACATTTCACCTTAGCACCTGCAGTACAACTACCATATTCATGTTCCCCCGCACATGTTGGACACCTGGGCTTAGTTGCTTTGCACTTGTCTGCCACATGCCCAAACCTTTGGCACTTAAAGCACCGCAGAGGTTTAGGGATGAATTCTCTTACTGGAAAGCTCATGCAACCGATCATTATCTTCTGTTGCATTGTTTCTTCAAACTGAAGAAGAACAGACAAACTATCCACTATCTTACCTTGATACCTAGTAGGAAGACGCTTTACTACAGTCACTTTCCCCCCCTTTAATTTCCTTCTTGAGTTCTTCTATGCCTATTTCTATGGGAACTCCACTGATAACTCCAAGTATTTTCCGATTTGCTCCAGGAACATGGCATTTAATTCGAACTTCATTCAGGGTCTTCATTTTCAGTAACTTTTCCTGTTGTCTTGCATTAATCAACTCAACCAACCTTTGCTCAGAAATCTTGCTTGTTTTATCGATCCAATTTCTTTGTGAATTGCTTTAGTCAGGGCCACTGGATGTAGCTTAGCTGCGGATTGCTCACCAAACTCCACAATCACTTTCCACTCTTCATTCTCAATCCTTTTCTTTACTTTCTTCAATTCATTCTGTGAATCAGATTCACTAACACTGTCACTTGACATGTCTATCTTCTTTCTTGAAGTCTTTTTCCTTACTTCATTCCATCCTCCTTCAGATGCACTTTCCATATCCTCCTCTCCAGGACTCAAAGAAGCCATTCCACCAGCTGCTCTCAATCTCGCACTCACTTCAACGTTCACTCCTATCTCCGTATACTCAGCCTCAGCACGTGTGTCCGCTGCTCCAACCCAACTCTCCTGGTCAATCGAGTGCATCCCTTGTCCGGTGCTGTTATATATATGTGACCTGCTCTATCGAAATCAGTCGCATTGACCCGAAGACACATTTTGAGTTGTATACACTGTTGGAAAGAGGAGATTCCTATATTGTTGTTGTACTCCAAACATTAAGCAAAATATGTCACATGATATAATGACTGTCACCGAGTCATCATTTTGAGAAAAAGGCCTTCAAAGTTTCCTCTTCTCTGGAATCCATCGATCTGATTGATTATTAGCAAATGATCAAAGTAGTACGGAGGGAAAATATTTTCGTTTGGATTACTGATCTGGGGGAAGCTCGCGAGTGTGTGTGTGTGTATGTGTGTGTGTGTTTGTGTATTTTTGCGTTTGTGTGTATTGTGGCGGTTTCCCGGAGAAAGCCCTCACGAGAATCACCGGCTGTTGTTATGCCTGCTGTGACGTTAAGTTACTCCGTTCTCCGATTGTAATTATGCCGTTAAAAGCTTCAAAGTTGTATTTATCATCTGAATTTGCCGAAACAAGTTTAATATTCTGAAAGCCAAGACTTTGTTTATTTAAAATCAGATGAAAACAAAATGTAATGGATCCTGCCGTGTTATCTATGATTACTATACGCCTTACATTCATAATTTCAGCGGAGGGAGGGGGAGCGGCGCTGTGGAAGAGCAGAGTGGCGAGTGAGAGCTGTCATCTTCCTTTTACAAGCTTAAAGAATGTATTTATCGTGTGATTTTGGAAATAAAAGTTTCATATCCTGAAAGCCAAGACTTTGTTTATTTAAAATCAAACAAAACACCCGAACCCTGAAAACTATTTTATACGCAAATCCACGTTTATTTTTGAAATGAGCCGTTGCGACTTCCGACTGATTTCGATAGAGCGGGTCACATATATCCTCTGCTGGCTCCTCCCCGCCAGCCGGCTCGCCTCGTCTCTAATGTCCGTTGTTGCATTTAAACAGAGGATTGGTACTTTTCACATTGAATATATGCTTAACACGCCTTTTCTCCTCATATTCTCTTTCATCTCTTTTCATGTAACACATTCTAAACGCTGAAATCAATACTCTAAAATATAAAGAAAATACTTCACGGCTGGTTTGGTTTCCGGTTATTCCGGATGTTGTCACATGCTACTCTCGTCTGTAAACAATAATGTATTCAGATAAACTGTACCTTCATTTAATATTCAGCATGGTAGTATCTCGACATCTATAGTTGTAGTGTTAAATCAGTAGGTTTCGGTTTGCACCACTCCATGTCATTTCGCTACTCAATTCACCTCTTTAGGAAATCGTATATTAGCCACATGCTAAATGCTAACCGGAGATGAAGGATTTTCAGAATAAAAGCTTAACTGGTTGTGCACGAGAATTTCTGTTTTTTTCAGTATAAAACAGCATTTTAACTGATGGCATGTTTGAACTAAATTATGCAATAAAACATTGATTTTAATTTCTAACACATCGCTGCTCTGTTTCAGTGCAGCTGAGGACAGGGGGTACAGCAGCCAGGTTGAGTGTGGAGTAGTGTGCGGTCCAGAACAGAAGTGCAACATTGTGGTTGCAGAGTGCTGTTGCAGCTACACAGGAACACTTTGCCACTGCAATCTCCACAGGTGAGCAGTTCTCAAAGACAATCTACACATTAAAACAAAAATATCAGTCATTTTACATTTAGGACACTGCTTCAATACAACACAGACAAATGAGAAAGCTGAGAGCAGGCTGATCAGGCAAGTAGTAGGTGTGGGAAAAGGCTAAACCATGTCAGGTAATCAGTCACATCACATACACAGCAGTTCTGCTGTTTGGAATACTGTAATTTAAGGACATTCAAACAGATAAGCTCTCTCAGCTGTCTCAATTTATAATCTTATTATTATATTATAACTAGGGCCGGGACTCGATTAAAAAAATTAATCTAATTAATTAGAGGCTTTGTAATTAATTAATCGCTTTTTTAATCACATAAATATTTGACCTCAGAACAGTGAGAAGCAATTTTTTTCACATGGATTTTAGTATACCATTGAATAATGACTGAATACATAAGCTTAAGCAACAAAACATTGTTTATTCTTTTCAAGGTGGTACTTAACCAAGACCAACAGAAAAGTGCAATTTTTGCCATAAAGTGTAGCAATAGCATATTTAGGAATATAGTACATTTCAGAGATTCAGGTAGCCTATAGGTAGGAAGACCTTCTGTAAACTATAACACTTTGTTTTTTAAGTAAAACACAATACTTTCAAGTACATTCAGAACATTGGAAACCCTGACTATTAGAAAACATCTCTCTGTTGCTTCAGAGGCCATAACAGACTTTGTTGATTTACCAACAGTTGATTTAAAAAATGTAATCAATTTCAGTCCAACTCTCTCAATAACCTTGGCCAAAACAATAAACAGTTCAACATAAAGTGCCAGTTGCACCAACAACGTAATAAATAGTTCAACATAAAGTGTACCAATCAAAATAAAATAAAAAAGTGCCAGTGATTGACCTCAATCCCTCCTATTCTTCCAATATCCTGATGAAAAATAAAATCTCTCTGTTGCATAGGCCACTGTTTGATCAACGCGAATTAGCTGTGGGTCCTTGTACTCCGAGTCGGGCTAACATCCACGCTAGCTGCTATATGTTTTGCATTGAGGTGATACTTGAGGCTTGATGTGCTGCGGTGATATGCAAATTACCGTGCTCTTATTGACGCTTCCATCCGTCCGTTTTTTAAAACAAAACGTCCCATCCACGGGGCCAACCAAAGCGGTCTCATCAGCTTCTTCGTTCATGTTTGACTATTGTTCACTGTGGTTTGTTGTTGTCTGAAGTCATGAACGTTAGTTGGTGCTCCAGTATAATCGGTACCCCTGAAACTCATCCAGTGAGAACCGTTCCGCGGTGCAAAAATAAGTGCGATTAAAATGCGTTAATTTTTTTAACGTGTTAATTTTTGTGTAATTAATTAATCTTAATTAACGCTTTAAAGTCCCGGCCCTAATTATAACTACATAAAATGTGTTAGTAGAACGTTGAACAGCTTAACATAGATGTAGGGTACAAAACCAGCACTTACCTAACACTGGCCAACACAAATAATTGGACCCTACATGGATTATACTAACCATACAGTAAAGAACAGCAGCCGTCACAACCAGTTTCTGGGGTTTCCATGAAAGCAGATACGGTTTTCAACCTCTCATTAAGAATCTTTGATGAAAGCTAAGTTTGGGTTTAGCTAATGTATTTATCATTTTACACGAGAGGGTTACAAAACGAAAATAAATCTGTAGCCCCTTCATGCTACACACACATAGCTAGTTGATATGAGCTAATTTATTGTCACTATTATCACGAATCTGTTGCAAAACGTCAGCTAGCTGGGCTTTTTTGAATCCTAAATCAGAGGTTACCTACTAGAGTAGGTAACATGTAAAACTACATCAAACCCCAGAACATGAACCTGATTGAGGCTTTGAACCGATGAACACTTTTTATTTTTCTCCCTACTCTGAGATCGTGAGGCTTTTCATGCTTTCTCATGGACCTGTAACAGCTAGCCCTGACGCTCACTCTCCCTGAAGGTAGATCTTTGTTTGGAACTGTGGAGAATTGGACATAATTCATGTTATCCAAAACACGTAATAGTACATCATTAAAATGCTTTACACTGTATCAAGACTGTCAAGTTGTCAAAGTTAGCCAGTAACTACAGCTTTGTTTGTCAGTTACCTTCATAATTGTCGCTGTAACTGGATATACATTTTGAACCCCTTTTCTCTTTTGCTCCTCGGGGCTGAGCTTGCCGCTTGTACCAGCCGATATACATCACTGATGTTAACCGTCGGTAGGTCTTGGAGACATCGAGTGTAAAATAGTGCCATCACGTTTGTGACGACCCCTGCTTGGAGGTCTCCTGTGGTGCGTATGGCCCTTTAATGATCCTCCTCTGCTTGTGCCCACACTGATTGAGGACACCTGACGCACTGATTGAGGACACCTGACAGCTCGCACCGTAGGATTAAAAAGCCTGAGCCAGAGCCTCGAGGTCGCTCCCCGCCAGAGGACTGGACCTCGGAGAGCAGCAGCGCTTATTCTTATTTTTGCCTTGCCTTATGTTTGTTTTTTGGCCACATAACGTTTTGCAAAATAAATACCTTTTTATATACATATTCTTGTCCTTCCCACACTTTTTGTTATGGCCAAGAGCCAGGCCATGACAGATGGGGGCTCGTCCACTTCTTTTATCTGTGATACGGATAGGTAAGATTTGTGTTGGGAGTTGGTGCGTGTGTATAAAGTTTGTTGGGTGCGTTGTATGTGGAGCAGTGCGGAGCGGTGCAGAGTTTTCCCTGGCAGGTTAAGCGGCGGTTCCCTTGGGATTGTTGAGCTGGGTGTGTAGTGTTGCGGAGAAAGTGGTTGAAGCTTCGGCTTGGGGAATTTTATGGCCAATTAGAATGAGTTAGACTAGCATTTTTGGTTATTTACCCAAGACAGTTGACACTTTGTTCCAATAGCTACAGTAAATATAAACTTGTGTGATTTGATGTGAAACCAAGCTTTATCTTCCAGTTTATATGATATTCTGCGACTTCAAATTGAATGTACAAGTTTGAGAAATGCACCATGTGTGTTGTGATTGTTCGAGAAAGTTTAGTTTAATCTGCTATTTACGTTCAATATTCGTGCGCAGCGGCAATTTCATAGTCCATGAAGTTCTACTGAGACGTGATTATTGCTGGTTGAAAACTTAACCCAATACCCCGCCGGGATGAATTGAAATATAGTCAGCCTTGGCAATTTTTGTTATTCTCCCAGGAGACTTGGCACTTCGTTGTAATGGCAAATGAGAATAAAATAGACTAGCATTTTTGTTAATCTTCCAGGAAAGTTGACACTTTGTTCCAATTACTAAATATAAATTTGTGTGATTTGATGTGAAACCAAACTTTATCCTCCAGTTTATATGATATTGTGCAACTTAAAAATTATGTAAACGTTTGAGAAATGCACCATGTGTGTTGTTATTGTTGGATAAAGCTTAGTTTAATCTGGTATTTTCTTTCAATATTCTAGCGCAGCGGCAATTTCGTAGTCCATGAAGTTCTACTGAAAGGTGATTATTGCTGGTTGAAAACTTAACCCAATACCCCGCCGGGATGACTTGAAATATAGTCAGCCTTGGCAATTTTTGTTAGTCTCCCAGGAGACTTGGCACTTTGTTGTAATGGCAAATGCGAATAAAACAGACTAGCATTTTCGTTAGCTTCAAGGAAAGTTGACACTGTGTTTTAATGGAAAATCAGAATAAAATAGACTAGCATTTTCGTTAGCTTCCAGGAAAGTTGACACTGTGTTTTAATGGCAAATCAGAATAAATTAGACTAGCATTTCTGATAGTTTTTCAGGAAAGTTGACACATCGTTCTTATGGCCAATTAGAATGAGTTAGACTAGCATTTTTGGTTATTTACCCAACACAGTTGACACTTTGTTCCAACAGCTAAATATAAACTTGTGTGATTATAGGTTTGTTGTGAAACCAAGCTTTATCCTCCAGTTTATATGATATTGTGCGACTTCAAATGTAATGTAAAAGTTTGAGAAATGCACCATGTGTGTTGTGATATTTGGAGAAAGTTTAGTTTAATCTGGTATTTTCCTTCAATATTCTTGCGCAGCGGCAATTTCATAGTCCATGAAGTTCTACTGAGACGTGATTATTGTTGGTTGAAAACTTAACCCAATACCCCGCCGGGATGACTTGAAATATAGTCAGCCTTGGCAATTTTTGTTAGTCTCCCAGGAGACTTGACACTTTGTTCTAATTGCAAATCAGAATAAAATAGACTAGCATTTCTGATAGTTTTTCCGGAAAGTTGACACATCGTTCTTGTGGCCAATTAGAATGAGTTAGACTAGCATTTTTGGTTATTTATCCAAGACAGTTGACACTTTGTTCAATTAACTAAATATAAACTTGTGTGATTATAGGTTTGTTGTGAAACCAAGCTTTATCCTCCAGTTTATATGATATTGTGCAACTTCCAATGTAATGTAAAAGTTTGAGAAATGCACCATGTGTGTTGTGATTTTTGGAGAAAGTTGAGTTTAATCTGGTTTTTTTTGGTCAATATTCTTGCGCAGTGGCAATTTCATAGTCCATGAAGTTCTACTGAGACGTGATTATTGCTGGTTGAAAACTTAACCCAATACCCCGCCGGGATGACTTGAAATATAGTCAGCCTTGGCAATTTGTGTTAGTCTCCCAGGAGACATGGCACTTTGTTGTAATGAGAATAAAATAGACTAGCATTTTTGTTAATTTTCCAGGAAAGTTGACACTTTATTCCAATAGCTAAATATAAATGTGTGTGATTTGTTGTGAAACCAAGCTTTATCCTCCAGTTTATATGATATTGTGCGACTTCTAAATTAATGTAAAAGTTTGAGAAATGCACCATGTGTGTTGTGATTGTTCGAGAAAGTTAAATTTAATCTGCTATTTACGTTCAATATTCGTGCGCAGCATCAATTTCATAGTCCATGAAGTTCTACTGAGACGTGATTATTGCTGGTTGAAAGCTTAACCCAATAACCTGCCGGGCTGACTTGAAATATAGTCAGCCTTGGCAATTTTTGTTAGTCTCCCAGGAGACATGGCACTGTGTTTTAATGGAAAATCAGAATAAAAAAGACTAGCTTTTTTGTTAAATTCCAGGAAGGTTGACACTGTGTTTTAATGGCAAATCAGAATAAATTAGGTTAGCATTTCTGATAGTTTTTCAGGAAAGTTGACACATCGTTCTTACGGCCAATTAGAATGAGTTAGACTAGCATTTTTGGTTATTTACCCAAGACAGTTGACACTTTGTTCCAACAGCTAAATATAAACTTGTGTGATTATAGGTTTGTTGTGAAACCTAGCTTTGTCCTCCAGTTTATATGATATTGTGGGACTCCAAATGTAATGTAAAAGTTTGAGAAATGCAAAATATGTGTTCAATTAATCAATCAATCAATCAATGTTTATTTATATAGCCCAATATCACAAATGTTACATTTGTCTCAGTGGACTTCACAGTTTGTACAGAATATCAGTATGACAATTTGACACCCTCTGTCCTTAGACCCTCACATCGTACAAGGAAAAACTTCCAGAGAAAACCAATAGTTTAAAGGGAAAAATGGGAGAAACCTCAGGGAGAGCAACAGAGGAGGGATCCCTCTCCCAGGACGGACAGACGTGCAATAGATGCCGTGTGTAAATTGAAAAGATAATACATTTGCAACATATGTAGTCCAAATGTTTGGAAATGCATGTGTGTATAATAGGAAGATGAATCCACAAGGATATCCATCCAGGACCTATGATCCAGGACCACAGCCAAGACTCAAGATCCAGGACTCGCGATCCATAACACAGGACCGCAGGATCATCCATGACTCCGGATCCCGTTGTATATAGACACCAAAAAGGAAGAAATTTGGGGAAGCTGGGTTAATCGGAACATGAGAGTACACAGGTATAGACAGAGAGAAGGAAGAAGTAAGATGTCCCCTGACAAACTAAGCCTATATCAGCAAAACTAGGGGCTGATTCTAATCAGCCCTAACTATAAGCTTTATCAAAAAGGAAGGTCTTAAGCGCACTCTTAAAAACGGATAGGGTGTCTGCCGCCCGAACACAAACTGGAAGCTGATTCCACAAAAGTGGAGCTTGATAAGAAAAGGCTCTGGCTCCCATTGTACTTTCAGAGACTCTAGGAACAACCAACAACCCTGCATTATTGGAACGCAATGCCCTAGTAGGACAGTAGGGTATAATGAGTTCTTTAAGGTAAGATGGCGCCTGCCCATTAAGAGCTTTGAAGGCGAGAAGAAGAATTTTAAATTCTATCCTGTGTTCTATCGGGAGCCAGTGTAAGGCAGCCAGAACAGGAGTAATGTGGTCCCTTTTCCTAACTCTGGTTAGTACACGAGCTGCAGCATTTTGAATCAACTGAAGTGACTTGACTGACTTATTTGTACACCCTGATAATAAGGAGTTACAATAATCCAGCCTTGAAGAAACAAATGCATGGACTAGTTTCTCTGCATCGTTTTGAGGCAAGATATGCCTGATTTTTGCAATGTTACGTAGATGGAAGTAGGCGGTCTTTGAAATTGATTTTATGTGGGTGTTAAAGGATAAATCCTGATCAAATATAACACCAAGATTCCTTACAGTCTCACCGGAGGCCAAATTAATGCCATCCATAGTTAGTATATCTTTAGATAATTTGTTTTGTAGATTCTTCGGGCCAAGTATAATAACTTCAGTTTTGGTCGTGTTTAACATAAAAAAAATGTAAGGTCATCCACGTTTTTAAGTCCTTGAGGCAGTCTTGAATTTTATTTAGATGATTAATTTCATCAGGCTTGATTGATAAATATAGTTGAGTATCATCCGCATAACAATGAAAGTTTACAGAATGATTCCTTATAATATTGCCTAACGGAAGCATATATAGGGTGAACAAAATAGATCCAAGCACTGAGCCCTGTGGCACTCCATGGCTAACTTTGGTTTGCATGGAAGATTCATCGTTGACACGTACAAACTGAGAGCGTTCAGATAGATAGGACCTAAACCAGCCTAAAGCAGTTCCCTGTATGCCAACTAAGTGCTCTAGTCTTTGCAATAGGATATCATGGTCGATAGTATCAAATGCAGCACTAAGATCGAGCAAGACAAGAATAGAGACAAGTCCCTTGTCTGAGGCTATTAGAATGTCATTTGTGATTTTAACCAGAGCTGTCTCTGTGCTATGTTGTGTTCTAAAGCCAGACTGAATATCTTCAAATAAATCATAGTTTTTTAAGTAATCACACAGCTGTTTTGCGACTGCTTTCTCAAGAATCTTTGAGAGGAACGGAAGATTAGAAATAGGTCTATA
This sequence comes from Notothenia rossii, assembly GCF_949606895.1. NCBI lineage: Eukaryota > Metazoa > Chordata > Actinopteri > Perciformes > Nototheniidae > Notothenia > Notothenia rossii. The sequence goes on from NC_136904.1 coordinate 43,003,911, forward strand.
GTTGCCTAAAACCTCTGGATCGAGGTTGTGCTTTTTAAGAAGCGGTTTTATCACTGCTACTTTGAATGATTGTGGAACATAGCCTGATAATAAAGACATATTCATAATATTTAATAAAGAAGTGCATAAAATCATTACTACTGAGTGCTATGGGAATAGAAGGCTCAGTCGAGCTGTGGCTCTCTGTCAGCCTGGCTACAGTGCTGAAAAGAAATCTTGCATTATTCTTATTCTCATCTATTAATGAAGAGTAGTAGGCTGCTCTCACTTTACGCAGTGCTTTCTTATATTCATTGAGAGTAATATGCCAAATTAAACGAGATTCTTCAAGTTTAGTGGAACGCCATATCCTTTCAAGTTGTCTCGACTTTTGCTTTATTTTGCGGGTTTCGGCATTATGCCATGGAGCTAATCTATGTTGTTTTATTTTCTTTTTCAAAGGAGCAACAGAGTCTAATTTTATTCGCAGCGCATCTGTATCACTATCAACAACATGATCAATTTGGGGTGGTGTACATTTTGTATAAGTTTCCTCCCTTACATTCAGACATGCTATCGAGTTAAGTATTGGTGGAATCTCTTCCTTACATTTGGCTATAGCACTAACAGATAGGTTTCTGCTGCAGGAGCTTTTGGCTAATGCTTTGTAGTCTAGTAACAGTACTTCAAAAGTTACTAAGAAATGGTCGGATAAAGCAGGATTATGCGGTTCGACTAATAGTTGCTCAATTTCAATACCATAAATTAGTGATGGCAAAATGAAGCTTTGAATGAAGCGTCGAACCACTTGGACAATTGTGTCGGAAATAGGTTCATTTCTCGAAGCTTCAGTTACAGCGACCTCTCCTGGCGAAGTGCAAGGCTGCAGTGGGTTTAACGCATCTTTGCCTTGAAAAATATTCGATACACACACACACACTAAGACTGAATATCATGTTCTATTTGCAATTAAAGATTGATAATAGTGTGTATTGGGTTATTGAGAAGAGACTAGAGAGTGCTTGACATTGTTTTGGGCGGAGAGGGCCTTTTATCAGTTATTAAAGTATTAAAGTTGAAAAGCAATGATTAAAAGTTTAACTATTCCGAGCTTTGAACCAGCTGCGCGGAGGATATCGCCGCATCCTAGCCGCCGGCTCTATCCACTGAGCTAACAATTCCTTAGACCTTTGAAGTGTTTTTATATTACTCATTGTCTTTTTGTTCACAACTTCTCCACATTTCGAAGTGTTTCACGAGCCAGAACGACCTATTTTTCTTCCTGGCTTGCTCTATAATGATCCAATGCAATGCCAACAACAACTCAACAGCAACAATGCAAACTACGACAACAACCCACACATTGCGCATTGTTTAGACCGGTTATAAAGTGTTGAAGCGCTCAAATTTGAAACTGTTTCAACCTGTCACCTGTCAGAATCGAGACGAGGCAGTGCATTGAATCAGCTGATTGGACGGCAAACCAGTGTGTTGATTCATTCAGGAAATGAAGCAGTTGCTGGTTCAGACGTCACATGTCACGTGATTTGAAGCAGTTGCTGCTTCGTACGTCACATGTCACGTGATTTGAAGCAAGCTTCGAAGGACTGCTTCTATGGAATAGGAAGTCCAGGGTTGAAGCTCCGTTCGAAGCTTCAGTGTCAAACTGCCATCACTACCATAAATCAGAACAAGGTTGAGAGTGTGATTATAGCAGTGGGTTGGTTTATTTACACTCTGACAGAAACCAACATAATCTAATATAGAGTTAAATGCAACAGTAAGGCTATTTTTATCATCGTCAACATGAATATTAAAGTCACCTACGATAATTACTTTATCTGTTTTTAGTACCGAAGTTGATAAAAACTCAGAGAATTCTGATAAGAATTCTGAATAAGGACCTGGTGCACGGTACACTGTAACAAATAAGATTGGCTGCAAAGTTTTCCAGGTCGGATGCGTAAGACTAAAAACAAGGCTTTCAAAGGAGGTATAATTTAATTTTGGTTTAGTATTGATAAGTAAACTTGAGTCAAAGATTGCTGCAACTCCACCTCCTCGGCCCGTGCCTCGGGCAATATGAGTATTGATATGGCTGGGTGGAGTGGCCTCATTTATGCTGCCATATTCTTCATGTCTCAACCAAGTTTCAGTGAGACAGCATATATCAATATTATAATCTGATATTAAATCATTTACCAATATTGCTTTAGATGCTAGAGATCTTATGTTTAAGAGACCAGATTTAATCTTCCTGTTTTGTTGCACTGTAGTAGTTGTTACATTTACTTTTATTAGGTTATTATGTATGACACCTCTATTAGGTTTTACCTTAAATTGTCCTTGGGCAGACACACACACCGTTAATATTGGGTATTTTATTGGGTTCGGGATTCCTATGGATGACTGCCTAGGAGAGAGCGCAGAGAAGCGTGTAAGACTGCGACTCTGCCTCCTGGTCTCAACTCCAGTTTGTCATGGATTAAGTCCACAAAGCCCTGAAATGTTTGCCGAAATTAGATTTGCACCTTCCAAAGTAGGATGAATGCCGTCTCTCTTAATAAGACCAGGTTTTCCCCAGAAGGCTGTCCAATTATTTAAGAAGCCCACATTGTTTGCTGGGCACCACCAAGACAACCAGCGCTGATATGATGACATGCGGCTATACATGTCATCATTGATCAGATTGGGGAGGGGACCAGAGAAGATTACTGTGTCCGACATTGTTTTAGCATGGCTACACACCGACGCCACATTAAGTTTGGTGCATTCTGATTGGCGTAAACGAACATCATTACCACCGACGTGAATAACAATCCTACTGTATTTACGTTTATTTTTAGCCAGCAGTCTAAGATGCGCCTCAACGTCGCCCGCTCTGGCCCCCGGAATGCATGTGACTGTGGAGGCTTCTGTCTCTAAATTCCTGTGTCTCATAATAGAGCTACCAATAACCAGAGTTGGCTTCTCAGCGGGTGTCTCGCTGAGTGGGGAATATCTGTTAGATACGTGAACGGGTTGGTGGGGACCTGCGGGTTTTGCATTATGCCCCTTCTGAACAGTCACCCAATCTCCCTGCTGCTCGGGAGTTGCCGGGGGACGGCTGACTATGTGTGTTGTGATTTTTGGAGAAAGTTTAGTTTAATCTGGTTGTTTTTGTTCAATATTCTTTCGCAGCGGCAATTTCAGAGTCCATGAAGTTCTACTGAGACGTGATTATTGCTGGTTGAAAACTTAACCCAATACCCCGCCGGGATGACTTGAAATATAGTCAGCCTTGGCAATTTTTGTTAGTCTCCCAGGAGACTTGACACTTTGTTGTAATGGCAAATGAGAATAAAATAGACTAGCATTTCAGTTAGCTTCAAGGAAAGTTGACACTGTGTTTTAATGGAAAATCAGAATAAAATAGTCTAGCATTTTTGTTAGCTTCCAGGAAGGTTGACACTGTGTTTTAATGGCAAATCAGAATAAATTAGACTAACATTTCTGATAGTTTTTCAGGAAAGTTGACACATCGTTCTTATGGCCAATTAGAATGAGTTAGACTAGCATTTTTGGTTATTTACCCAAGACAGTTGACACTTTGTTCCAATAGCTAAATATAAACTTGTGTGATTATAGGTTTGTTGTGAAACCAAGCTTTATCCTCCAGTTTATATGATATTGTACAACTTCAAAATTATGTAAACGTTTGAGAAATGCACCATGTGTGTTGTTATTGTTGGAGAAAGTTTAGTTTAATCTGGTATTTTTTTTCAATATTCTTGCGCAGCGACAATTTCATAGTCCATGAAGTTCTACTGAGGCGTGATTATTGCTGGTTGAAAACTTAACCCAATACCCCGCCGGGCTGACTTGAAATATAGTCAGCCTTGGCAATTTTTGTTAGTCTCCCAGGAGACATGGCACTTCGTTGTAATGGCAAATGAGAATAAAATAGACTGGCATTTTTGTTAATTTTCAAGGAAAGTTGACACTTTGTTCCAATTGCTAAATACAAACTTGTGTGATTTAGATGTGAGACCAAGCTTTGTCCTCCAGTTTATTTGATATTCTGCGACTTCAAATTGAATGTTAAAGTTTGAGAAATGCACCATGTGTGTTGTTATTTTTGGAGAAAGTTTAGTTTAATCTGTTTTTTTACGTTCAATATTCTTGCGCAGCGACAATTTCATAGTCCATGAAGTTCTACTGAGATGTGATTATTGCTGGTTGAAAACTTAACCCAATACCCTGCCGGGATGACTTGAAATATAGTCAGCCTTGGCAGTTTTTGTTAGTCTCCCAAGAGACTTGACACTAGTGATGGCAAAATGAAGCTTTGAAGGAAGCGTCGAACCACTTGGACAATTGTGTCGGAAATAGGTTCATTTCTCGAAGCTTCAGTTACAGCGACCTCTCCTGGCGAAGTGCAAGGCTGCAGTGGGTTTAACGCATCTTTGCCTTGAAAAATATTCGATACACACACACACACTAAGACTGAATATCATGTTCTATTTGCAATTAAAGATTGATAATGGTGTGTATTGGGTTATTGAGAAGAGACTAGAGAGTGCTTTACATTTTTTTGGGCGGAGAGGGCCTTTTATCAGTTATTAAAGTTGAAAAGCAAGGGGGTCCGGTTATGACACGCAGCTGAGAGGTCGGGCGGGACGAGGCTCCGACGAAATTAATATATTTCTACCATATTTAGTATCCAAATCGAGCTACTTGTGACCGAAATCATTTGCCAATATAGGCTTTATTTCGGATAATGTCGAAAAATCGAGGGAGAAGACAGAAAGACGATAAAAAGACAGAAATTGGAACTCTACACGAGGACATCACGGACGAACAGACACCTAGCGATAGCACGATGCTAGCCCAGGTGGACTATAGCCAGGATGAGAACCAGATCTTAGCAGCCATACAATCCATGAGAAATGACTTTTCTGGACAACTACATGAAGTGGTTTCTTCCAACCGAGAGATAAAAGAAGCTATCGGGGCATTTTCTGAAAGGCTCACAGAGGCAGAAACCCGCATTAGCACAGCGGAGGACCAGATCGCTTCGCTAGCAACCCAAGCTAATGCTACGCAGAAAACAGTCCAGAAGCTCATCTCACAGATGGAAGAGCTGGAAAACAGACAACGCCGCACCAATCTGAGGTTGGTTGGACTACCCGAAGGATCGGAGAGTGGAGATGCCCGTACATTCCTAATGACATGGCTTCCCAGGGTGCTTGACATTGAAACGGGACAGCCATTGAATATAGAGCAAGCCTACAGACTGGGGAAAACGCCGCAACAGACCCGGGAGCAGGATGGGTCGGATAAAACCTGACCACGGATTCTTCTGGTGAAATTCCTCACATATCGAGACAGAGATCGAGTAATGAAAGCAGCACGTCTGAAAGGAGACATCACAGTTGAGGATAGCCGTGTCATGTTTTTTCCTGATTTTTCCACTGAAGTCCAGAAACAACGGAAACTTTTTGATGGTGTGAAACAAAGTCTGCGCCAAATGCGCAAGGAATATGGATTTATGTTCCCGGCAAAACTGCGAATTCTACACGACAAAAGATGGCACTTCTTCACTTCCCCATCCCAGGCTGAAGAATTCATCCTAAAGATGAAGAAGGTGAATACCAATCCAGACGTGTAGAAAGAGTCACCAGCTGAAACGCGCCAAGAAGGGCTTTCAGATGACTTTGACTGAAATAAATCGACATTGATCTGTTCTGGTAAGCTTTAAAATGGACTGATTGATGACGAGCTTGGAAATTGGAGTATAGAGACATTATCTGTCCTCTCGGGCTAATAATCAAAGACTGATACAAGGTCACAAATGAACATTGTATTTACCATTCGTAATATAAATATGCATGTAGTCGGAACGAGCTCCGACCTTTTTCTTTTCTTTTCTTTTCTTTTTAGTGTTATAACAACTACTGGTTGCTTGCTTGCTGCTCCTCAAGAGGATCAGAGTTTAGTCAAATCGGAACCGGTACTTGGGAGGGAGGGGAGATGTGCTTGGTTAGCTGCACAGGGTTTAGACTAGGTCTACTTGTTGTTGCCTCCTTTAGGAGAGGCCCCTGTTATTCCCTGTTGTATTTGTTTGTTCTAAAGGCACACTTTTTATTTTTATTTCATTATAAGGCATGGTTAATAAGGTGGTTACACAAGCTTAGTTTACTGTTTACATCATGAGTGGTCATACTAAAATAAATATGATTTCATGGAACGTTAGAGGTCTTAGGAAGCTAGTGAAATTAAAACAAGTAATGTCTAGGTTGAAGCAGCTCAAAACGCAGATAGCTTTTATTCAAGAAACTCATTTACTTTCCAGTGAATATATTCCATTAAAAAGGAGATGGCAAGGTCAAGTCATATCTGCCTCATTTTCCTCTCAAGCCAGAGGGGTGGCAATACTGATACACTCATCTGTGCCATTAAGGGTTTATAATTTCATACAAGACACTGCAGGCAGATTTGTTATCGCCCAGGGCTCTTTACTAAATCAAGACATTAATCTAGTATGTCTATATGGGCCTAACAACGATGATGCACAGTTTTATAATAACTTGTTTCTGACTTTATCAACATTACATGGCCACATATGTATGGCAGGGGACTTCAATTGTACTCTAAATCCGAAACTGGATAAGTCATCAGGTATGGACACCTCACATATGCAGAGTAGGAAAACAATACAACACTTTATGAGTGAGTTAAATCTTTGTGATATATGGAGAAATAGGAATCCTTCCAGACGGGAATATTCATGTCATTCTACTACACATAACTCTTACTCCCGCATAGACTACTTCCTCATTTCTAAGCCTATGATAGACAATGTTAATGACTCAGTGTATAAAAGGATTGTCATTTCTGATCATGCATTACTACTAGTCAATTACACTGTAAAAGCAGCTACCAGGGGTCTAACAATGTGGCGATTAAGCCCACGATGGTTACATGACAAACAGTTCTTAACCTTTGTCGGGGACAATACTGATATTTACTTTAAAGTGAACACTACTCAAACATCAGCATCTACGAGGTGGGAGGCATTCAAGGCCTATATACGCGGGCAAATGATCAGCTATACAAGCAGTATCTCTAATAAACAGAACCTTAAGCTGTTGGAGCTAGAAAAAGATATTAAAGAACTAGAGATAGAAATTAACCTTAATGATACAACAGAAACTAGACAGAGACTGGCTATTCTAAGAGCACAGTATAATGAGCTGTCCTCAAATAAAGCATTAAATAGCATAATGAAACTGAAACAGACATTCTACGACCAAGGAGAGAAGGCAGGGAAACTACTAGCCTGGCGTTTAAAATCAATGCAGAATGAAAGGTCAATTTTAGAAATAAAGTCAGAGGAAGGGACAACAATTACTAATCCACAAGAAATTAATAGTTCTTTCCAAAAATTCTACTCTAAATTGTATATGTCAGAATGTCCAGCCTCAGCTCATAATCTTCACAGCTTCCTAGATCAGATAGAAATACCAGTCCTGACAGAGGACGCAAAAGAGGAGCTTGACTCCCCAATCGTAGCATCTGAATTGTCAGAGGCCATAGACAGTATGAAAGGAGGGAAAGCCCCAGGACCGGACGGTATTCCTATTGAAATCTACAAAAACTTCAAAGACATGCTGTTGGTTCCGTTATTGAACATGTGCGAAGAATCGCTTGAGAAGGGGGAGCTGCCGCCATCATTACGGAACGCACTTATAACATTAATATTAAAACCAGGGAAACCCCCTACAAAGTGTGAATCCTATCGCCCCATTTCTCTGATTAATAATGATGTGAAAATAATAGCCAAAGTCCTTGCCAGAAGGTTAGAGAAACACTTGCCATATATTATTGCACAAGATCAAAATGGCTTCATTAAAGAAAGACAAGGCTCTCACAATATTCGTAGGTTAATGAATATTATACATGCCAAACAAGAAACATCTGATATGGCTGTGATAGGACTTGATGCGGAGAAAGCCTTTGATAGGGTCGAGCACGAATACCTATTTGAGGTGCTGCAGCGCTTTGGAATTGGCAGATATATTCTCAAGTGGATTAAAATCTTATACCATGACTCAACAGCTTCAGTAATGACCAACTATATGGTATCCAAACAGTTCTCTCTGTCCAGAGGTACAAGACAGGGATGTCCTTTGTCTCCCCATCTTTTTGTTATGGCCATCGAACCTTTAGCGATTGCAATTAGAAGCAACACTCAAATAACTGGTATCAAAATTAATAATATTGAGAATAAAATAGGATTATTTGCAGACGATATAGTTATTTTTTTGACAGACTTGAAACAATCTATACCTATATTACTAACTTTAATAGGAACATATGGCAGCTTCTCAGGCTACAAGGTTAATGCATCTAAATCTACAATTCTCTTTCTGAAAAAATCTGAGAGACTGAATCCGCCACTAAGTACTCCTTTTAGGAATATTACGGACAGCTTTACATACCTTGGAGTTAAAATCACACCTACAATAGAATCCGTTATACCAACTAACTATAACCCAGTGATTGAGTCAGTAGAGGAATCTATTAACAGATGGAAATCTTTGCCACTCTCAATGATAGGACGTATTAATGTTTTGAAGATGAATATTCTTCCTAAGTTCCTGTACCTTTTCCAATCCATCCCACTCGCTCCGCCTGATAATTTCTTTAACAAAATGAAAAAACTTTTTTGTAATTTTATTTGGAACAATAGACACGCCCAAGGCTGCATATGACTCTGTTGTACTTACCGTATGAAAGAGGTGGGTTAAAACTCCCTTTCCTCCAAGGATACTATTGGGCTGCCCAACTAAGAGCAGCCTCATATTGGTTTGACCATCAGTCACCACTGCACTGGATAAAGATGGAGGAAACAACAACTTCCAAAGGTCCCTTATACCTCTACATTTATTCTGCAAATTTAGCCACTTTGAAAAGGCACACCGCAAACCCCTTTGTTAGAAATACACTGATAGTATGGCACGAAGTGTTAAATTATCTTGGGGAAAATGCTCCACTATCCCAATTCTCACCTATTTGGGGGAACAGAAATTTCACGCCAGGTACTAATGACCTTGGTTTCAAGTTATGGGCAGACAGAGGGATCAGGAAGATTTCAGATCTGTATGAGAATGATACTCTTTTAAGTTTTATGGAGATCAAGCAAAGATTTGGCATTGAGCCTAAACACTTTTTCAAGTATCTTCAGATAAGAAGCTTCATAACAAAGACACAGAACTCTGTAAATCTTCCCTCACAAAACTCTTTGGAAAGGACAGTCCTGAACCAACATGGAGCAGCTGGATTAATTTCAAAATTTTACCAGATTATCATAGATGCAACAAAAGAATCTTCAGAGGATAAAAGATTGGCATGGTGTTCAGACCTTAATGAAGATATAACTGTAGAAGAATGGCAGGATATATGCTTCCAATGCCAGGTGCAAACAATAAATACAAGGTTTAAACTCCTCCAGTACAAATGGTTGATGAGAACATACTTTACTCCAGAATTATTGCATCGCATTTACCCCAGTACGCCAGATACTTGTGTCAAGTGTGGTATTCATAAAGGTAGTTTGTTTCATTGCCTCTGGGAATGCACCCTCATTCAAGATTTTTGGAAAGAGGTTATCACAATTGTATCCATCTTTATTAAGGAACAACTTCCACTCTGTCCCAAACTTTGTATTCTTGGTCGTTTCCCAACAAGCTGTACGCTTAGCAATAGCTGTAAGAAGATGGTCATATTCTGTCTTCTTGAAGCTAAACATAAAATTGCACTATCATGGAAGTCTGTTCATAGACCAAGCAAACGAATTTGGATTGAGGGGCTACTGCAATGCCTTGCATTGGAAAAGCTTACATATGCCATTAAAGGGAAATATAACACATTTGTAAAGATTTGGGGCTCATTTATGCAGTTTCTTGAGGGGGATGATTTCGTGACAGCTTGGTAGTCTGTTGTTCTTGCTTTATTTAGTTTTGTTGCTTTTTGTTTTGTTAACAAATCACAATATGTATTGAGGAAATACTTGTATGTGGGATACAACTGATGTCCACATGAACATGTGGATGCTTGTAAAATGTTTTTCATTCTTTACGTTTCGTAGGAAAACACAATGTAACAGTTAGTTATCAAACCAGCACTATACCACTAATATCTGCATTTTTTTTTTCAAGTGCCTTATATGCCTATTGTTGTGCCTATTGATGTGTTTTGTTTTGTATTTTTGTACTGTAACTGAAAAAAGACAATAAAAACATTTGTCAAAAAAAAAAAAAGTTGAAAAGCAATGATTACAAGTTTAACTATTCCGAGCTTTGAACCACCTGCGCGGAGGATATCGCCGCATCCTGGCCGCTGGCTCTATCCACTGAGCTATCAATTCCTTAGACCTTTGAAGTGTTTTTATATTACTCATTGTCTTTTTGTTCACAACTTCTCCACATTTCGAAGTGTTTCACGAGCCAGAACGACCTATTTTTCTTCCTGGCTTGCTCTATAATGATCCAATTCAAATGCAATGCCAACAACAACAACTCAACAGCAACAATGCAAACTACGACAACAACCCACACATTGCGCATTGTTTAGAGCGGTTATAAAGTGTTGAAGCGCTCAAATTTGAAACTGTTTCAACCTGTCACCTGTCAGAATTGAGACGAGGCAGTGCATTGAATCACCTGATTGGACGGCGATCCAGTGAGTTGATTCATTCAGGAAATGAAGCAGTTGCTGGTTCGGACGTCACATGTCACGTGATTTGAAGCAGTTGCTGCTTCGGACGTCACATGTCACGTGATTTGAAGCAAGCTTCGAAGCACTGCTTCTATGGAATAGGAAGTCCAGGGTTGAAGCTCCGTTCGAAGCTTCAGTGTCAAACTGCCATCACTAGTTAGCGTATCATATGCACGCAAAATCGAACTTCTGCGTATCTATTGCACGCATTTCCAATGTGTAAAGTAGTGTCATTTGTACGCAGACTGAAAAGAGTGGGTTGGCTCTAACATACCCTCACGTTCCTCCATAACAAATATAGAATAATAAAAGGATAAATAAAGTAAAAAGACTTTGGATGGGCTTAAAAAAATTATTGCACAAATCCTACTATTGATCTGCTAATTTCACCCGACAGCATGTAGTAGTTGTTGACATTTCAATGTTTTGACCATACTATGCAATTCCAAGACCAGATAAATAAAAAAACCAAGCTCTCCTTTGCCTATGAATTCTTGTTCTTGTTCTGTTGTAAGAAAGGAAATGGCTTTCTAATGTATTTGGCTACACGTATGAAAATATTGATTATGCATCAACAATAAAACATGCAGGTCAGGACAAAATCAGTTATAGCGCATACATACCACAGAGAGAAAGATGACTTGTGTCCAGGTTTTTTACTGTTAACGTCCGACTTCCTTGTTCCATAGCAAACAGAAGTTTATTTTTCTTGGCAATTTGAAATGTTTTGTCTGTCTGTAAAAGTCAGGGTGAACTCTGATGTCATGACCCATGAACCTTGCAACTTGTTCCAGCTCTTGCTCACTAAGATCCAGAAGTTGGCAGAGTGTGGCAACCTGTTTTCGTAACTTGGTGGACCTCAGAAGTTCAGGATTTTCTGCCTTGCTCTCATCTGCATATCTTCTCAGACAGTCACATCCACGTATGTTTGTCATTGCACCAGGTCGTGCAAAAAGATAGCGATCATCAGCCGGGATGCCCGCTTCATCTCTCCATTTTATCAGCAAATCAATCGACTCCTTCATTCTTTCTGTAAAGAAAACAGGTACCTTCCTGCCTCTTTTCCCACGGATTTGTATGCAGGTTAACAGCTTGCTTAGCTCCTTCTCTAATGGAGACAAGGTTTCATAAATGTCCTCATTGATAGGATTTATGTTGACTTTCTTGTAGGTGTCAAGTGTCAAGAATGACGCTTCTCCTTCTCATAGCTTGTTAAATATAATGACTTGCGCCAGAACTGCCTTGTTTAACTGCTTGTATACTGGTAAGCTCAGCTGTTGTGACAGCTTCTCCCTTGCTTCGTCTTTCACAATCCTCAGATGGTCCCTCAGAGCCATTACGTTTTTTGTGAGGGGGATGTCATCTTGTTTGTTCCAACTCTTTTCTTTTATAGTTTGGTGAGCACTAACAGAAACATAGTTCTTCCAGTTTTTCTCCAAAAGCTCCAAGAATTTCTTCGCCCTCTTCTCATCCAGGTCATCTTCATTCATTAGAGTCTGTCCAATCAGGAATTCCACAGCTCCTTTCAGACTGAATCTAAGTTTGACTGCAGTGGAAGGTTTTCCGAACTCAATCTTGCTTGGACTAAACTTTGAAAGACTCTTAGCTGGATCGACAACAAGCTGGCATTTTGATGGTGCACATACATCTTCTAAACTCTTTACATTTGTGTCCATATCTTTCACAACCAACATAAACCAACCAAGCTCCCTCATTCTTTGAGCAATGTACTGATGTTGCGCCTTAACACGGCCGTTTTTTTGCGTACAGTGAATCGCCGTATCTACAAATCAGAGAATCCCTCCTGATATGAAAGGATACATCGTCTTGTCTCATGTTGTTAAAGATCTCATGAGAACTACTGGAGGAAGTTGCTATTGGAAGCAAGCGTGCTGCGATGCTTTGAACTCTTCCTCGTGTCTTTTTTTGCCATCCGTTTCACTTGCTTTTTTGCTTTTGCATGAGGACTGATGTTGCCACAAATCCTTTTTTGCAAACATACCATAACAATACTGGCAAGGCAAATAGTCACTGACAGAAGCTTTACCAGGAGGCTGCTTCCAAGTCACTAATTCTCTTTTTCCTAGGTCTTCCAGGACTTTGGTGTTGTGCTGGAAGTCGCCCTTATTTCGCAGTTGTTCCAAAACACCTTTTCGGTCTTTTGATCCCAATGGAAAACTGAATGCATATGCAATATCCTTCATCTCCATAATGCTTTCTCTCCAAATGCCTTGCCATCTTTACATTTGAGATACCACAGTAGAGACAATAATGTTTTTTATCCCATGCTCTTTTTTTGTCCTCTCTTTTTGTACATGTTTTGATGGTCACAGTTGATTTATTTTTGTCATCCTTTAGTTTTTGCATATGTTTTGGGGTTCTTGCGAACCTTGATGAATTAGATTCAGAGCAATCTGTCTCTGACTCTTCCTTGAGATTAGTTAACTCAGCTATAAGCATAACTGTTGTGAGAAAAAAATCACATCCACAACCAAGTCCTAGTTAAAAGAGTCACTTAACCATCATTAACCAACAGATGTACTATCTAATTTACTCATGAGTGAGATCATTTTCAAATGATATTGTAACAAAATAGTATGATTATTTATTTCGTATAATTATTTGAACATTCATCTTAAGTGGCTTTAAAAAAAGGAATAATTTAACCATGTCACAATTTGTACCTTTTAAACATTAAAGTGGCTTGATCCTCTAATCCAGTTTTAGCTAGATATGAAATAGGAAAGTTTCCCAAAACATACAAATCTTTTAATATTTAATATTCCATAATTTTACGTAGAACAGCAACTTCCCAATTAGTTGGCTATTTGTCAGATTCCTTTTTAAATCTAACTTTTCCACTGTACACTGTATAACTCTATATTTCCTGTCTGAACTTTACGAACATCTTTAATGGGAAATCTTGTGTGCATTATCTGTCCTCAGCTCATAAAGTTTATTTTGAAAGCCTTCCTTTAACATTCAATTAAAACCATTGCCAACTATTCCAGTAAAGACAAATATTTTTAAATCAGTGACAGTGCAGAAAATATTTTGTAAAGGCACATACCTGTTTTGGTCTCCTAGCAATTTCTTCTTTACCCTAATACTAAAGACAAGATTGAAAATGATTACATGCCACCTTCTGAAACAATTTAAACAAAACACTTTTACTAACATGACACTAGAAGCATGGTGATATACATAACCTTTAGCCAGATTTTTTGTAATACTGCATTCATCTTATCATGTCATTGTAATATTTCATTTAAAAACAGTATAATACATTTTAATAAGGAAAGCCATACATTCCATGTATAAATAACAAAAACTGTTATCTGTATTCATTCATTAAAGAGCAACTTACAGGTTAGACACACCAGTGAATAAATGTGTAGGAAAATGATGAATACACTAGATTTTCCAAAAAATATACAGAAATATACACTACAGTGACATCTGGCTTCGTTTTTGTAAGACATTTTTACTTCTGCATACAAAAAGCCTCCCCACGTGACCTCCCGCATGTGACGTAACATGGGGGAGAGCGGCCGGTCTAACGTATGAATAAACATGGATCACAATGCTAGTTTTGACACAGAAGAGGCTGAAAATATATATTCGAATGCATATGATTATAATTATGAGCCTGCTAGGCGTCCAAGAGACCAGGAGCAGCCAAGGATTAGAAGAAATAATGGCAATTTGTGAGAAATGGAGCTGTGGTGTGAGGAGAACCAGTGGAGAACAGAGCAGCTGTCTTGGTGAGTGACTGGCTAGCTGTTAGCTAACGTCAGTCACATCGCAACATTGTAAAGTTAGCTATCATATATCAGGCTATAACTAAAGTAGTATTGATAATATAGTTGTCAAGTCCTTCAGGGTTTTGGCCTGTATCTGATTTAGCCTGACTTGAGAGGCTGGAGGGCAACAGAGGACGCTTGGACAACTCAAATTTCGTTCTTTTTTTGCTCCAAGAATTCATCAGGTTGAAAACCTTCAAAACACAAAATACAAACAAATGTTAGCTCACATGCTACACAAATTACAAACATTTTGCAGGCCTCACTGCATTCTCAATAACACAAACCATGTTTTAATAAAAAGGATAAATTGTTATTTTAAACCCACATCATTAACTTAAATGAATTAATCCGAGTATTTATCTCGAAACAAGCACCAGAGAAAACTTCAACTGAACACCTTTCCTCAGGGCCGACCCTAGACTTTTGGGGGCCCTAAGCAAGATTTTGTTTGGGGGCCCCCTTCACTCTAGCGCGTTCTCACTACACACAACACAGAACCAACTTTTGTCTTATGATGTTAGTATGAGCACACATATTGTACAAATAAGCATGTAAACACTAAAGTGGGACCTGAGAAGAGCAGCACAGTCTTTAAATTGACTACAAATAACTACCTAGGCTATAACTAATGACTATATAAACTCAGTGAACAGAAATATAGAAACTCCTCAGTCCTCAGTGACATATGTTTTGTTGTTGTGGCTCTGAGTCTGTACTCCAGCACATTAGATTTGAAATGAAACAAGGACTATGAGGTTAAAGTGCATACTGTGACCAAGTATTAAATATGACTACTTTGTTGAAGTGTATGTTAATTTGTCTAATATTACATTTGATCCCCCATTTTAGGGGATCAAAAGTACTCTGACAAATGAACATAAACTTGAATAAAGTAGTCATATCAGATGGCACTGATGAACTGACAGTACAGAATAAAAAGACTGACAAAGTGACCATCACTGTTCAAAGATAGATATTTTTAATAAAAAACACTCAACACTAAATAGAATATATAAATAGATCCAAAAATACCTTTAAAGGATTAAATAATATGTGCAAAACAAACTGCTTAACAATGAAATGAAATGTAAAAAAACAAATGCAAATACAAATGTTCCTCTCGTACGTACAGTCAGAATTGTTCTCTTCTTGCTTTCCTGGAGGCAAAGTCATTGATGACCTGATCAAAGGAGATCTGGCTGCCAATCTGGTGGTTTATGCTGATTATTGCCATTCCACTCAGGCGATCCTGGGCCATGGAGGACCTCAAGTATGTTTTTATCAGTTTGAGCTTCGAGAAGCATCTCTCTGCGGACGCCACTGTCACTGGAAGGGTACAGGCTATTCTCAGCGCTATCCAAAGATTTGGATAGATCTCACACAGCTCGTTTTCATTTAAGAAGGTGAGCATCTCCAATGTGGTCATATCTTCTTTGGGAAGCTCTGGAAGGCTTTGCATCTCCATGGCTAGCTCTCTCCAGTCAACGTCTGCCTCTTCGCCACAGGTCAATGTTTTTCCCAGCAGGGCACATTGGTCTGTAAGTGACTCATCATCCAGATTATGGAAGTTGTGAAGCACTCCAAACTTGTCTCTTACTTCCCCCAGGGACTTGAATCTGTCCTCCAAAGACTGGATGCCACAGTCCACCACAACATTAAAGAATCCTGTTTCCAGTCTCGTCATGGCATCAGCCACTGCCTCGTCAGCTGCCTCGTAGGCAAAATGCCTCTTTTTGCTCCGCAGCCTCTTTTCTTTCAGCACTGCCTCAACATTCATATTTCCACAGAGCTCTTTTGCTGTGGCCTGAGCATCTGTGAACCCAGTGGCCCTGTAGGTTACCAGCGATGCTTTGGTTTTGTCTAAGAGACTCACCGCAACATCCAGCTGCATGTTGACAGACTGAAGGAGCTTGCTAACTGTATTGATCTTTGACAGAATATCATACCAGACAACAGTGCAGATTTGGAATCTAAATGATCCAATTTCTTCTGCCAGGGATTGGGCCTCAATTCTGACCATGAGATCATTTGCGTTTTCCCTCACCTCTAGCAAAGCCTCCCTGACCTTATTCGTTTGGTAGCGCAACGGCTCGATGCTATTCACTCTGCTCTCCCACCGCGTCTCACTCCAGGACTTGAGAGTGATGTCCACATGTTTTTTTAGGATGGTCCACCTCTGGGGAGAACCTGAAAACAAGGTGTACAGCTTCTGAACATTACCAAAGAAGCAAGTAGCATCTATTGATCCTTTGGCTGAATCCGCCACCATCAAATTCAGTGTGTGCGCTGCACAAGGAACATACAGAGCTCGAGGATTCTTCTCCAACAGCCTGGCCTGCACCCCTTTATTTCTGCCCTTCATGTTTGCACCATTGTCATAGGATTGTCCTCTGCAGTCCTCAAAGGGGATCTTCAGCTCCTCCAGCCTGTTCAAAATGAGTGTAGACAAACCAAGCCCTGTGGATGCAGGGGCTATGATGAACCCCAGAAAGTGCTCCCTGATCTCAGTCCTTTTCTTCACACTCACTGTTCGAATCACAACAGTTATCTGCTCCTGGTGGCTGACGTCTGGGGTGCAATCCAAAATGATGGCAAAATACTTGGACTCTTTGATTTCAGCCACCATTGCTGCAAGTATTGTGTCACTGATACAGGACATGAGTTCATTTTGGATTGTTTTACCCAAGTATGTAGTGTAATTTCCTCCACTGTCAATGCGTCTGATGTGTTCTTTCAGAACAGGGTCAAACTTGGCAATTAGCTCAACTTCTTTGAGGAAATTCCCGTTGTTGTGGTTATGCAGGGTGTCAACAGTCCCTCTAAGTCCCAGGTTCCTCTCTGCTAGAGATTGGATGATGGAAACCAACCGAATGAGCACCTCTCTCCACCTCTTCTTCTCTGCCTCCAGGAGGTACAACTCTGTTTTGTCTATTGTCTTCCCTTTTCTAAGACGGAGCTCTAGTTCCTTCCAAGTCAACACACTTTTCACATGATCTGGGCTGTTGTCGTGTAGCTTCAGTAATGCGCCAATATTCACCCAGTCCTGTTGTCCCTCTGTTATGAGCTTTAATGATTTCTTGGAAAACAACTTGCAGCAAAAGCAGTAGACTGAATCATTGTTCTTGGAGTATATTAACCAGCTTCGCTTAACTTTCTCACCATTTACAAGTGTTCTAAACATGTAATGATAATGAAAGCTTCTGTTGTTTGGTGTTTTCGGGAATACAAAATCTCTGTCCACCTGTACTGGCCCCCTAATCACCAGATCTGTACGTACGTGATCGTTAAGTACTGATGGCCACCCAGTTGGATCCATTGGTGAACCAGAGAGAAAAGGAGTAGAAGTTACAGAGGTAGGTGTAGTAGGCGTAATGGTACTGCTCTCAACTTCAATGGGTACAGAAATACCTATAGGGAAATTAATTTTAAAAAATAAGTTTTTGTTACTTGACATGTTTACAAGTTGATGTTCCTGGCAATGAACAACACAGTTGAATGATTGAACACAATAGTAATAATAATATTCATAATAATAATAATAATAATAATAATAATACCATGATTGATTGGACATATAGTGCTTTGCTTTTCTTGACAAACAAAGTTAAGGTCTCTTTGATGTAGGCCTAAACTTACCAGCATTGTCAGAGGTGGTTTCTTCAGTGATGGAAGTTGATGGAACTGCTATGGAATAAAGAAGTATATCATTGTTTAATATATGACTATAGGACTGTCTCTAGATCAGCTGTCTTTTCACCACTATGGCGCTGCTTTTGAGATAGCTCCAAAGTGCTGATCCAGAATCAGTCCTTAAAAACAGGTATCATCAAACTCCTGCCCCATGCATGACAGATATTTATTATAAGCAATGAACAGCGAGCTTGCTCAATAGAACTTCGACAAATGGCAATTGTAGCTAGCTCTATGGGCTTAATCTATACACTTAACACATCATTTACCAGCATTGTCTGAGGCGGTTTCTTGGATGACATCGGAGTCACTGGTGCCAACAGCTGACCTTGTGGTTTCACATTCACCAACAGCAGCGGTGGAGGTTGATTGACCTGCTATGGAATAAAGAAATATATGATTCGTAATGTAATGACTTAATATTCCAAATTCAGAAAGCTCTCACTTTGGGCCCATTTGAACTCACCAACAGTGTCCTCAGTGGACGTTGTGGTGTGTGCTGGCACCTGCTGTGGGCTTCCAAAGTACTTCAGAAGTGCTCCTGAGGAGAGTATGTTACAGAGTTAAGCTTTATGGAAACAGACTTGAAATGGAACATCAAATGGAACATACTAGCTTTATATAGCTAATTCAATATTCAGCCAATGAATACTTGCATTTACATGAACTTAGAACCCACACAATGATGTTTGGATAGTTCGATAGATAGATAGATAGATAGATAGATAGTACTTTATTAATCCCAGGGGAAATTGGTTTACTTGGTCAAAATATGAAACAAGCACATATACCTAGCTAACATTAGCTACGAGTGTGACTTGCTGCCTGAGCTAAACTTTTCTAAAGTAAATTAATCAGTAACGTTAATAGCATCGCATTATTCTACAGAAAGGCTGAGATAATAATGATAACTTGGCTAGTTAGCTAGCTGTAACGTTAGCTAGAAAGTAAGTAGTAGTAGTAAGTAAGTTAGAATACTCCCAAATCCAAGTTATCCAACTATTGTTAGTGGGACACAGGACAGGAGACAGAGCCATAATATGAAGTTACATACCTTTATTGTCTTGCCTTTTTTCTTCATTAAGTTTTCTATTTTTTCGTTTTTGATCACCAGAGGCGTATGTCCTTTTTTTGCCAGACATCATGCAAACTGAAGGCACCACAGTTGAGCGCTCAGCTTTGCCTGCCTGCTCGCTCAAGTTGTCACAGCGTTACAAATGTGCCACAAAACCAACCAATCGGAGAACTCGAGAAGGTCAATTCTGATTGGCTGGTCGTCTCCAATCATATCTTCTATCTGAGATAGATGAGAGTAACACCTACGCCACGACGATTGTTTTTGTACTCCAAATATTAAGCAAAATATGTCACATTATATAATGACTGTTACAGAGTCATCATTTTGAGAAAAAGGCCTTCAAAGTTTCCTCTTCTCTGGATCGATCTGATTGATTATTAGCGGAGCAAATTATCAAAATAGTACGGAGGGAAGATATTTTCGTTTGGATTACTGGTCTGGGGGAAGTGTGTGTGTGTGTGTGTGTGTGTGTGTGTGTGTGTGTGTGTGTGTGTGTGTGTGTGTGTGTGTGTGTGTGTGTGTGTGTGTGTGTGTGTGTGTGTGTGTGTGTGTGTGTGTGTGTGTGTGTGTGTGTGTGTGTGTGTGTGTGTGTGTGTGTGTGTGTGTATATTTTTGCATTTGTGTGTATTGTGGGAAAACACTCGAGAAACACCGGCTGTTGTTATGCCTGCTGTGACGTCAAGTTACTCCGTTCTCCGCTTTTAATTATGCCGTTACAAGCTTCGAAGTTGTATTTATCATCTGAATTTGCCGAAACAAGTTTAATATTCTGAAAGCCAATACTTTGTTTATTTGAAATCAGATGAAAACAAACTGTAACGGACCCTGCCGTGTTATCTATGATTACTATACACCTTACATTCATCATTTCAGCGGAGGGAGGGGAAGCGGCGCTGCGGAACAGCAGAGTGGCGAGTGAGAGCTGTCATCCTCCCTTTACAAGCTTCAAATGCCTGTAGCTAATGAGATTGAATCAGTGTTCGAATTACCCATTTGCTTTCGGGGGAGCCCTATTTATTTATTTTATTGCTAATCATATAGGCAGACCTGAAAGATCTATATGTTTCCTGCATTAGGTCAACATTGATCGCCAATAGCTTGTTTGGTAGGACATCTTTTTTTCTCCTCTCCGAAATCTCGATCGCTTTTTCGTTTGCCTGGCCCTTATGGTGATTATAAATCTTTTTTCGCAGGTTATTCTTTTAATCACTGCTGACTTTTCCCTGAATCCTTTCTTGTGAAAGGTGCACTCCGGTGGATTTTTCTGCGAGCGGCAGAGAGATCAATATACTTTTTGCCTCTTTGCAAATCTCATATCCACATTCATCAGAAAAGATGGAGTGAGTGGAATGAAAAGCCATGGATAGCTTTCATTCCACTCACTCCATCTTTTCTGTGTCCAGTTAAAAGGCAGGTCATGGGCATCGTCAGGTTTGCTAGTGCAGGTGGCGCCGGCGGCTGTGGCCGTTGTTGAAGCCTCTTCAGGCTCCGCATCGGCAAGCCTCTCCCTCGGTGTGGAGCTGTCAAACGCGACCCTAACGCCGCTTACAGCCGGCTAGCTAAAAGTTGTTCCGTTCACGTTGTCATTTTTAGAATCCTTCGCTTCTTTGCTTGTGAATCCAAAAGCTGCGAGGCTTGGCTGATTTCGTTTCGCCATATTTTTTATGAACATTTCAAATACGCCGCCGGCATCGCCGCCGTAACCATAGCAACGTAAGTAGCGTAAAGAATGCAGCGCCGCCACGTACAGATGGCAACACCCAGAAATATTCACAAATATAAAACAAATATTCAGAAACTGTAATGAACAATGACTATTATTTATTTCAAGAACTTTTATTTACAGAAACTCAACATTTCTAATCTGTGTGACACAAATATGCAGCTCCCCCTATTTATCTCAAAGTCGGCCTTCAGGGGAGCTCCCTCCCTCTTCGGGGGAGCCAAGCTCCCCCTTGGCTCCCCCCCATTTCGAACACTGGATTGAATATAACAATCAAAAATAACAAAATATACACAGCTAGATCAGATCGCGTTTTAGATGCGACTTTAGAGTAGAGCAACGGTGTACTGAGATAAAAAAAATTAAAAAAAAAATTAAAAAAATTTTTTTTGCTAGGGGGCCCCTCAGTGGCTGCGGGGCCCTAAGCGGCCGCTTATGTCGCTTAATGGGTTGGGCCGGCCCTGCTGTCTAAATTACACAGCAAACAACGGAGCACAGGCAGACCGTGCTGCGTAAAAAACAGACGATTGCGCAATAGCACTCTCGCAACAACAGATCAAGTGCATAAACACAAAACACAATAAACACCGGCGAAACATACCAACGGCGTCTCCGGAGCCTCACACACATACTGTCGCCTGGTTCTCCCTCCGTGGCTTTGAGAACAAGAGACCGGCCATCACAAACTACGCCCCTATTGTTGCCGTGTTTACCGGAAGCGGCATTCATATTTTTTCAATACAGCTCACTTTAAACATGAAAAGTAGCCTACGCTATCCAAAATATAACGAATACCCTCTCCTGGTATTGAACAATACTATAATAATAATAATAATAATAATAATAATAATAATAATAATAATAATACTCTAAACGAAAACCACATAATTATATCTCAGTCCGTTTTTCACAGATATTACCATATTGATTTTCGTCTCGAAACCTCCCACTTGAGCTCCTGGTTCCTGAACCCAAGGAGCTCACAACACTCTTCACCTTCAAATCACGCCTGTTCTTCCACAGGAAGTAAGATGACATCCCTATGAAGAATAGTGGCAGGGATCTTGCTTGTACCCTCCACAGACTTCATTCTTCATAACAGGGACTGGGTACTGGGAAAGGTTCTCACCTTTACATCCCTTCTGATGCCTTCTCCATCAGTATTTACACTGACCACTCTTGCCAGTTTGTAAGGTCCTCTCAGTGCATTTTGGTCAGCCAGCCACACCACATCTCCCACTGCTACATCTCGATTCCTGGTGTGCCATATTACTTCCAACTTTGATTCTGCCCTAGGCTGGTCCTTAATCTCCAGCCACTTCCTTGCAGCTCTCCACACCCAGGCTATGACCCCGACACGTTTTTGAAGGCTGCTGAATCTTTTCTTCTCCACAGAATCCTTCACTGTCTCTCCTGTGAGATTTCTGATCGGCTCTAGGTTTTTCCCATTGGCTCTTCCTTTTTCCCTGTGGGTCTTCTAGGCCATCTCTTTGATTTCTTTCGGCTTGAGCTCTTGTTATGGCTGCTGAGAATGCCTTCCTCTGGAGCTTGTTCACACTCTCTCTGATCTTATAGACCACTACTCCACTCTGTACCCAATTCCCAGGGCTTTGTTGTCCTCCTCTCTCATCTGATTTGGGAGGATGAGAGTTTTACTTACAGCTGTTGCTTTTTCTCCTCCCAGGAGCGCTGCTGCAGTTTCTTGCCTCCTGCTTTGACCAGACCGGACCCATGGTTTGAGGCATAAGCCACCAGCTCTTTCCACCATTTTGTGCACCAGGGCTTTATCTACAGCTTGCCACTCAGGCTCCCGCTTCAGCTGTTTTCCTGTCCTCAGGACTGTGGCCTCCACAGCACGTTTGTTGTTGGGGAGAGAAGTGGGGTCCTCAGTCCAGGGATATTTTGCATCCCAGTGCGATGATGCAATATGAGAATCCTGCCTGACGTAGGTTAGGCTTGCCTTTATTGTATCCAGCTCTCTCTCCGCCGCCAGGGTCACCTCTTTACCTCCTGGTTGGCAATTTCCACAACGACATCCTCCACACTTAGGCTCACAGGCTGCTCCAATGCTGTCCCACCTCCGTGACCTTTACTTCAGCCATATCTTCCTTTTGCAACTGTGCTGGTTCGTCTTTTGGAAGCTTTATCTCCTCATACCTGACTGCAGCTGTTCTCATGGAGCGAGCAAAGTGTGTGTTGGACCTGTGTGCCGCCACTTCAATCTCCTCAAACAGTTCTGGGTGTGATCCGCCTACTGTTTTTCCCAGTGGACTTTCCCACAAAACAAGGTCTCCAACCACCTTCACTCTTTGTCGAGCAAGTCTTCCTTCCCTGTGGCTTATGAGGAGCTCAACTTCTTCTGGCCTCTTTAAATCTTCGGGCTTGACCTCTGTGAAGAACTTCTGCAGTTTTTCAGGACTGACGACTTTATGCACTTTGGCGATCTCCCTTAGGCCATAGCAGATAAGTTCATGTGCCTTCTCTGTCCCTTTAGGAGTCTTGACTCCCCCCCTAAGGAGGTATCTTTTTGTGTTCACCTTCATGGTCATCCCTCCTACACCATACACAATCAGAGTTATCTCTTCACCTTGCAACCTCAGCCTGTCAGCAGCCTTATGGGTGATGTAATTTGTGTCTGAGGCAAGGTCCACCAGAGTCCCAATCTTCTGCCCTGCATTTGCCGTGACCTCCATCAGCATCATGATGACAGGAATTTCCTTGTCCAAAAGCCTTGACTGTCCTCCAGCTCTGCCTGTTACTGCTGTTTGGTTGGTAAAGGCTT
Source organism: Notothenia rossii (assembly GCF_949606895.1). Lineage (NCBI taxonomy): Eukaryota > Metazoa > Chordata > Actinopteri > Perciformes > Nototheniidae > Notothenia > Notothenia rossii. Next base: position 43,027,730 of record NC_136904.1, read on the forward strand.
TCCTGCACCTTCCTGCACGCTCTGGGGAAAGCTCAGCCAAGAATTTCTCCTGCTCCTCTGTGAGTTTGCTCTTACTTCTCCAGAGTCTCTTCCTCTCCTCTCTTCAAAGGGCACTTTGCTTCCCCCTTGTGGACACAGAAAGAAATGGTGATCTGAGGTGTCTCCTTTTTTACAGTCTTTGTTTCTGCACAGGTAATTGTCTCTGCAATATCCTCCTTCCTCATGACATCCAAGATACTTTCTGCATGCCCCTAGCTTCTTTAGAACAGCTTTCTTCTCAGGCACAGTTAGCCCTTTGAACTTCCTGCAGAAGAATATCTTGTCATAGTGTCTCTCATCTCCACACACAATACACACTCCTCCATGCTCGGCCTTTTCTGCAGATCTTGTGGAAGCATATTTCTTCTCATACCTCCTGTCTGGATGGTCTTGTTTATCAGTTTTATCACTGATCCTTAGCTGTTCCAGACTCTCCAGAATCTCTTCCTGCTTTTTTAGAAATCTAAGGAGCATGTCGAAGTGGTTGTCTAGTGTGACATTATTGTTTGGATCCACCATGAAGACCAGCCAATCTCTCTTCACAAAGTCAGGTAACTTGCACTCTATGGATTTGATTATGAGTGGGTTCTTCATGGCGCCTGAGTTTCCCAGTTCTGTGAGGTATGCAAGGGCTTTTTCCACATGCTGTATCAGCTCAATCAACTTTCTTGGCTGGTTTCCTTTCACATAAGGGATTCTCTCCAGTTCTTCTAAGATTTCTATGGTAATAGTTGACTTATTTCCATATCTGTTGTCCATTATCCTGAACATGTCTTCAGCAGTGTTGTAGGTTGAGAGTCTTAGTTCCTTTGAAATCTTGTCATCCACACTGTCTAGAAGATCAATTATCTTAGCTTCAGAAGATCCAGATGGCTCCCCCTGTCTTTGCAGGCTTTCCCAGTCTTTCCTCCAACGGTGGTATTCTCTTCTGCAGCCATAGAAGATGGGAAGACTTGTGGGCTTAATGCTCACGACTGGTATTGCTGGTGATGGCAGTCCTCCCCTTCTACCTGGCACTTCTGCCTCCAGTTCCTCTGCTGCAATCCTGCGTGAGTTGACAAATTTAACTTGCCTCATCTCAAGTCTATTTCTTATGGCCTTGAGGTCCTTGACTCTGCCAGCTATATCTGATTTCGCCATCATGGGTATCCAGCAATCCCAAGCTGCCATCACTCTGGTGGCCTCCTTCATCCGCCTCTCTAGAATGGTCAGGAGCACCCCGTAGCCTTCAAGGTTGGTTCCTTCCACAGGCACATTCCCAGCTTGTTCACTGGCTTCTTCTGCTTCCTCAATTGCAGTGACGAGCTCATATCGGCCATATCTGGACCACAGGTTATCTTGAATAACGCCTCTCACCTCTTCCAGTCTGGCTTCAGCCTCCTCTGCAGTCCTTTCACCGTCGGCCTCGCCCGCTTTGCAAGAGCTTCTTCTTCTTCTTTTCCTTCTGCCTTTTGAGCATCTGCCTGCAACCCAGCCATGCAGTCATCATTTGCTTCAAGAACCTTTTTTAATCCTTCTTTCAGCTTGGTGAATTCCTCCCTTAGCTCTGCCTCGACCATGCTGCTTGCTTCTCTGTTGAGGTAGTTGGCCTGCCTGGTGAAGTTGCTTTTCGCACTTGTTCTTGCTTTCTTGAGCTCTTTAACCGTCTTCCCCAGGATTTCTTCTGCTATTTTGAGATAATGGAAATCCACAGTTTCCCTTCTCTGCGTCAACAACTTTCTCTGGACATCTGAAGCCTTTTATCCTCTGGCCCAGGCTGCTCCGCTTGGTTTTCAACTGTCAAGTCCTTCAGGGTTTTGGCCTGTATCAGTGATTTAGCCTGACTTGAGAGGCTGGAGGGCAACAGAGGATGCTTGGACAACTCAAATTTCGTTCTTTTCGTCTTTATTTATTTAAGACAGCTCCAAGAATTCATCAGGTTGAAAACCTTCAAAACACAAAATACAAACAAATGTTAGCTCACATAATACACAAATTACAAACATTTTGCAGGCCTCACTGCATTCTCAATAACACAAACCATGTTTTAATAAAAAGGATACATTTTTATTTTAAACCCACATCATTAACTTAAATGAATTAATCCGAGTATTTATCTCGAAACAAGCACCAGAGAAAACTTCATCTGAACACCTTTGCTGTCTAAATTACACAGCAAACAACGGAGCACAGGCAGACCGCGCTGCGTAAAAAGCAGACGATTGCGCAATAGCACTCTCGCAACAACAGATCAAGTGCATAAACACAAAACAAAATAAACACCGGCGAAACATACCAACGGCGTCTCCGGAGCCTCACACACACACTGTCGCCTCACTTTAAACATGAAAAGTAGCCTACGCTATCCAAAATAAAACGAATACCCTCTCCTGGTATTGAACAATACTATACACTTGACTACAGTGTGACTACAACCCACTTTTTAATAACATGTGGCAGAAGATTTGAACTAGATTTGAGAGGTATTTTTTAAATTCACATTGTAACATGTACAGCCTACCAGTACGTAGCAGCCATTTTCTCAAAATATCTCATGTTGTCCAATTTTTCCTGTAGGAGCTTCAAAGATAGTGGCACACTGGAACAACCAGGGGGCACAGGATCCTTATTGGACAGAGTCAGAGGTCAAAGGTTAAACCCATAATAAATTGTACATAATTAAATTTTCAATAGATAAACTAGGCATTCCCCACTCATTACAATAGTATTACTTACATTAGCCAACAACTTCAACAGCTTAGGTTACATAATCATGTAAAAATACATATATAATTGATACAATAAAATAACTAAAGTGATACAACAATATGTCTTACCCTCAGAAGAGCTGTAGCCTCCTGGAAGCTGTGCTGAATCTTCTCAGCAGTCTCTCCTTCCACTCTCCAGTGAACTTTTTGGTACGGTCCTTCTCAAAAGTGATCTGGATGAGACAGGCTTTTCTTTTGTGCAGCATGCTCCTTCTGTGTTCGCTGAAAAAAATGTTCAGAGTTGAGAAGGAATTTTCACATGTTGCAGTTGATGCACCGAAGGTTAAGCTGAGCTTCAGTGTTTCTAACACAGTAGGCATGGCTGCCAGAGGCTCGAAATATCTTCTCAAAATGTCCTGTGTTGTCCAATTTTTGTCTGATTGGGACATTTCCTCCTGCAGAAACTGCCTTGCCACAGCAAACTCAGCTCCCTTCATCTCTTTCCCTGTTAAGTCAAGCAGTGGTCTCACTTTATTTGCATCCAGGAAATATTCACTCCCTGGGTGTAAGGTGCACAGGGCCTCTACTAGTTTGCTGTTTCTTTCACCAAATCTAGCTGTCATTTCTTCCACTACAGAATCCAGAGTACTGAAATACAGTATTTAACACTCGGTCTTCTCTCCCAAACCTTCCGGACGGTGACCAACTGTGGTGTCTACCACATAGTCTCTCAAGTGGGACATTACTCTGCCTTGTTTCTTCGGAGGGGCTGCTGCAAGAGGTTCTATGGTCTCTCTGTCTTTTGTGAATTTTTCCCAAAGTGTGTCAAACTGACTGTCACATCCTCCACACAAACCATGGCACTTTGGACCAGTCTGACACTAGTGTAGAGGTCAGTGGATTTAGCTTGGAGTGCAGTGTTGGGAGAATCCAGCAAACTCAATATTTGATACATCATACAGGCAATGAACTGGAAGCTGGGCTGGGTAATGGCCTTCAAAATCCAAGTGGACTCTATTCGCACTTCTGCAGCACTGGTTTGGTTGTCTTCAATCTCACAAAGCAGGTGGACAATGTTCTCAAAGGATTTCATGATCACTGTCACTGTGGCCAAGGTGGCCTGTCCACCGTTGATCAAGCAAACGCTTCAACTTCTCTCCTGTGTAGACTGCAGCCACTGTAGGTTTCTTGAAGAACTTGTAGAGAGAGTTGCATACACTAAAAAAGTTCTCCAAAGTGTTGTCAGAAGACATGGCATGCACTACTACGAGATGCAACTGGTGATTAAAACAGTGCACATCAGACACCTCTCTCTTTAATTCTTCCTGTAGGATTTTCTGCATCCCTCCATGTACTCCAGACATGACATTTGCCCCATCGTGACATTGACTGAGCACCTTGTCTGTACATAACCCAATGTCTCAACTTTGACAAAACCAGCTCAGTCAGAGACTTGGCATCACATTTTTTTGCCATTGATACAAGTCTCTCCTTCACATTGTTGCTTTTATCCACAAAGCGAAGCACAATTGAGATGTTTTCGCACCCAGTGGGGTCTTTGGTGCCATCCACTTTTAATGTGTACCACGCCTCTCCTATTTCATTGACTATTTCCACTGTGATGATTTAACTCATGAGTTCAATTATCTAATTTTGTATGTGATTTGAGGTGTATGTGGCATTGGACGGGATGGTGCTAAAAATCTTAGCAAGTTCTTTGTCCTTTTGAAGGGTGTACTCCATCATTGCTAGAAAAATACCACAACTCCCCTCGCCTCTTGCATCCAACGCATCAACAGAGCCACAGAAAGGCAACTGGTTTACCGCTATAAATTTAAATATGTCCACAATCTCTCCAGTTGTGCTGCATTTACAAGAGTGGAAACCTCAGTACCAGTCTCACTTCTTGCACGCCTCTCCTTCCACAAAGCCAGTGACTTCATGTGCTCTTTGCTTGATTAATGCCTTCCCAGTCCCTTATCACGTACAAGAGCATGGCGCCAGTTGCTGTAGCAGAAGATGGCATCTTTTTTACATGAATATTCCAGCGAATCTCTGTTTTGAAACCATGAGCTGCAAAATGAGCGCCTTACCCTTTTTTAAATATGCCTGGGCAGGCTCTGTTTTGTCGAGGTCCTCTGGCACTTGCGGGCCTCCGAGGGGTGGCGGTGTTTGGGGCAACGAAGACGGCTGCTCCGCCTCCGTGGCGAGGCTGGCAAAGCCGGCGAGTCGGGCGGGAGGACGTTAGTGTCCACGACAGTGGCCGCGGGTAACGTAATGTCCCCATGATCTGAACTGTTAGATGCAGTCTTACTGCTGGCGATAAGGGCTGGTTGTTTTAACCATTTTCTGATGTCCATGATCATTGACTGCTGCGTAAGCACCCTGCAGTTGAAATGACGAACGCACAGCGGCACAGGTCCCGCGCACCTGACATAATAACGTTACTTACCGTTTAAATTGACCAAATAAATGCAGCAGACAATGTTATTTAACCACAATTACAATTTATTTTATTTCAACTATATTCTTCTTCTCATTATTATTATAATTATTATTGTTATTATATACGTAATATTTTTCACTTTCTTTTTTTTTTTCAGTTTTTTTTTTTCAAATGAGGTTGCATAACGACTCAACTGAGGGTCCAATGCAGCCTAGAACCGGGCTTGCTGACTGGTGAGGCGATAGAATGTTGTTCAAGCTTTAATATTCTTTGATTTGATCATTCACCAGCCTTTCAAGTACTTTAGCTAAAATAGAGAGCTTGGAAATTGGTCTATAATTATTCATCACCATGGGATCACCACCTTTCAATAAGGGGAGAACATTTGCAGTTTTCCAAACATCTGGAATGACATTGTGTGTTATGAAAAAAGATTAAAAACATGAGACAGTGGTTCGGCTATAATATCTGCAGCTAGGCGCATAGACGTCGGAACTAGGGGTGCGGAGGGTGCGGCAGCACCCCCTCCCGTCAGCCTCAGGAATCACAGGATTAGCCTACGTTAAAAAAATAAAAATAAAGATTCTGAATTTAAACTCAATTTGTCTGACTTACATGTATTTCTTAATACAGATCTTTTGATGTGATATGCACCCTGCCTGGCTCAATACAGCAGCCTGGCTGGCATGGCATAGCTGTTGCTATGCAGACTGCATCTGACAGCTCACTGTGACGTTGGCCTATGTGTAAAAAAAAAAAAAAAAAAGTAGCGGGATTTTTTTTTATGTTTGCTGTGTTCGCGGCTCTCATTTGTTTTTAGCATATGCATAGGCTACATGATTTGAGTTCAACTACGCCAGCTAGAACTAGCCTATGTCTCAAAAACGAATTTCAGATTTTTTTACAAATCCGCCCGACCCAGCTAAACGTCCGAGAGAGACACCTAGAGGCTGTGTGCCAGCAACCGGACAGCAGCAGCAGGCAGCCGAAGGGCCCGGCGGCCCTCGGCCTCGTCCTCCCTCCCCAGCGCCACCACCAGCACCCGGTGCTAGCCAAGAAGAGGCAATATCATGCAAACCACCACAGGATTACAATTTTCCTGCCAAGAAGTTGGGTGAGAACTTCACTCGTTCCTGCAAGGCCGCCTGGTTCAGAGAGTGGCCGTGGCTGGAATACATCGCGGTCAGTGATGGCATTGTGTGTGGTATGTGCAGGTCAGCTGTCAAGCGCAAGTTGGTCGGGTCAGAACAAGCTGACAGTCCGTTTTTGAAAGATACGGGCTTTTCAAACTGGAGAAAAGCAAAGGAGAAAATCAGAGACCACGAGAAAACACGCATTCATTTAGATGCGACTCAAAGATTGGCTGCATTGAAAACTACGCCAATTAATGCGCTTTTGTCTGAGGCTGCTGCTAAAGAACAAATAACAGCCCGGAAAATGCTGGAGCTCGTTTTCAGCAGCGTGAGATTCCTGGGGCGCCAGGGACTCCCTCTGAGAGGAGCTGCAAATCGGGATGGGGTGTTGTGGCAGCTAGTGGTCGAGAGGGTACGCGCTGATCCTGACCTGCAAAACTGGATGAAGAGGAGGGACAATTGGATGTCGGGCAGCATCCAGAATGAAGTTCTGGAGCTGTTTGCCCATGACATCCAGAGGAAAATCGGAGCCAAAGCATCCGAAAGTCCTTTTTTCGGCTTAACTGCTGATGGGACCACCGACGTCAGTGGAAAAGAACAGTTCTCATGCAGTATACAATTTGCAGATGACAATCTTGAAGTCCAGAATTTCTTTCTGGGCTTTTACAACGCTCCAGACACAACCGCCGAGATGCTTTTTCTGTGCATTAAAGATGTCCTTGTTCGGCTAAATCTGCCGCTGGAGAAGCTGAAAGGCTACTGTTTTGATGGAGCCAGCAACATGTCAGGGAGGTTCAAGGGAGTGCAGGCAAGATTAAAGGAAACATGTCCTGACTCCTTGTTTGTCCACTGCGCAAACCACTCTCTGGATTTAGTGTTGCAAGAAGTGGCAAAAGAAGTGCGCCTTGTTGCCGATACACTGAACTTTGTTCGGGAAGTCACAGTTGTGATTAATGATTCAGCAAAGAGAAAAACGTTATACCAGTCTCTTTTTGGATGTGGAGAAGTGATCAACCTGCTTGCCCTGTGCCCAACTCGGTGGTGCGTCAGAGTTGTGGCACTGTCACGGTTGCTGGCATGCTATGGAGAGATGCTGCAGACATTTAGGACCTTGGAGAGTGACAGGATTGTCAAGGGGGAGACGCGTGCCAAAGTGGCAGGATTGCTCAAAAAGGGCACCACTACGCGCACAGTCTTTGGTTTGTTTGCCTGCGTTACCATGTTTACGCCATGTGAATCCGTGGCTCGGTCACTGCAAGGCACCAAAGTCACAGCCCTTGGATCAATGGAAGCTGCCAAACTTCTTTGCCAGCGACTGAACACACTCAGACAAGATGACACCTTCGCTGACCTTGTGGCCAAGACCAAACAATACACAGAGCGCTACAACTTGAAGCCTCCTCATCCAGTGCGCACCAGCAAGACCCCAGCGCGTTTTCGCCATACAGCGGAGGAGGAGGAACGGGAGTTGGAGAACGAGGGTAAATAAATAGGCCTAAATAAATAAATAAATAATGCCAACAGTATTTTAAAATTAATCATAAAGCTCATCGGTCTGTAATGTTGAAAGAATGCAACAAATACGCACACAGAGCGTGCTCTCCAGCATTTGTGGACAGATTTGATCTATCCATAGAAAACGATATCATAGTTCATAATAATGTACTACATCCATGTACGCTTATTTGCGAAATTAGCCTGCAATTAATAATTCATTACAACGGTATCAACTGACTAAATAACGTATAGGCCTACTTTCATAACAAACCATATTCATAATTTGAATTTAAATTGAAAATTTAAGGTTGACCCACCCAGCTTAAATAGGCAGCCCATATGGAAACTATTTGTTGGTTGTTGTTTAACTGTTATATTTAACTATTAAAGAATATCCAAGCCTGTGGAAGAGGGAATTGTTTGAGGCCCTGGACTTGGTGCGCACAGAGGTGGAGCGGCGCTTTGACCAGGAAGGACTCCGCGTAGCTGCAGGGCGAGAGCAGGCAGTTCTACAGGCGGCCCAAGTAAAGGGAAACGAGTGGATGTGGGTTCCCTGGAACTGACTTCCTTTTCAAGAGAGCAGCTAAGCCTTGAGCTGGACATCCTGAGCGACGTGTGTAGGGGGCGAGAAGTGAAAACCATTCAGGATGTATTGGCCATTCTGCACACCTTGCAGCCCCAATCCCGCTCCATGCTGTCGGAAGCGGAGAGGCTCATAAAGCTCTGTCTGGCTCTGCCCATTTCTGTCGCGGCATCCGAGCGCTCGTTCTCGGCGTTGCGCAGGTTGAAAACGTGGCTGCGCAATACTATTAAGCAGGAGAGACTCACTCATTTGGCCATTATGAATGCGCATAGCGACCTTCTCGATGAATGCGATGTCTCGACCCTGCTTAAAGAATTTATCAGCAGAACAACGGAGAGAAGGTCTACTTTTGGAACAGTTTAAAAGCCCTTACGAGCGCAAAGTAAACCGTTATTTTTCTGAATGTTCCATTAGGCTCCATGTTCGTAAAGGCTGTATTATTCTGTTGATTTTCTGAATGCTGTAGGCCTATGTTATCGCCTATTAGGCTACAGTATGTTCCTTAATAAAGGCTTGATTAATTCATTAATTCATTTTGTTTCATACATTTTCGTAACAATTAAGATGCTGCGTGTGTTTATGTAGCCTATATCTGTTATGTATAGGCCTAGGCTATTAGGCCTACGTGTCGAGTTCGTTAATCATTGATAGTGTGAGTTTCCCCCCCGACCCTCCCAGCAAAAATCCCGCACCCCCCCCCCCCCCAGAAAATAGTTCCGACGTCCCTGGCTAGGCGTAAGAAATAAGGGGGGAGATTGTCTGGGCCTGCTGATTTTTTGGGGTCTAGGCCCTTTAGAGCCGTGGTTCCCAACCTTTTTTCCCAAGAGCCCCCCCCAAATGACTCATGTTGGAAGTTTAAAAAGTCTCAAAAATGCTACAACTACTGTCACAAACTAGATGATTGTGAAGTATTTTGTTAAAGGAGGATGAAAGCGTAATTAAGGAGCACTATTGGAGTGACTTTGATGGTTATTAGACTCAGGATTAATTCATTTGGATTCCCGCTGTATGAAGAAATTAAAGGACGGCGCGGAAGTGGAAACAATTCATAAAGGGATTAAACTGTTTAAAACACATGCTCAAAGTAAGCCAGATTTTGCCGATGTGTTTATGTGGATTCAAAAGTCGTAAATAATCTACAAAATGGAGGAGACCGATCTGATCGGAGCAACTGTGACAAATAATCCAACTGAAACCGGCATGGACAATGTCTATGTTTTAAAAATGCGCTTATCCAGAAAAGTCTGGTTTGGACACTTTACGGGCAGAAGAAATATTTCTATTAAAGAAAGAATTATACCTTTCTGTCTTTTTATGCCTTTAATAGCTACTAACTTGAATTGTTATTCAAATTAATTAATCAATTATTTTTTATATTTGTATTGTAATGTAGAGACAAGGCTTTTAGTGACAATCATGTATTGCTTTACAATTATATGTTAAAAAAAAAATATTTTGCCTCAAATCATCTGAGGTCTGGCGCCCCCCCTAAGATCTTTGGCGCCCCCCAGGTTGGGAACAACTGCTTTAGAGCCTTACAAACCTCCCCAACAGAGAAGGGATTGAAGGAGAAAGTGTGGCTGCTGGAGGCATGACTGTGATGGAGGGGGGTGATTTACCAAAAGATAATGTGTCAAACAAGGAACTGGAGGCAATAAAATGTTTATTAAAACAATTAAGCATCTCTGTCTTATTTGACACGGGTGGAGTCAAAAACAATGTTAGGAGGCAGCTCTAAGGAGCGAGAGCTTGGAGAGAGGGATTTTATGGTGTGCCAAAATCTCCTAGGATCGTTTAAACTGTATGTGGTCTTTTTTAATGGAGGCAGTACAGTGATTACGCAGTTGACGAAAAATAAGCCAGTCAGCCTCAGAGCCTGTCTTCCTCGCAGCAGTCCAAAGCAGATTCCTCTTGCGTAAGAGGGCTCTCAGTGTTTAGAGCGTTGATCATCAGATCAAGGGGCATTGGTGAACTCCAGTTCGAAACCTGCCTCAGCCGCCACTGCGTCAGGCCGTTGTGTCCTTGGGCAAGACACTTTACCCGCATTTGCTCCTGTGGGTAATGTTGAGGCAGAATCTCTGCTTCGCGCGTTCCTCTATGAGTTTGTTTTAAAAGAAGGAAAAGTCAAAGCACCAGGATAAGGGTTAAACAATAATCTGCTTTGATGGTAAAAACACCCATTTTGAAGATCGGGGCTCTTGTTTCTGACTTGCCGTTCCTGAGACGTGTCTCACACGGTGGTAGAACCTGAGCCCGGACTACTCTGCAGAGTGCTTCGTGATTCGGTGATGTATTTGTATGTTTTACCATTAAAGCAGATTATTGTTTAACCCTTATCCTGGCTGCTTTGAATTTTTCCTTCTTTTGAGAACCCGCTCATATAAGAATGGCGCGGAGCAGAGATTCTGCCCCAACAAATGGTGTTTCCCCGACGTGATGACGTCATGACGTGGTGACGTCATGAGCAGTAGCGTGGCGTGGGGAAAAATTTAGGGGAAGCCAATTTTTTTGGAGGGGGGGGGGGTGTGGTCAATAACGTAACCAGATGAGTGATTTCAGCGCCCGGTAACATTTTACACACATTTGTATCATACAGATGCAGGACTTTTACATGCCTGTTATCTGACCGACAGGTCCGCACGCACTCTCCAGCTGAAACTCTCTCGTCTTATTAATTTAAGCATTTCTTATTAAGGTATGCAGTCAAAATCCTCAAGTTTCTGCTTCAAGGAAGCACTCTGTGCAATGGTCTCTTTGTCCCATCCCGGCTCTGTCATTATCCTGTCAAAAGCGATACAGAGCGACCCGCGTCCTTCATGGATGGCCTGTACTGCGCGGCTTTTAAAGTTCCACCTCACAGCAGAACCCCCTGGTACACGCACAGCTCGATCAACTTCAGACAGTAGTGCTGATCTCTTACATGAACGTGAGAAAAAATTGTGGAAGGCATCGAGATTGGCAAAAAACAGTTTGGCTGCTTGAATGTTGTTTGTGCCTTAGCATAACAGTGGATGAATAGCGCATTGGGGCAGTGTGCTTTCACTAAAGCCTGAATGCCACCGTGCTGTCCGCTCATGCAGACATGAGCTCCGTCATAAGTCTGACAAATCAATTTGTTTGTTGGACTGTAGTTCCCGATGGCTCTCATGACAACTGATGTTACAGCTTTTGCGTCTCTTTCTAAGCCGACATCAAAAAAGCAGAGGAAACGTTCACACACACTGCCTTTTTCATTCACGTATCTGATTATGATAGTGAGTTGGCACTTATTGGAGATGTCTGATGTGTCATCCACTTGTACAGCAATGAAAGGACAAATCTTTATTTTTTTTATCAGTCTCATCCTGGATACAACGAGCTATGCTCTCAATTATGTCATTTTGTATGGAGTTTCATCTGCTTTAATTTTTAGTTGCTGCTGTAGCGGAAGTTTAGTGAAGTTATGCTTAATTAAGTATGCCAAATCTCCTCCCTCCATCATGCTTCATTTGCTTGATCATTTCTAACAGCGGTGATGAAGGTTACAGTACTACGTAGTAAAACTGATGTCGATGCCATTTGATTGGATTGTGAGGAAAGGGATTTTGCCTCACAATCCAATCAAATCGCCAGCCTCCAGGGGAAGCCGGAGGCGGCCTGCTTCCCTTGGCATGGCCCTGACCAATCACAGATTGGCAGGGGCATGACATGGGCCTCATCTGATTGGTCAATCCCTCCATTTTTTTTCACCAAGGGAAGCCAGATTTGGCTGGCCTCCTCTCGCAACACTGAATGCAATCTACTGTTTCACCATAACATCTAGAGGGGCGCTGTTTCACTCTTTGTAAAATACTCAATGAGAATGAGAGAGAGACGGAGAGACGGTCCGGCAGGAACACACAGCAAAGGAGAATTACCGAAAAGTGTTTTTATTTATTTATTTAAATTATAACTACAATAAGAAAAAACAGGGGAAGCCTGGCTTCCCTTGGCCTCCGGGAGAAAACGCCACTGGTCATGAGTAGGGTTTTTGAGAGGAAAATCAGCAGCCATTGGACGAATGGTCCGGAGAAGAGGCCTAGAATAATTTCTGACAACTAAAACGAGGATCCTACAATTGAAAGGTGAGCAGACGAGCCTGTTTCTATTGAAGGTCTGTAATTGGCTAAACTAAATTTTAGAGTTGTCAGAGACATATTCCGGTGTCAGAGTTGTTGCGGTGGAATATACAAATATGTGTTTTAGTTGTAAAGTAGGATATTGAGTTCCTGCAGCCGGAAGGGTATTGAAGTCCCTGGCTTAAAAAGTGGAGGTACAGAGTCCCCACAGTTATACTGTTTGGAGTAGTTAAATGGTAGTATTGATTCTCCATATAGGACTGACTCAAAATAACAAATCCAAAGCTCGACGGAGCTGGAGATGAGTTATTTATGTTATAAGTGATCCAAAGGAGAGTAACGCAAACTTCAGAAAGTCATTCTGAAGTGACCGGGCCTCACTATATCCTTTGTTGTGTTGGGGTTGAATCTTTAAAGCCAAACGTCACGATAAAGAGTTCTCTAAGCCTGGGCTACGACTCCATGTCAGCGTCACATCGTTGAAAGACGGCGTTGAAGCGCGCTGAGAGGCTTGCTAAACTTGTTGGAATAAACATCGGACAATAAAAGCTGAATAGACTGTACGGGGAATTTTTTATACATATAAAAGTGAATCAGCAAGTATTTCAGCGTAGGGTATTGAGTCTCTAACGGCTGGAAGGGTATAGAGTCCCTGGCCTAGTGGAGGTATGGGAGTCCTCACAGGCTATACTTGCTGGGGAAGCCAAGTAGAGTATCGAGTCTCTATCCATGGCTAAAGTGAATAACAAATCTGAGGTTCATAGGAACCAAAAGGTGCGTTATAAGTCTGTTGGGTTTCCCATTCTGTTGAAAGAAATATTGCATCTTAAAAGCTGGACAGACAGTAAGGAGGATATATTTCTTGTGAATAAATAGAATATATTATTGAACATGAAACAGCCTAAGTCAGATGAATAGACACGAAGTCATAATGAAGGGAGAATTTGAACGAGAGGAGCGTGAGTTAAGAGCTTACGAGAACAGTGGGTTCAAGCAGAACAATTGAATAAAAGGATAGCAGAAGTGTTAATTGTTGAAAGAAGCCTTCTCCTAAAAAGGCTGAGAGCTGCAGCGGGGGAGAGAGGGGGGTGTCAGTATTTGTCTGTGAGACCCCTCCCCCCCTTTTTTCCTCTCGAGAGCAGCAGCAGCAGCCCGGAGTGTGTCTGCTTGCTTTTTTCTCTAATGCCTGAAGTTGGAAGGAAATACATTGAAAATGAACAGATCAATGTGTGATTTGAAGTGGTAGATATATTGAAATAAATAAGAAACAATGATTTGCTGCTATTTAAACATAGTCTTTGAGAACTGATTGATACCGTTGCATTGCGTTGTGAATTTTATGGTATTTTTCATTAACTAAGGATTGTACTTAATTATACTTCAAGGAAAAATTATATTACATACAGTCACCTTAGGGGAAAGTAAAAAGAGATTTACTGAGTATATGAAGTACATTAAGGGTAAGGTTTTATTCAAATTAAATATAATAGGTGGATTTTTCCATCTAGAATAAGACATGGCAAGAGGAGAATTTGTTAGACATGAAATAACGAACTCATTGGAAGAAATATATGTTGTAATGTTATTTAGGAGTTGTTATCATATACAGTTACTCTCAGTTGATGGTTGTTTAAAATAGATAGGAAACTGAAAACGTAAACGATTCACCACAATGGTGTTTTTTAGTTTATGAAGAAGGAGTAGAAAGTAAAAAGAAGGTTTTTGTAAGTTTGTCAGAGGGAATCTGTTAATGTTTAAGCATGACAGAGGTGCTGCACGAGGCTAAAAGCCATCTCACACAGTTGGAGAACAAAAGAGGTTTTGATGAGAGAAGCTTGGGCCGGCAGCTGCAGGGCGCAGAGAGGAAGAGAGAGAGAAAAGTCAGATGGTTTGAAGAAGTATAGAGAGGGTACAGGTTATATAGAGTTACTACTATTCTGGAAAATGTCATATTGTTTTATGAGTAACATAAAATAAGAATATATTTACTAGATATAAGAACAACAGGCTTATCTAGGTTAACAGAACATTGCTATTAACCAGTTTCAGCTGCAACTATCCTGTCTTTGTTCTAAAGAGAACATACGTTGCATTTACAATTAATATTAAGAAAAGTTCACAATTGATACCATTAAAGACCGTTTGGGATTAATAGGACGAGTTTGTCATAAACATTTGTGCTTAGATGGAATAAAAGTGTTGAGATGTTCTCAAAAATGGGAGTTTTCACAATGCTTTTTAGTTTGTATTGAAACAATTAAGTAATAAGGACAGAAAAAGGTTCCGTAATGATTTATTTAGGTTTCAGCTTTAGTAATAATGATTACATTTTGTAATAATTCCTTTAAGTGTTCCAAAAATATATTCATTAACTGTATTCAGATTACTTGTTTTAAATATATAGCGCTGAATACAGTTAGTTTTGTATTCTGTTACAAATCTAACCATGCTTGTAACACACAACTTAGATAAACAATTGGAAAAATAATAGAATAAGCAAGTAGATAAAAGATGAATCTATAGTGGTTAAGAAACGTTTTTTTGTTTTGCCTATTAACTGAGAACTGAAGTAATGAAGAATAGGAAGACTGTTACCATTAATGGGTTTAACATTCACATGTTTCAGCATTCCTGACCATATAGACACTCAGCTGTTTTATTTTGTAACCCACTGGGGGAGAGATTTACATTGAGTTTTTCTCAGTAGCTGATTTGCTGTGATTACAGCAGCATTGGATAGTTGTGCGCCACCTTTGGGTTGTACTCTGAATCAGTGTGTTGGTGAAAAGTTGCTCACTACAGAAACAGAAGAAGTGTGCAAAGAACGCATCTCTGAGGAGGTTTTGACAGTTTGCTTGTGCCTCGTTGTCAAGGCAACAGTGGTGTGAAGAGGTACTGCAGTTTTTGGGGATTTCTGCTGTACAGAGGACAACGTTTGTCTGCTGATTGTATCACATTGATCCAGAGGTTCCTTCCCCCTCAGAACATCCCAATGCCAGAGAGAGTTTCCTTGGAGCCCACTGACCAGGGCCGGTTCTAGCTTTTTGGGGGCCCTGCCACTGACTACAGCTGAAGAGGACAATGAATCATTGACTGTTCTCAATATGACAAGATCTTGAGACAGGCTGGTCTCAGTCTGTTCAGACTCTGAAGAAATCATGCAATGATTTTACAGCATAACTGTGCAAGAGTTTACCAGAAGGTGGTGTAGAACGATATGCTTAGTGTTTAGGAAGGGAGGCTGATTGTTTAATGATGGTCTGGAATGCTGAAAAGATTAAAGTTTAATATCCTTGTTTGGCAAACAAGGCATCTGATTATTATGTCACACATGATAATCTTGACATAGTGACTAGCTATGGGTAAACGTGTGGACGTTATACCATTATTATCATGAACAAAAAATAAATAGGGAAATAGTATCTGGTTAAAGATTAATGGATTTCATATCCTAGAGAGGGTTAGTTATATTGTGAATACTTCACAAGGTATTTACTAATGTATTTTGAAGAACACATCACAAGAACACAAGTCCAGTTTTGTTTTGTTTTTGGATTAAATTGTCCATTACCAAAACTGTTCAGCTTAGGTCTAGCTTTAGACTTTAATAGTAAAAGAGTATTTAGGCTTATTTTTGTATATCTGAATTTTTTTAAATATGTTGGCTATTCACTAGATAGAGAGATGGCATTACTCTCCATTTGTTGAGAACATTTCTGAAGATTAAATATTTGTTTCATTTCTAATATTCCTATTTAAGACGTAATTTTAGAGTAACAAGGCTGATGCTGAAATTTGAAAATATGTTAGTGGTTTGCATGATGTAAACCAAAAAAGGTTTTGTTTGTTCAACCTCGAGTTAGATCTGAAACAGTAATAATGATTGATTTGGCCAAAGCTTAGTTTAACATCCTGATGTAACATTATGAGGTATGTTCACTTCTAAGAGTAAACAAATTGATAAAATGGATTATTATTATTATTGATTCATTTGGAATATTAATTCAAAAGGCCGTTTTCTGCAGGTTCACTTAAGAATGCCTTGCATGAACATTTGTCAGGTATTGTGTTTCCTAGGGGCGGTATATTAATAAAGTGTATTGATAATTTGTTTGTTAAACATCTGAAGAAAATGGTGCTGCGAACACGAGAAAAACTTTGTTGCATTGGTTGACATCAACACAATGATGTCACTAGTACAACTCCAGCTAGTAGAATATTAAAGTCTCTGCAGAGCACGACACATGGCCAATGAAACTGAGACCAAATGACCTTTGACCCTGACTGACAGTGTGACTTAAGAAAAGCACTATCAATGACTGACTCTGGGGCTGACCGAACTTGACTTTAAAACCTGACATTGTGAGTGTGAATGGAATGCCGGCATGTGATCAGTGCAACTGCATGATTCTAAAACAATAACTAACCAAGCATGTTTTTAGACTAACACATTATTCTGGAGCTCCAAGGGAAACGAGAGGTTTCCTAAAAAATGTTGACATTTTTCTAATATTGATTGAGTTATAACAGGTAACACAGATGCAGAATCAGTGGCCAAGGGGCTACTAAGAGAGGTAATTCCAGAATGAGAATGAGAAGGTGAACTGTGATAATGAAAACAATTTTGTAATATTTCAACAGGTATTAAAGTAACTGAGGTTTGAAATGTAGAAAGAACATATTACAGTTAAGTTAAAACATAGTAATGTATTGAGATAGAATTTAATTTAGACAACATCTTGTCACTAGCCTGGGAAATAAGTAAAAGCCATAGACTGTTTAGATCATTATGGGGATGTACATTTAATTTAAATTCATAATAGAAAGACATTTGATGACAGTATATTGGATTTCTGTATTCATTTTTCAGCTTGATAATATCTAAGCACTGACGGGTAGAAGCAGTATCACCAGGAAATTATTCACTTTGTCAGTATCATGATTTTAGTTGTTTTTAATCCATAACATTAGTGTGTTTCTTTACCAGAAACATTAGCAGTTCATATTATATTTAGATTTTAAATAGGATCTCAAGGATTTCCTTTAAAAATAACACAGATGCTTGTCAGAAATTCAGAGCTATTGAAATATGTCATTTAGTTCACCTGAAGATGTTGGGGTTTATGTTGTTGACACAGGCCAAGTATTAAGATTCTGAAGCTGCACTGGCAGATAGGAGGTCTGCAACTAATTTAGAAAACCTGTTCACAGACAGCTGTTGTTTTAAGACACCCCACCAACAGGCTCCAAGCAGTGGTGGGTCAAACACCTGAGGGCCCAGAAGCCCTGAGCGTAGACTTGAGGGGTGGGTATCAGATTTCTCCACACAAGTTCCTGACGCCAAAAGGGGGACCCGAGGAGCAGGAGGCCGACACAGCGGAGTTCGTCTGGCTGAAGGTCGTCAGGCCTACGTGGCTCAACCCCAGGTTCTCCAGCCCCTACAGAGTGACCCAGAGGACATCTCATGCCGTCCGCCGAGGAGCAAAGGGGGACATCTGGTACTACTGGAGCCAGTGTGCGGCGAGGAAATCACCGGCTAGGACCTTGGAGGACATCAGGATGGACTTGGCTATCATCAACGAGGACATCCCTACAGCAGACGACTCGGAAGCTGTCATCATCGGACTGGAGGAGAAGGACCTCGCGGACATCCCTACAGCAGACGACTCGGAAGCTGGCGTCAGCGGGCTGGGGGACTTCTCGAGGCAGCAGAGGAGTCTATTTCTCTCTGATCAGATGAATCAGTTCCACCTTTGAAGGAAAGGCCGCATCTCCCCCTCCCTATCAGCTGCCTAAGGATTCAACAACACGCAAGGATGCTGCTTTCTGGCACTCAGGTTCGCACTCTGATAGTTCCTTCACTGACATTGAAAGTTGTGTTCTGTTCACAAAAGGTATACTCTTGGGGAGCAGACACTGTGGCAAGGAATGACAGTAGTTATGTTTCAAATGTCTTATGTGAGTTGGTCTCGTGGGGTCAGACCAAAAGGGGGAATTGAAGTATTATTTGAATTATTTGAAGTTTTAAAGTAATGTGTTATGGCAGGAAAGTTCAATCTGGTATATTCATTTTAATGTCACCTTATATAGAATGTGTGTTAAACTTGTGATTTCTGCATTGAGTGACTTCTGCCTAGCAGATACCAAGAAGAGGCCCCTAGGGTCTCTCTGTTAATTATCAATAGTCCTTGCAATTAACAGGGGAATTCCCGGATACATTTTCAGATATAAGGCAGTTAAAGTCTTGTAGAATTAATGTTTATCTCCTACACATCCTGCAGGCCTTGAGACTTGGGTCACCCAGCAGTAAATGAGATAAAGGTCCTTTTGAGCTTATCAATTAAATGTATTCATTCCTAGTAAGCTGACTTTGGGGTGAAGGGAAGTTCAGGGAAGCCATTAAGCCACAAGAACAATTAACTTATGTTGGGTGATTCGGTGACTGTCATGGGACGATGGCGTTTGGATATTTACAAATATCGCTTTCATAAAGAAAAACAGGTGACTGTTGTTTGATAAGATACATGATACGATGTTTGTATGTGTTGAAGATGTTTAGGGGGAATGAGTATGTGTCCTGTCAAAGAGTCCTCTGTCATGACTCCAAATCATTGATTGGGGGATCTTCCTGAGGGCAGAGGGACAGAAACACACACACACATACATACACTGTGAAGCAACAGATGGAATCAACAAACTGACTTACTACCTGGGATCCCGCCCAGAAGGGAAACCAACCAATGAAACACTACCAACTCACTGACCGCTCAGAAGTGAACTCTGTGTATAAATGTTGTGATCATTTTGAAGATCGGGGCTCTTGTTTTTGACTTGCCGTTCCTGAGACGTGTCTCACACGGTGGTAGAACCTGAGCCCGGACTACTCTGCAGAGTGCTTCATGATTCGGTGATGTATTTGTATGTTTTACCATTAAAGCAGATTATTGTTTAACCCTTATCCTGGCTGCTTTTAATTTTTCCTTCTTTTGAGAACCCGCTCATATAAGAACGGCGCGGAGCAGAGATTCTGCCCCAACACAACTAGGAATTAATACATTTTATTGATAAGCTCAAAAGTGTTAGGATTATGTTTTAAACAGGACCCAGGGGCAGGCAATGACTGAAGATGTTTAAATGGTTTATTGTTTCGGAGACTCAGGCAGGTTTGGTGATTATGGAGGTCCGGAGTGGAGGTAGGCAGTGAGAGGCTGGACTGATTACCAGGCAGGCAGGTAGGATCCAGGAAGAAGCAGGCAGGTTGGCTGGAAGCTCTGGTGGATGATGGCCGAGGGATTGCACTGGAAACACAAGAGAAACTAGTTACAAAGAGTACGGATTTACACGCAGACAGGATAACTGAATGGGCAGCCAGGAGGATGTAATACCACTGGTGTAGAAAACAATCTGGCGGTGAGTTGCTGGGAGACTGGAGTAGATAAGCTGTGTCCTGATTAGATGATGAGGGACAGCTGAGTCGGCCGGCCAGGTGAGAGCAATCAGGCTGCTGCCTGCAAGGGACACCACACCCTCTCCACACACACACAGGGGAACAAACAGGGACACAGTTTGGACTGTGACAAAAAGGACCTTTATCTCGTTTACTGCTGGGTGACCCAAGTCTCAAGGCCTGCAGGATGTGCATCATTAACTACAAGAAAGAATTTAACTGTATTATCTTTGAGGAAAACCCCCTTCCTAACACTCTCCTGATATTCTGGGAAGTGCAAAGCAGATGTCAAAGGTCATTTGTATTATGCCTAACCACAGATAGCCAAAAAACCACCCTTTTGATTACACATAAAAGTGGAAGAAAAGACTATTGCGCTATATTTACAAGAGGAAAAATGTACTTTGTGCCTTCAAATTTAACACACACGAATATATATAAGGTGACATTAAAATAAATATATCACAGTAATGTCCACAGTAATGTCTAATAATAATATGTGTAATTGTAAATCGCTTTGAGTACCTGTAAAAGCGCTCTAAATAAAAAAAATGTAATCCATTATTATTATTATAAATATTGAATCAATTCCGACATCTTTATCCAATATTTTCTTTGAAAGCCAAGTCTCAGAAACAATAATCAGATCAACTCCAGTTGACTCGGACCAAATTCGCAACATATCCATTTTGGGAAGCAAGCTGTGAGCATTTACATGAATGATGTGTAACCCAGACAACTTCTTAAAGTCCGCGGGGGTATTCCATGCCATTAACACTAGAACCGCCAACGGGTAAATTTTTACCCGAAGCTCTTCTTTGATTGTATGTAACTTTTGTTCAATAACATATTAAAGTCTCCCAGTCCGTGAATTTTCCTGAAAGTGTGTTATGTAGCACCCTCTGTTGTTAACAATTGTCAATATGAAGTCAGATTGAAAAAATCGCCAAAAAAAATGCCATTTATACCTATATCCGCCAGCGGGTAAAATTTACCTCATAGAAAATGCAGCGTAAACATGACGTGTTGCTATAGCAACGCCTTTTGTCTACTGCGGTTCCTTATAGATAGAGAGATAGATAGATTGAGAGAGATAGATAGATAGATAGATAGATAGATAGATATATTGATAGATGGATAGAGAGAGAGATAGACAGATAGATAGTTATAGATAGTGTAACATCTTGGAGAATACAAGATCTTGGATGACTGAGTTCACGTTAAGGACGTAATGCATGTGTGCAGGTTACGTGCCAGTTGAATAAAGATGGACACTCGGAATGAGAAGTAGTCTGCGTCGTCTATTTATGTAGACAATTATATGTTCATAGAACAGAACATTACAGATATATTGATAGAGAGAGATAGAGAGATTTGTACCTAAACAAAACAAAACACAAGTCTAACACCAAGCGTTTAAATCAGCACTCTGAGCGATATTTTAAACTTCATGCTATCTGCACAACCTATATCATATGAAAAGCTGAGAGTCCACAGATTCTATTGGTATAAGTTTCATCCCTGTGCGATCAAAACTCACTGTTCTGTATGATAAATAAAAGAACATTGTACCTTGAAAATCTATAGCGGGTACATTTGACCCGTTGGCGGTTTTAGATATACAGCGACCTCTGGCGGTCCTAGTGTTAAAGGACCAGGATTAGGCTGAATACCAGACAGAAGTAGAAGCAACATGATTAAGCACTTCTGCTTAAATTTCGTTATAGTCGGGAGACTAGAAGAGTTAGAAGAATACTGGCAAAGCGCATCTGTAGGGTTTCCCACGGTGAAGCCCCAGGAAAACAACAGATCCCGCGAACCCAGGGGCAGTAATTTCAATAATGAGAAACATTTCCAAAACTAATCACATGCGACAACCAGCCATTATGTTCATGGCCCAGTAACCAGCCCCGTGCGTAAGGAGTCTGGGTTGCCGATAGCATAGCCGCTAAAACTCCATGCCACGACAAGGCAGAGGAACACAGGAAAATATGCCATTGTAATAGCCAGAGGGGAAGAGCGGGGCAAGATCCACTCAACACAACAGGTAAGCATAGGCCTACCCGATCCGCCGATGGAAGTGGCACCCTTCCTGGGTAGACAGGGCCCGGACTACTGGCCTTGCAGGGCTCGGTGTCTGTGTTGCAGTATAACTTGAGTCAAGACAACTGGCGACATTCTATTATTTTCTTCATTGTTGACTTACCAGGAAATAAACATGTCGATCGCCTCGTTTGTCGTTTACGTTCATCTTTTGCTGTATCTGCCTTCCTAAGATCACTTTGATGGACATTCAGTACTCGTATGTTAGGTTTTGGGTGCAAGGTCGATATTGTGACGCTTACATGGAGGTATCGGAAATGACAAAGTAGGTGACTGTGTGGATAACTGTTCAAAACATTGCAAACTTGAATAAATCATTTAAATTATATATTTGTGTCCGACTTTCATTTGTACATCGTTCTTAATGTGATGTATAGTAGCTTTGATAGCTGTCCATACCTTCAGACAGCCTAAACGTAAAACACAAGTTGTTTATTCACAGCCCGAAAGCAGCATCGAGACGACTGGATCATCTGTGACAAGTTGTGATCAGCTCCAATTAAATTGTGATATCAATTCTGTAGCTATACAGCGAGCAAGTTTTTTTATGAAATACCTGTATCCTTCTAATCAAAACAAGACTCTACACTGTGCAGGAAAAACAATTACATAGGAATTAAACAAACTATCTTCCGTGGCTAATACTAATATGTCACAGTAACGTAAACCACAGAAAAGTAAGTCCAGCGGGGAACAAATTCAATACAATCAAGTAATCTAGATTACTAATAGATTAATAATAACATTCAAATTCAATAACGTGCTTTAACCACCAGGTGTCCCTTTCTATCAGCTGTGCACCGTTATGGTGTAAAATACAGCCTATCTACCAATTGGATCAAATATAAAAGTCAGCCGAATTAGTGTTGATACTGCGAGGAGACGTATTGTGTGAAAATAAATGCAAGATGTTGTTTAATTGCTTATATATTTATGATCCACGTCACGTTTTCAGTTTTGGCGGTAGTTCTTCCTGTTTGTCTAGAACTCTTCTCAGCAGGGCTCTATAAATAGAGAACTACGGCAGATATGTAATATTTAATGCAGCCGAAACGTGTATTACAATGCCGTTATGTGATGACTTTCAAAGAGAAAAGCAAGCACACTCGGAATAAAGTATTATTATTATTTTTTTTAAATCGGATTTCACATCGCATAAACACCAAATCCCAGCGTGCATTGCGGCTAAACCATCCAAATCATCGAGCTGAGGATCTTGCCTACGTCTGTTTCCGGTTTAGTTTATGACGGATGTATTTTGTTATACACACATTCCTTCACATTTTAATTTACATTAAAGTATTTCGTGAGGCCTTCTAACATGTTTTTAAATATAACTACGGTTGTAGTTGAAGAGTTTGTAAATTAACATGAACCGAAGCTGTTGCCTGTCAACGCAATCGCACAACGTCACGTCCGTTAATTCCACATCCACACGCATGGATTAACATCGATTTAATTCATTAATGTAGCCTTTGTTTCTGCTAAAAGAGGTGTCGACCAGCTGGGGCAGCAAGAAAATCGGCGTAATCGAGTGTGACTATTACAAAATAAATCATTATTATATTAATATTGACAATAACAACCGGGTAGCATTTGCTTGGCATTTCCGGGTATTTCTCCACTGGTTAACATGGGTTAACAATACCGTGTAACTGTCATGTTTGAAGGGACGAAATCGGGACATCTTCACGTCTCCCAGCATGGTAAATCGTCACATGTTCACGTCTTGCCGTGATACGGGGTTGAACCTGACATGGTTTAGCCTTATCCCACACCTACTACTTGCCTGATCAGCCTGCTCTCAGCTTTCTCATTTTTCTATGTTATATTGAAGCAGTGTCCTAAATGTAAAATGAATGACATTTTTGTTTTAATGTGTAGATTGTCTTTGAGAACTGCTTACCTGTGGAAATTGCAGTGGCAAAGTGTTCCTGTGTAGCTGGAACAACACTCTGCAACCACAATGTTGCACTGCTGTTCCAGACCGCACACTACCCCACACTCAACCTGGCTGCTGTACCCCCTGTCCTTAGCTGCACTGAAACAGAGCAGCGATGGCACAAGCCAAGAACCATGGTAAGCAGGGGCGGACTGGGAGGAAAAAGTGGCCCGGGGATTAATTGACAGACAGACCCACTTAATGGCATGTATCGGCCGGCCGGCGACGAAAGTATGTTACTTAACAAAAAAACCTATGCATTTAATGTTATTTTGGACCACTATTCATATAGTAGTCACATTACCTGAGCCCTTGAGTTGCCTAGAGCAAAATAGTTACAGCATATATTTATTCATTTTAATGTTAACAGATCATTGATGCAATAACATTTGGACCCAATTTGCCTGACTTGATGCACGGAATAAAACATGGGCGTAGGAAGCATCCTCAATGTGGGTGAGACCATTTAAATGGGGGTGTGGGCAGGAGGTGGACCTCACCTCCTCTAGGGTCCGGGGGCATGGTCCCCCAGGAAGATGTTTTTTAAATGTTGAAATTACATTCATCAATCTGGTGCACTTTGAGAGCAAAATTAGGGACTAAACCTATCCCAGATAGCAAAAAGTCATTGAATCAACATTGAGATATTGTCAGGCTCAAGATTGTTTTCAACATTGAAGTCAGACATTGAAACAACAGTGAATGTGCTCGCTATGATCAGCATTGAAACAACATTGAATTTTCAACCAATCCCAACAATGAATTAACCTTGATTCAATGATGATATGATCAACATTGAAAGAATGTAGAATTGGATCAACATTGATTCAACTATATTATGCATTGCATTATACATTGAAACAATGTTATTATCAGATTGCAAAAAGTCATTGAATCAACATTGAGATATTGTCACGCTGAAGATTGCAATCAACATTGAAAATAAACTAAAATGAACAAACAAAAAAAGAGACCATTATTTATTCCGATTCAATGATATCAACATCTTGTAACATCTTTTGTCCACAAGCACACAAAACATTCTCTCTTAAGGTCCCATGTCATGCTTTTCTGGTTATTACCCGTCCCCTTCTGTTATGTAGCTTTTTCTGCATGTAAACGGTCTGCAGAGTCACAAACCCTCAAAGTACACCCTGTAGGGAGTAAAATTCTAACACAAAAAAGACCTGTCTATGCTGCCCCAGAACACCTCGTTGGGGATTTCTCTTTTTCCATTGCTTACTTCCTGAGTAAAGTGACGTAATGGATTTCCACACACACACAGCCTGGCTGTGAGAGTGTGTGTGTCGGCTCAGGCTGAGTTCCTCTGTGTCTCGCTGTCTCGCAGACCCGTTGCCATCATCATCTTCTGTTTAAAGCAGCTTTAATAGACGTTGATAACATGCATTCTTCACATGCTGAAGATATGGATTTGTAAAAATGCACGTTTTGCAACATCGCACACGTTAAGGAAATTTCTTGACATAATAAACATCTAGCAAAGCTGCTTTAAACAGAAAATGATGATGGCCTTTGAACACAGATTCTGAGGATCGTTTCTGCTTCTGCTTTTATCCATCAGGTCAAAATAGGATTCAAACACCTGACATCATTGTGATATATCAGGCCTCAGCCTCTTCAGCACATCACAATCAAAGAATTTAAGAATAGACAAATATAACAATTACAATCCAGTGCCTCTTGTCAACTGGCAACTCACAATTCCACACATTTCAATTTCACAGGCAAATGGGACTTCAAGCTTAAAATGACTGCATGTGCAAGCATGTACATACATTGAAGTTTTACCTGATCACTAACAATGAACTTGAACAGTAGAAATACTGGATATGCCCCTCTTTTGAACTGGCAACTTACACATCCACACATTCTTTGATTCTCTATTTCAGAAGAGAACTTATATGCTTGAAATGAAATGAATGCTGTGAGGTTTTACATGAGCACTAACCACGATGCACTAGAACAGGCGAAACATAGATTAAAGTCATACCTGGCTTCCTCATTAACATTCACAGCAAAAGCTTTGTTTTCCGAGACCTTATGCGCTGCGAGCATCGAGAGCCAAGCTCGTAAAATATAGTCTGAATGGCTTCAAAGGTATACCTCCTCTCCTTTGGATAATCCATGTTCATTGAATAAAGTAGGCCAAAGAGGTATGCAAAGGCAGTAGAGAGGTCTGGTAGGTCATGCAGTACAATGGTCCCTTCCCACACAACAGCCACGTCTCGCACATTTGGCGATATGGCGGCATCATCATCTTCAATGACGGTGAGGATGGCCACAGACACACCTCTGAGCAGTCGTTCTTCATGGTCAGTGTCCTGAGGAAAAGTAAAATATGCATGAATGAATGCTATGGAAAACTAAATGACAAAATACATATCCACTGATTCTAACTTTAGCACCAAGCTACTGAGTCTTAACATTCAGCTTGTGGAAGTTATAATTGCAACTCAACAGCACGGCGGCTATCACCTTGTTGTGCCGAGTTCTATAAAGAAGTATTTTCTGATAAAGAACACCAGACAACAATGGCCAGCTGTATCGGGTTGGCTGTTGCTCAAACAGCGCTGATATTTATTTTTAATTTTGGGTGAACTCATCGGGCTCGGGTTCATGAGGCGAAAACATCTCTAGGCTCAAAATACATCTTACACAAAGTGTATTATGCATTAATGATTAGCATAAGCTATGAGGTCATAAAATGTTTAAACTACATTAAGCAATATTACTTGTATTGTATATGTTTATTTCCTACAGTTAGTATTACTTACCAAACACTCCAGAAGAAACTTGGTTGTGTCATCTCGGCAGGCCTCTTAGTGCTGCTGTCTTTCGGTGTTAATTAAAAATACTGTTATAGTTCTCAAATTGCACCAACTAAGAACACCAAGCAATTACTTTTAACATCCATTTTTACTGAAGCCTTTCCATCAAAGCGTTTTTGCTCCTGCAAATGTTAGGCGAAGGAGCATTTCATATTTTCAAACGGGGGGAAAGGGCTTTGGTGGACCCGGCTCCGGCCATTTTCCCCTCAACTTTTGCATGCTCTTAGATTGAGGCACTTCACTCACTTTTTCATCAAGTTTTTCCAAGAGGTCTTCCATCTTCAGTCCAAAAGCTCCCTTCCTAGCCCGGTACAGTTTCTGCAGGCAAGGCACATGTTTGTCAAAGGCTGCACCGAAGTTCCCCAGGAGGTCTTTGCTGGTGATCCAATGAAATTCTTCAGATATCTGAAAAACAAAATAACAAAAAAATGTAATTTGATTGTAACCACAATGTCATGTTTTTTCTGTGCAGCAAATTCCTGGGTAGCTGTCTTGTTCAAAGTCTGCACCATCTTAAGGGGATAGTTTGGATTCTTTTAATTGAAAAAAAAACTGGTATTAAAATGTTGGGGACTGATTGGAAAGTGGGGCGTAGTGTGTTGGAGGGGCCTGTAGTGGAGTGGTAGGGCATAGTATAGTTTGCAATTGACTGACATACAGTCAGTGTGAATACAAGGCCAGTTCGCATCTTTTCCCTGACAAAGGCGACAATGTTTTAGAAGAGTCTCTTGATTGGAGCTTGCAAATCTGCAAAATCTGCACTGCATGTGATCCACCCCTGAAACACAAGAGAAACATATAGGACATTCAGTTCAGTCAGCACTCGCAGAGATATCATTTTTGAAACTTTTAATTTGTTAGTCTTCATCCTTTCCTTATATACTTACTAGGATTTAACAAAAAAACTATTTAAAACTCAGTTAATGGGGTTAATTTTTAATTGCTTCAGTTTATCATCATAACAGTGTTAGGAACCTTGACAGACACTTGGACTCAAACGCACGACTCAAAAGAAAGTATGTTCAAAAAAGTCTTTACTTTGGAAAAGTATAAAGTTCAAACAAAAATCACTCCTGAGAGGCAAAACGTAGCAAAGCAAATTACAAACTAAATAAACTTGACTATGGTCACAAAGTACAATAATCTCTTGGCGAGACAAGCTGGCTCTCTAAATGGCACAAGCACAAGACGAACTGGCACAGGACAAAGGGAGACAGGACTATTTATACATGAGGTAAGGGGGAACAGGTGGAAACAATCAGGGGCGGGGCAGATGCTGACGATGGCGGGAAAACACACAAAGGGAGGAAGTAAGGGGACCTGAAATGAGAGAGGTAAGTACAAAAATAAAACAGGAAGTGTAATGACAGGACTAGACAGGTGAACAAAAAGACTTGACTAAACATAAATCTAACATGGGCTATGAACTAAACGTGAAACAATAACATGCCTGGTTCTGGGAGACCAGTCAGCGCAAACAGGTCTCTAGTTCCTGGTTAATGCGCTCTGACTGGCCATTCGACTGGGGGTGATATCCTGAGGAAAGGCTCACGGTGGCTCCAAGGAGATGGCAGAACTCCTTCCAGAAACGGGAAATGAACTGTGGGCCCCGGTCTGACACAATGTCCCTGGGAAAACCATGAATGTGAAAGACATGACGTAACATGACCTCTGCCGTTTCCTTGGCAGAGGGAAGCTTGGATAGTGCTATAAAATGTGCCATTTTACTAAATCTGTCCACCACCGTCAAGACGGTGGTGTTACCTTCTGATATCGGTAGTCCGGTGACAAAGTCCATCGAGATGTGGGACCATGGCCGATGAGGAACAGGAAGTGGCTGCAGCAACCCCATCTGTGCTTCAGTGGAGGTCTTGTTCCTGGCACAGACAGTGCAGGCCGCAACATATTCTGCCACCTGCTTCCTCATAGCCGGCCACCAGAAACGTTGCTTGATCATGAAGGTTGTGCGTTTCACTCCAGGATGACAGGTGAGCATAGACGTGTGAGCCCAGTGTATTACCT
The DNA here is from genome assembly GCF_949606895.1 of Notothenia rossii. Lineage (NCBI taxonomy): Eukaryota > Metazoa > Chordata > Actinopteri > Perciformes > Nototheniidae > Notothenia > Notothenia rossii. Next base: position 43,056,575 of record NC_136904.1, read on the forward strand.
GTGATCGAACAGAAACAGGGACAAACAACCTATTTCGTGGGCAACCACTAGGTGCCAGGGTCTCACCATTTGCCTGCTTCACCACTGATTCTATTTGCCATGAAACTGCTCCAACCACATGGTTAGGTGGAAGGATGCTCTCGGGCTCTTTGGCAACAGGTTCAGGATTGTACAAACGTGACAATACATCAGGTTTAACATTCTGTGTGCCTGGTCTGTATGACAGTACAAAATGAAACTGATTAAAAAATCAATGACCATCTAGCCTGGCGTGAGTTCAGTCTTTTGGAGTTCTTAATGTATTCCAGGTTTTTATGGTCAGTCCAACTAGAAATGGTTGCTCAGCCCCCTCCAACCAATGACGCCATTCCTCCAAAGCTGTTCTAACTGCCAAAAGCTCCTTATTCCCCACATCATAGTTCCTTTCTGCAGATGTCAACTTACGTGAAAGGAACGCACATGGGTGTAGCTTGTTGTCCTGGACAGATCTTTGGGACAGCACCGCCCCAATGCCATCGTTGGAGGCATCCACCTCCACGATGAATTGTCTCTGTGGGTCGGCCACTGAGGATTGGGGCAGTCATGAAAAGTTTCTTGAGCTTCTGGAAAGCTTCATCCGCCTGTATATTCCACTCGAACATGACATGGGGAGAGGTTAAAGCATGTATAGGTGCTGCAATGCCACTAAAGTTTCTTATAAACCTCCTGTAAAAGTTTGCAAAGCCTAAAACTTGTTGCACCTTTTTCCTGTTGGTGGGAGATGGCCAATTGGCCACTGCACTGACCTTCTCTGGATCCATCTGGATTTGGTTGGCCGAGATGATGTACCCCAGGAAGGAGACGGTCTTGACCTGAAACTCACACTTTTCAGCCTTGCAGTAGAGTTGATTCTCCATCAGGCTTTGCAGTACCTGGCGGACATGATGGGTGTGGGTCTCCTCATCGGGTGAGAAGATCAAGATGTCATCGAGATAAACGAATACAAACTTGTTGAGATAATCCCTCAGCACATCGTTGAGAAATGACTGAAAAACTGCTGGAGCATTGCATAATCCAAATGACTAGGTACTCGTAGTGACCACTGGGAGTGTTAAAACCGGTCATCCACTCATCCCCCTCTCGTATCCTAATGAGATGGTAAGCGTTTCTCAAGTCCAGTTTGGTGAAGAGTTTTCGCATCCTGCAAAAGTTCAAAGGCTGAAGACATGAGAGGGAGTGGGTATCTATTTTTAACTGTTATTTCATTAAGGGGACTATAGTCAATGCATGGACGGAGGGTACCATCTTTCTTATTGACAAAGAAAAACCCAGCGGCCGCTGAGGAGGATGGTCTGATGAGTCCAGTCTTTAGAGAAGAGTCAATATAGGACTTCATAGCCTCCCTTTCCGGTGCAGAGAGAGAGAGTAAAGTCTCCTTTTAGGGATCTGAGAACCAGGCAACAGGTTAATGGGACAGTCATACGGTCGGTGGGGAGGTAGGGACATGGCCCTAGTTTTGTTAAATGCTTCCTTTAAGTCCTGATAACACAAGGGCACTTTAGTCAGTTCGGGATAATCTGAAATGGAGTCAGGCTTATGAGTGTGTTTGTCTTGTTCCTTTTCAGGTTCTATGGAGAACCTAGGAAGGTCTGAACAGGTTAGCCTACAGCCTGGGCCCCAGTCCTTAACCCTCCCTGATCGCCAGTCAATGATCGGATTATGTTTGATCAGCCATGGATAACCCAAAATCAAGGGGTGTAGTGCAGAGTCAAATAAATGGAAATTCATATCCTCTATGTGTGTATTGTCAATGGTTATTTGGACGGGTTCAGATACATGGGTTATTTTAAATAATAACTTGCCATCTAAGGCACTGGCAGTAACAGGGGAAGTCAACGGAACAGTCTTGATGCATAGTCTCTTTGCCAAACTCCAGTCCATCAGACTTTCGTCGGCACCTGAATCGACTAATGCCCCCACAGTAATGTCTTGGTCACGCACTTGAATATTTACCATGGTCAATGAACGTAGAGGGAAATCAGTTGCAGAGAATTGGCTCACCAGCGCCCTCCGTCGTGCCGATGAGCCTCTCCTTTTACTGGGCAAGAAGACACCACGTGACCCTGATGCCCACAGTAGTAACAGCTTCCTTGTTGGACTCGGCGCCGTCTTTCTTCTGGAGAGACCTTGGCTCTGCCCAGCTGCATGGGTTCCTTCGGTGCAGCCGAGGGCGCTGGTTCCTTGGGCGAGGCTGAGGAAGGTGGACTGGAGCTCCATGGGTGTCGAAAGGCAGGTGAGCGCCCCATGTGGCTCGGAGGTCGTGCACTGGTACTGATTCTCTCCTCCTGCCTTTCATGAAGCCTGTTATCAATGCGAATTGACATGGCAATGATGGAATCAAGATCTGTGGCTAGTTCATGGGGTGCCAACTGGTCCTTTATAGAGTCTTGTAGACCATTCATGAAGGCATCAATTAAAGCAGGGGTGTTCCACCCACTGTCTGCTGCTAGGGTACGAAAATCTATTGCATAATCTGTCACTCTCTGTTGTCCCTGTTTGATCTGCATAATGACTCGTGAGGCTTCTCTGGAAGGTGATGAGTGATCAAACACACGGCTTAGGGTCTGGGTAAACATGTTCAGTGACTGACATATGGGCGAGTTTCTTGACCACTCGGCTGTAGCCCAAGCAGCGGCTCTACCAGACATGTGGGACCACATGAAAGCTACTTTAGCTTGGTCCAAAACAAAGGCAGCAGGGTTATGAGCAAAATGTAGTTCACACTGTACCAGAAAGGGTCGACAGTTCCCAGAGTCCCCGGAAAACCTCTCCGGAGGAGCCAGACGAAGCGTTGATCCAGGTGGGGTGGTGTGATCCGAAACAACAGCAACAGACGGTGGACCTGGCATTGCTGGAGTAGGTGCAGAGGAACCGGCTTTGAGGTGTGAGAGAACTTGCTGCATTTGAAGTGCCAGGTGATTTACTTGGTTGGTTACAGCTGATTGGAATTCAACCTGACGATCCGTGAGGCCAATCATTCCTTGGTTGATGGAAGACAGCTGTTCAACACATCGGCCTTGAAGGAACCGGAGTCGGCTGAGTCCATTTTTTGGCCAGTTCGTTCTGTTAGGAACCTTGACAGACACTTGGACTCAAACGGACGACTCAAAAGAAAGTTTGTTCAAAAAAGTATTTACTTTGGAAAAGTATAAAGTTCAAACAAAAATCACTCCTGAGAGGCAAAACGTAGCAAAGCAAATTACAAACTAAATAAACTTGACTATGGTCACAAAGTACAATAATCTCTTGGCGGGACAAGCTGGCTCTCTAAATGGCACAAGACGAACTGGCACAGGACAAAGGGAGACAGGACTATTTATACATGAGGTAAGGGGGAACAGGTGGAAACAATCAGGGGCGGGGCAGACGCTGACGATGGCGGGAAAACACACAAAGGGAGGAAGTAAGGGGACCTGAAATGAGAGACAAGAGGTAAGTACAAAAATAAAACAGGAAGTGCAATGACAGGACTAGACAGGTGATCAAAAAGACTTGACTAAACATAAATCTAACCTGGGCTATGAACTAAACGTGAAACAATAACATGAACCTGATTAACATGACATGAATAATTTAGCAGACATGACGTGATGTTACAAACAGATCAAAACGTTCGGATTCATTTTACAATATATCAATAAATGGTATTCTTCTACAAACTAAAAACAAAACAATGAATACATTTAAACAAACCACGAATAGTATATTAACTACATTATTCAAAATTAACATTCACTTTAGATAATAACACCGGTCTAATAAACGGAGCGCTCTCTTTTCCTCTCTCTCCCTCTCCTGACAGCCCGTCAGTATCTCATGCAGCTCGCTACTCCAGTAATGAGTGACCCGACAGTGAAGAATAAACATATGTATAACTAGTTTAGCTAGTTCCAGAGGTAGATAAAATAGCTAAGTGTGTTTGGTCTAACTTGAAACGTGTATTTTGCTCCGCTCACCGGTCCGTTACAGCGGCTGAGCTTCAGGTGATCACGGAGCTGCGTGACCTAAACAATAAGTGTTGCTTGGCAACGGGGTGTGGGGGCAAAGTATATATTTTTTCTCTCAAGTTTGAGATGTTTTTTACCCTCAACCAAACAACAAGACCTGTAACACAACAATGTCAGAGTCACCGGCGGCCGGCTACCCCAATAAACAGACGTTACTACCGCTTAACAACAATGCCCCCCATTCCTTGTATCGTCACTCATCCCAAGAATCCTGAACTTCACTTCCAAATTCGGCCACATGTCGATGTTTCTGTCCGCAAAATGTCCAACAAATTCGCTCGCCCGCTCATAGACAGTGACGGGACCCTGCTCAGACCCTGCGGAAACCCCGTAGACGAAAGCATTTTTTCAAACGTTGAAATGGTATCTGTAATAACACATCGAATCAACATTGATTTTTCAACCTCAACCAAAAATAACAAAGTTAACCAAAATCCAAAGTTGAATTAATGTATTTTGCTATCTGGGATGGATACATCTCTCAACACCCATATGAAACAGAACTGTAAACAGATTTAATTTTTCTTTCAAAGAAAAATGTCCTTTTCCCGACAGCAGACATTTTGTGACGGCAGACATTTCTTTCAATTGCTAAAGCCAGAACCAAGTGTGTTCTATATGTCAAAAAGATCCTTTACTCAAAGGACCAATGTGAGGAAGAAAGGGGTGTTCATTGGCAGACACTTAATGTCATATGGAGTGATGAACATTCGTGTATAATCACCCAAAACGAATGGCTCACTACTCAACTTACTCAATAGTTATCCATTAACAAAAGTTGTGGATGCTAACTAACTTATCTTGCATTGATATAACACTCTTTCAGAAGAAATGTTGGAAATGCACACATTATATATATTTTTTGTATCTACTTTCTGGATATTGTACATCTGTTCATCTGTTATATAAACTAGCATTACTTAAATATGTAGAGACTAATTGAAATGTTTAAATATGTATTTTTCCCCCCGATATAACGTCAACCTATGTTTTGTAAAAGTTTATTAAATTCATCTCTAAAATGTTATCATATTGTGGATTTATTAAATTATGTATTTTCCTATGTTATTTATTTGTGCGTTTGTTTTGAGGATATCATTCATTAGTACCTAAACATAGTATTGTATAACTGCTTTTTGTAATGACCACAATGAAATACACAATTGGTTTGGGAGCAAGAAATGTTTTTATCGTTGTTGCCCAGGCTTGCCCATGCTCAGGTGTAGGTAGCTCGTAGTTATTCCATGCAAAGAGAACAGGTGTAGCCAGTGGCGTTACGCAATATTTCGGGGCTCCCCCGCAGGTCGGAAAATGGGGCCCCGCCCCCTTCCCTAAATCAATAATAGAGTGACATGGGATAGACATCGCGGCAACTTTTTTAAATGTTTATTTTTTCAGGCATCTTTTGTAAACAGTATAGGTCAGCAGGAACTTTCTGGATAAAGATACATCTGATTTAAACAGTATAGGGTCAGTAGGAACTTTCTGTATAAAGATACATCTGATTTAAACAGTAGGGTCAGTAGGAACTTTCTGTATAATATACATCTGATTTAAACAGTAAGGTCAGTAGGAACTGTATAATAATATACATCTGATTTAAACATCATTGACAAATACAAACAAGTGGCTGTGTATTTTTTTTAACATGAAGGTATATTGTAGAACGTTATAGCCTATCATCATTGGAGTTCACACAACGGAACGGTTCACATATATATAACATTCTGTATAAAAGAAAAGTAGCCTACAAAAAACTAACAAATAAAACACATCCTATAGGCTAGATAGAGGATGCAATCAGGAGCTGCTTTGTAGGCCTATTATTTTATACGAGCGCGTCTCCTGGCATTCTTCTGCGCAAAGTCCTGTATAACAGTTTTTAAATCTATACTGCGCGCGCGTCGTCTCTCAATACTAAGGACTGCTAACCCAGACAGTCTCTCTTGCGACATTGTGCTCCTCAAAGATGTCTTTATTAATTTAAGTTTTGAGAAAGATCTCTCAGCACTGGCAACAGTCACGGGTATAGTTAAAAACAATTTCAGTGCTGTGGCAACATCGGGGATACTTGGCAAAATGGACTGATTTTCAATGAGTAGGGTTTGTGCAAGGTCTTTGATTGTTCCACGCTCAATTTTCTTTATGGTAGGCCTAAGAGCATTACGGAGGGACAGGATCTGGAAAGCAAACTCGGCTGACAGGTCGTCTTTATACTGGCCTGATAAAGCACTTGCGGACTCAGACAAATCCTTGTCTGTTGCGCGCAAAAGTTCGTGGGGAAGCAGAAAAGAAAATCGCTGTGCAACTTCGCTCATTCCAACAAATCGATTTTTGAGTTGGGCAACGACAATATCGATATTTGCTTAAAATACCGCCACTCTAAAATGCTCCCCTGGGTCTTGGAGCCGCTGGTCCTCGCAAAGCTCTGAAAAATGCCTCTTTGTGCGCCTTGCGCGTCTGTCTTTGAAGAGACTGTGGACACCCCATGAGGATGCCAGGTCTTGCGCTTGCGCTTTTAAGCCATCAAACTCTCCTCGGAGTTGGGCAAGTGTATCGGTTGCGTTACCAAGCATTGCTGTCGCCTGTAAGAGGTCCACGTCTTTGCGCTGGAGAGCTTGGGACACAATGTTGACTGTTTCAAGGACCTTGCCCTGTATTACAGTCATTAAAACAAACTCAAAGCTCTCCATGGCCTTTTTCAAGCCAGTCGCCTCGACACGTTCCTCGCTTTTTTTGGAGAGCGAGTCTATCTTAGTTAGCGCTTGCATAATTTCAGCATAAAGGAACCGCAATGATTGGACGGCGTCTGGTCTTGATGCCCATCGTGTCGGGCATAGTCTATTCAGTGTAGCCTGGCCAGCCTTGGGCACTGAGAGGTGTGTTTACAAAAGCTCCCATCGTTTGACGCTTCCACTAAAGAATACATATAGCCTTTCAACAGTGTCGTAGAAGTTTTTTATCTCAGGTATATTTTGGCATGCGTCATTGAGTACAAGGTTTAAATTGTGCGCAGCACAATGAATGTACACTGCGTTGGGCTCTTTATCCCTTATGCGTTTTTTTTACACCGGAGTAGACACCACTCATATTGCTAGCCCCGTCATATCCCTGTCCGCGGCACTTCCCAAGTAGTATCCTCTTTCTCTCCATCGATTCGAGAATTTCTCTCTCTAGACCTGCAGCTGTTTGGTCTGTGACTGCATGGAAGCCCAAAAACCTTTTGTTTATTTTCACCTCTGTAGGGTTTCCATTTTCATAATTTGCTATAGTAACATATCTGAACACTTGACTCAGTTGGTCTACTTTTGAAATGTCCTGGGTAGTATCCATTATAATCGAATAGAATTCTGTGTTCTGTATGTCTGTAATAATTGTGTCCTGCACTTTTTTCGATAGCAATGAAATTATTTCGTTTAGAGTTTGAGGACTTAGGTAGTGCACCTTCTTTTTGCTTTCAATAAGCCTTTGCAGAACTGGATCATAACGTGCCATAAGTTCTGTGGTAGATAAGAAATTACCATTATCTATATCACCTATTTTCTCTCTGTGACCCCGGAAAGCAGAGTTGCGAGAGGCCAGTGTTAGTGCAACATCAGTTATTCTGGTTAGGACCTCGGTCCAAAACCCCACCTCTCTCTTAAACTCAGATGATATTTGCGCGTCAATGGTCAGATTATTTTTCCACGTATCATACACGGCACATGCTGCCAAATGAGAGCAAGAGAATTCGTGTTCCTTAATCTTTTTAGAGAGACCCTGCCAATCATTTATTCCTATTCTCCACGCTTGGTGGAGGTGATGGGCAGACGGTCCGTCACCGAACAGCCAGCACTGCTCACAGTACACCCGGTCCATAGATGGCGAGTAACATAGCCACTTGCGCGGAATTCTACATCCAATTTTAGATGTTTTGTTATAGAACTCTTTTGAAAAGCACCTTCCCTTCCCATCCCTTTTGAATGGCCCTTCAGGCTTGCATGGCCCGTTATTCAGAATGTACCGTTTAACATCATCGTCTTCTAAATCTACAGGGAATTTCCCCCTATCAGTAGGGTATTCAGTCACAGAGTTGTCGCTGGCCAACGTGTCCCTAGGGTGGGTGGGAGCTGCTGTCACTGTCGGGGCACGGCTAGCTGGCTGGGCAACCTTGGCTATGTCTGAACTGGCCTCGGAGGGGGCACAGCTGACTTCTTGCTGACCTGCAAAAATGAACGGATTAGATTCCAATTCCAATGTAACCTGTAGCATACTCTTACTGGTTACGGCGAATAAAACTTTCTATTATTCTAATGTCTAACCTGTCTCGAAGCGCGAGCCACGACTAGCTGGCTCGGCTGTAAAGGGGCTGCTGGGCTGTCTGCCTGGACTCGGAGCTGACGGCCGGGGGCCGGGGGGGGTTGCTAGTGGTCTATCTGCAGTAACGTTAGAGTCTACGTCTACCTTTGCTGCCTGCCGGAACAATGACGTTATTTTAGGTAGTTTTGCCCTCTCCTGTTCGGCTTTCGCTCTCATTTTGCTTTTCTGAGCACCGCTTGGGTAGTGGCGCTTCATTTTTCATGTTTACCGGCAACGCAACTAATGAACGTTATTTATATGAGCAATGCTCCCCGCTTTGTTTTGAACGCTGCCCAGCCTGCCAATGAACATTAGTTATCAGCCGGCTAGCCCTATCGCAGGTCAGCAAATAATTATAATGATACACTGTTGTACTACTACAGGCAGCGTACACATGACGGGGACGGGGTGCCTACAGATGGAGCGATTCATTTCGGACAGTTTGAAACGCGAGGGCCGTGATTGGTACGTGATCTGCCCTCGCTCAAGGGAAAACCTCCAGCTTGACTTGAGACCGCCCCCGTGATAGATAAATGTATTTATAATGAAGCCAGCTGCAATGGATCATTGATCCACCAAGAGGTGCAGTGGGGTTCCACACTGGAGCTCATGTGAAATAAAGTCAGATACAGTACGCTGGATGTACAGCGGAACTTTGTTAAGATCCATATGTCACGGATATCATACTCTGTGCTAAATAAGAGACATGTAATCATTTACAAAACATCAACATGTTGTTATTTAACAAAATAATTTTGTTATTCGAAAAAAACGAACGGGAGGAAATGCAGCCCGGCTCTCGATTTTTAATCCTAATTTAATCATCATCTTCACCACGATCATTTATGTTTATGTTCGCCGAATTGACATGAAATCACTGACACATATGAATATACTGTATTCAACTTCATTAAAACGTTATTAACGTGCCTAAACTCAGTAATTCACCAAAAATATGTATATTTTAATGGAGTTTCGTCGGTCGATCAGGATCCCAAAGTGTAGCGGAGGGATCCTCATCTGGATGAAGGGTGTTATTTTCCCCATAAAGAACAAGTCGCTGCAAATTATCCCGCTTATTACATGGCCACATTCTCAACAAAGTAACGACATGACTCCCAATATTAATTGAAATGCTTTTATGGATTTAGAAAATGTTTTTATTGATTTAAAAAATAGTTGTATGTATTGATTTAAATTCACATGCATCCGCTAAGAAAAATAGTCCGTTGTTACAGTTTTTTAAACAGTCTGAATGAAACGGCAGCTCTCAGCTGTGTATTTACACAACTAATGGCCCATCAACCACAGCTCTCTCCCCCCCTCCCCCCCTGATCTTTCTTCTCCAGCAGCTAAATTAACAGTAGGTTACTCTGAGTGACCATAGACTGTATGTGACAAGCTTACAGTTAGTGACGTAACAACACCATAAAAGCTGGTGGGTTGAAAGCAATACGGGAGGTAAAAATAACTACAATAATTGTGACTTATTTATTGTGGCTTTTATGTTTTTAGGTATAACATTTTATGTCATTCAGGCTTATAGTTCACCCTTCTCTAAAAGCCTTCAACAATGACAATATTCATTGTAATTTAATAAATCCTTCCAACACACATTGTAAAAAATAGCCTACTGTAAGTTAAGAAATCATTTCAATATGTACATCTTCTGATGTAACAACAATAACATTATAAATAGTAACATAGCTGAACATGGTATTGCACATTTAGCTTTGAGTGTTACTGACCTGAGATGTTTTTATTACATGAATTAAGGTGACTGAGGCTTTTTAACATACAGGGATGCAAACTCATCAGGTATGAAAAAGGTGACAAGGATCCGAGCCCCCGGCTCCCCCACCCCACGGAATGACAGAGGATTTTAGCAGTCAGAACAACTAAAGCAGCAGTGTTAATAATAACAGAAACGCCAAAGAGTCACATAATAGAAATATATAAAAGCATTTATTTCAAATTGTGGAGCAGTCAGTTTATAATTTTGGCAGCACTGTTGAGCATTTTGAAAATTTATTTTCAGGCCTCTGTGCAAGGCTTAAGTCTTTTTATCTTTATAGCCACATGGTGTAAAGTAACTAAGTTCATAAACTCAACAAGTACTATACTTGGGCACAATTTTGAGATACTTGTACTTTATTTAAGTATTTCAATGTTTTGCTACTTTGTTCTTCTACTCCACTACAGTTCAGAGGTACATGGTGTACTTTGACTCCACTACATGTATTTAATACCTTTAGTTACTTCACAGATCTGGATTAATTAAGTGAAATATAATCAAGTGTTAAATCAGACTTTAGTTCCACCTGGAGTAAATCCACAAGCTACCCTGCAGTATACAAAGTCATTCAAACTAGCTGCACCTTTACCAGCTTTGAGAACACTTTCATGATCAATCATTATAAAACATATCATATCTATTGTTCTGAAATGGACCAATCTGCACAATGACTACTTTTACTGTCGCTACTTTCACTATATTTTGATGATAATACTTTTCTACTTTTACTTGAGGAACATTTTGAATGCAGGACTTTTACTGTAACAGAGTATTCCTACACTCTGGGACTATTACTTTTACTCAAGTACAAGATCTGAGTACTTCTACTTTTACTCAAGTACAATATATATACTTATACCACCTCTGTTTATAGCCTATGAAAAAAACTATTAGAAATAGAAGGCTAAAGCTAACGTTAGCAGATAGTGAAAATGTATGCTAGCTAGCTAGCTCAACGATTCCTTAAATAATATTGCCACAGAAAAACTTTTCAGTTCACATCACGCTCTGCCGCTCCGACAGGGAGCTCTGCTCTGAACACCTGAACGGCCCGTTCTAACAGCTGTTCACCAGCGGTCCAGTCTGTGCCACAGTGACTCCGGACGCACAGTTAATATTAACGAACGCACCCGTAGGTAATGTAGCTGCTGAAGCTAGACCATCATCTCGGAGCAGCAGAGCCTTATTATACATCCATGAGCAGAGCCGACAGGCAGGAAGACTCGTGCACACAGCTCGTACTTCATTATAATACATGGGCGCGGGAAGGGGGGTGCTGAGGGCGCTGCAGCACCCCCTAGCGGCAGGCAGGGGGTGCGTAGCTCCCCTGTCTGAATTATTATTTGACGGTTATTGCTGCTCCCGCTGTGCATAATCTGTGTAATATGTAGCCAATAAATTCCAAATTGTTGGTAAAATAATATTTTGGCCTGCCCCGAATGTTTTTTCTGTAGCCCCGGACAATTCTACCTCAATAATATAATACATTAACCGTGCTTTACGTGAACCTCATCAAAACACTAGAAAGGACGGCAGGACTGTAATTTCCCGTGTTCAGTGAATGCAACAGAGGCAAGACACCAGACCAATCAGAGAGTTGCACGGAAATAAAATTGTGCTTGTGTCATTCAAGCTCGCGGCTCTGTGTGTGTGCGGAAATAGCGCATTTAGTGTGTGTGAGAGATGGGGAGAGAGAGAGGGACCGGTGCCAGCAGCAGGGAACGTGTTGTTAGCATCTGGTTAGCTAGCTGCACTAACGGACAAACGGAGCTGTTTGTTCCACAACAAGCTGGAGGAGAGCTCTCCTCTCAGACTGAGAGAGAGTCCTTTAGCTCACCTGAGCCTGAGTGTTTAGATAGTTAACTTTAGTCTAAGTTATCTCAGTGGGTCTCAAACGGTTTGGTCAAAAATTATTCAAAAGATTATTTCCGCGCCTTCATATGATCATTATAGTTATACAAAAAATAAGAGAATAAAGGAAAAACAGTTATGAAATACTATATGGCAGTAAAACAACAATATCCATAAAGAAAAAGAACATCTGCTTACAGTTGTGTTTCATCTGGGTGTTGAGAGATGTATCCATAGATCTCTTAATGTTGCTCTCAAAGTGCACCAGATTGATGCTTTTAACTTCAATATTTAAAAAAAATCTTCCCGGGGGAACCTCCCCCCGGACCCCCCTAGAGGAGGTGAGGTCCGCTCCCCACTCGTAAAAAAATAGCACTTTACCCCTGTCTATATGCCGTGAGCTGATTATCGAGCCTTCATTGTAACAGTCGCGGGTTTACTGTGTGTTTGCGTGTGGGAAGTTTTTTTTGTGCGTGCTCTATAGTGCCCGTAATAGTGTTCACTGGAGTCCAGCCCCTCAGCACCCCCACTCAAAATACCTTCCCGCGCCTCTGTTATAATATATAAAAAAAGAACACCATGCGTTTCATGATGGCACATAACAGCTCACGGCCGCAGATTACTCCGGATCCCAGCCCCCCCCATACCCCAAAAATATTTGTATTGCAGATCTACATGAATTACACAAACGACTTATTTTGGATTCAAAACGGCGAATTTCGCCGAAAGGTGACAAGTTTGCATCACTGAACATAGACAGAGCACAACTGAAACATAACATCTGAAACGATGTAACAACATAATACACTTGTGGGGATGCTTGGGATGTGAGGAGTGAGGGACACGGCTTAGAACGGGCGTGTCGCCTGGCAGGACAGGAGAGTGTGTGCACCAGTCTGCCTTGATCTATGAATTCATGTCCGTGACACTCACTGCTGCCCACAGCTGTTTTATAGAAGGAAATTCCTTCACTTCATGAAAGTGTTTTAACCACACACACCTCTACTACACACACATGACGGGTGTTATTTTCCCCATAAGGAACAAGTCGCTGCAAATCATCCCGCTTATTACACGGCCAAATTCTCAACAAAGTAACGACATGACTCCCAATATTAATTGAAATGCTTTTATGGATTTAGAATTTTTTTTTATTGATTTAAAAAATAGTTGTATGTATTGATTTAAAAAATAGTTGTATGTATTGATTTAAATTGACATGCATCCGCTAAGAAAAATAGTCCGTTGTTACAGTTTTTTTAAACAGTCTGAATGAAACGGCAGCTCTCAGCTGTGTATTTACACAACTAATGGCCCATCAACCACAGCTCTCTCCCCCCCTCCCCCCTTGATCTTTCTTCTCCAGCAGCTAAATTAACGGTAGGTTACTCTGAGTGACAAGCTTACAGTTAGACACAACACTGTCATTGCAAGTGACCCTCAGTTAGTTGACTTTTATGTTCAACTGCTAAATTCGTTACTGATAAAAAAAAGGGCTTCTACTGTACCTAATTACCTTAACACTAGAACCGCCAGAGGTTTTTGTATAGGCCTACCTAAACCCGTCAAATCCCGCTATTAGAATGCAATTTTTAACAACATAGGGTGCTACATAACACACTTTCAGGAAAAGTCAGGGACTGGGAGACTTTAATATTTTATTGAAAAAAAGTTACATTGCACACACACAACAACACATCACACAAATTGACCCGATTGGCGGTTCTAGTATTAAATAAACTCACTAATTAATGAAACCACTTCAATACGCATTATTCTTATTCTTATCATTCTTTATGAGCGCAGAAATAGTCTTAAAATCAGATCTGTTTTTTAAATGAAATCTGACGGCAGGCAGTTAGCTCTGATCACCTATGACAAATGCGCCGCACCTAATCGCTGGCCATTCAGCCACAGACACTGTTCGAAATGGGGGGGAGCTAGGAGGAGCTTGGCTCCCCCGAAGAGGGAGGGAGCTCCCCTGAAGGCTGACTTTGAGATAAATAGGGGGAGCCCAAAACAGTCGTGCATATTTGTGTCACACAGATTAGAAATGTTGAGTTTCTGTAAATAACAGTTCTTGAAATAAATAATAGTTATTGTTCATTACAGTTTCTGAATATTTGTTTTATATTTGTGAATATGTCTGGGTGTTGCCATCTGTATGTGGCGGCGCTGCATTCTTACTTACGTTGCTATGATTATGGCGGTGATGCCGGCGCGGTATTTGAAATGTTCATATTGATATTTTTTTAACTCTGGCTGTGTAATAAAAAAATATGGCAAAACGAAAACAGCCAAGCGTCACAGCTTTTGGATTCACAAGCAAAGAAGCGAAGGAGTCTAAAAATGACAACGTGAACGGAAAACAACTTTTAGTTGGCCGGCTGTAAGCGGCGTTAGGGTCGAGTTTGACAGCTCCACACCGAGGGAGAGGCCTGCCGATGCGGAGCCTGAAGAGGCTTCAACAACGGCCACATCCGCCGGCATAGTGACACCGTCTGTATTAGTAGAAGAGTGTTTTTATAGCAATTGATCGCATCCGCGCTGCTGCGCCAGTCAACAGAGCGTGCGTGTGACAAATTTAGAAGCAGGATGTGCTCTGAAAAATAGGGCTCCCCGAAAGCAAATGGGTAATTCGAAAACTGACAGAGCTCCCTCTATACAAATCAAACTGTAGAAGGTGTGAAAGCACCTAGTGTTTTAAATAATGGTCGGAATGTGACCTGTGAGCCTTCTGAATTACCGTGGGACAGCACATTCTAAACTAAAATGTTCAATCAATAAAGTAACATCTTATCCAGTAGCGTGGCGTGGGGAAAAAATTAGGGGAAGCCAATAATACGTCCTTTCTTTTGGGGTGGGGGGGGGGGGGGGGGGTGTGGTGGTCAATGTAATAAAGTAAACAGATGAGTGATTACAGCGCCCGGTATCATTTTACACACATTTGTATCATACAGATGCAGGACTTACAGACGCCTGTTATCTGACCGACAGGTCCGCATGCACTCTCCAGCTGAAACTCTAATAAGCATTCATTCACAAACTAAATCAGGAGACCTTTAACGTTTTACGTTCCTCGCTGTACACAGCTCCAGTTTGGGCATTGGCCGGTCATCAGATTGTATTTGTTGTTGCTGCTGCAGCGGAAGTTTAGTACAATTATTTTTGATTAAATACTCCAAATCTCCACCCTCCATAATTGCACTTGCTTCAGTTGCTTGCTACTTTCTAACGGCGGTGAGAGTGGTGCAGTGACGCTATCTATCTTCTATCGATTAGATTTAGGATTCGAAAATTATAAAAGTAGGGTAGACATGTGGATATTATCCGACTGAACAAAACGTGCATTTACCTAACAGGTTCGTTTTCCACTGACCTTTTTTCGAGCTATTTTCCAAAATCCTATGGACAGAATCCCATTGCTATTTTGTCGAGGGAAACCGAGCGCAGCTTACTTCCGCTTTTTGGGACGCGTCACTGCACCACTAAATTGATGCGATTTGATTGGATTGTGAGGCAAGGGAAGCCAGCCGCCTCTGGCTTCCCTTGGCATGGCCCTGACCAATCACAGGTTGGCAGGTGCATGACGTGAGCCTCATCTGATTGGTCAATCCCTCCATTTTTTTTCACCAAGGGAAGCAAATTTCGGCTGGCCTCCTCTCGCAACAGAGAGTGCAATCTACTGTTTCACCATAACATCTAGAGGGGCGCTGTTTCACTCTTTGTAAAATACTCAATGAGAATGGGGGAAAGACGGGCCGGCAGCAACACACAACAAAAAAAATCCGAAACTAAGCGAAGTGTTTTTATTTATTTATTAAAATTATAACTACAATCCGAAAAAACAGGGGAAGCCTGGCTTCCCTTGGCCTCCAGGAGAAAACGCCACTGATCTTATCTTATCTTAATAATATCTTCATATTAATAATAATAATAAATCATACAGTATGTGTCCGAAAGGGAGCAGGAGGAAGCAAACACAAAAATATACTGCATATTAAAGCAAACGATTGTAAAGGTTAAAGTATGAGCATAACAAATAAAGAAGTGTAATGTAAACATTTACATTATAATTATGATTATTTAATATATAAAGACTATATATTATTGAATTACAAGATTAGATATACTTTAGTTGATCTAAAATATTGATGTGTTAAAATGCTCTTCAAAACACAACTGAAAGTCCATGAAACTTGTCTTTCTGTATTTGTGAATGAAGCGCCATCTCCTGGTTAAAACCTGAAATTGAAAATCTGGCAACGCCCTCTTGGAAAATAGTGGGAGGGCTTAACATTCCTCTATACTGGTCTTTGGCTGGTGGTAGGCAGGAAGCTGTAAGCTGGAGTCCGAAATGCAGTGCTCCATCTGTAGCAACATAGCAGGGAGGGGGGGGGCCCGCCCTCTGCGCCCTGTTCCCGCGTTACGAAATCTAAGAGGATAGGCTACAGTGGGGGCGGGGCCCCCTAAGGTCCGGGGCTCCCCCACACTGCGGGGGGTGCGGGGGCCTCCGCTACGCCACTGGGTGTAGCTCCTTTCTGTACTTTGTTCAGTCCTCCAGCTGTGACCAATAAGTCTCCTGGTCGAAAATGCCTACTACACACACAGGTATTTTTTGTGGGGCTGAAATTATCCCTACGGACCTTGATCAGCCACTGAGCCTTTACCTCAGCATCAATGGGAAATGAATGAAAACTTATCTCCCGATTATAATGGGACGAATTGGTACAAAGGGGCACACAGCAATGTAGTGCCGACTTTCTAACCCGCTGGAAGGCCAATAGCCTTTCTTTAACCTTCCCAAACTTTCCAAATCCGCTCATTCTTGCTCTTGGTGTCTATGTCAAAACAAACTGTCAAATTGTCAAAATTCTTTATTCAAACCGGAAGTACTCCCCCTCACTCCCACCCGCCGGAAGTTGATAGACGCCATCTTGTGCACAGAGCTGGGGTTACGTACTGTAACCCAGCTTCTATGAGTATAGGCGCAGCCCTCTAAGGCTATCGCTATTGGGTAATCCCACTGCACGTGTGCAGCACTGACAGACTTAATCCACGCCCACCTATGACGTGGGCCCCACCTACGGACTCACTTCCGTATAAATAGGAAGTAGTCCCTACAATCTGCTCCCACACAAACAGCTTTTCTTCAGCTATTCGTGGAGCCAGTGGGGCCCGAACCTTAGAGGGCTGCGCCTATACACAAGTTATTGAGCCGTTTCCGCTCTACATCCTGAACTCCTCCCTTCGATGCAATGCAAGAAAAGTGGTTCGGGAACTACGTGTGCGGTAGTTGGTTGCAATCACTCGAGAAAGCACCTGAACGAGTGGTTAGATAGAGAGTGCTACGACCACAAACCAGCACCCAGCACCCAGCCATGTTGTTCATTAAATACAGATAAACACAACAAATACTGCATGCATTGTATTTTTTAATATTATATATGAATATTTTCATAGTGATGTAATTGTGTGGGCTGCTTTTATATTTTAATTTGTAATACCTGTTAGGATTAAACATGTGATCTTTCTTGTTGAAGCCATTTCTTTAGTTTCCTCTAAACAATTAATTCATTCAGTGTTATTTATGTACAGTATGAGCTTAATATGAATGATGAACTGTGTTAAAAGAAATTGTAGCACTCTAAGGAACATATGAAATGCAATAATGCAATAACAGTGCAATAATGAAATTAAATTACATCAAACTTTATTTTCACTCAAACAGTACAGGCACATATGATATATTGCACAGCATAAAGAGATCATGTAAATTGTGCATTATGTAAACAACAGACAACTGTTGGCTCCTGTGGGCATGACCTAAATAAGGCAGTTTATTTTGGTTTTAAAATGCTGAGATATTTACTGCAGAACTGTAACCTTCCCTCAACAAAATCGTCAACAATTTTCGGGAGCATGTGGGCAAAGTAGAATGTGCGCAGCCTTATGATATGCCCCTGGACAAAGTCTTGGTCGTAGGGTACTTCGATTTCTAGGTGCTCAGTTTTGTTCCAGATCACCAACTTGGAGTGCTGAAGCCCTGTGCAGTGCATCCCAATTTGTACCTGCATATAGTAGCCTTTTGGACCATTGCAGGCAATATGGTAATCTATCCTATTTCCGTTTGCCACAGTTGTGATTTCACAGTTCTTTGTTGCCAAAAATTCTGCAAGTGACTTGTTTCCCAACACAGGTGATTTGATCTCCAACAGAATGTCTTTGTTTATCACTCCATCGGGAGATGCTGCAAGCCACGGATCCTTGTCGCACACCACTAAGCCTTTGGTTTCAATGCTGTTGCCCAGAGTTTCCAAATAGTCCCTTGCAAGTTCCTCCCCCTCCGCTCCTTGACGGGTTGCAGCATTGCCACGGAAGGATGGGTGTAAGTGTTCTGACAAAAACTTGTCGGGCGCCGTGGTTGAGCGAATGGGCACCTTTCTAGCTGTGCTCGCTGTGATGCGCACTCTCCGCGCATCATGCCAGACCTGTTCTTTGCTCTGTGCTTTTGTAACCTTCTCGATCTCCTCAAGCCGGGCTGTGGACATGTTAATGTACTTATCATAGAAGGTTCTGCATTTTACACAAGCCAGTGGTATGTGGTGCTCATCATGGGTTAGGAGATGGAGGTGTGGACATGGTGTTGGCTCGGTGATGGAAGAGGTATCAGCATTAAAGCAGAACTGCAGGAGGCTATTCCCAGGGCAATTGAAAAGTTCTGCCATTGGTGAGGCAAGTGTGTTCTTCCTCCACTCTTCATGAGTCCTAAAGAGTGTCACCTCCTGTGCCGGTTCTGGAGTGGTAGAGGATGGCTGTGAAGTTGGTGGCGGCTGGTAGAGATCCTTCCTGTTGTGTCGTTTGAAGCGCACATACTTCATCTTCCTCTGACCAGCATTTCTTTTAGACCCAGCATTCCACTGGTTCTGTCTGTCTGTGCAGGCAAGCCCGGTTTTCCCCTGTCTCACAGCATTTTCTACCTAGAGAGATAGAGTAAAAACAGTGCATAGATATTATAATGGGTTCACTGCAAACATGTCATATGATATAATACATCATGGCATACACACACTTTGCACTCTAGCCAAGTAGCCTATGATGTAGTTCAGATACCAACAACAAAAGACATAGGCCTAGGCTACAATGGTCAAATAATCTAGTTACCTTCCACAGGATCGCAGCTGAGTGGGAACAAGATCTCCCTGGTCCAGCAACACACGTACATCCCGCAGTTTTGACTTCTCCAGCTTCAGTTACCAGCACCCAAGCATTATGCCACGCATTGTTCAGACACTGGCTAGGCTCTACCTTTGCTTTTAGATAAACAAAACGATCATGTTTGTATGACATAGACACAACCAACTTTGTTGCTGTGCAAATATTGATATGCCTCGGAGGCCTTCAGACTGTCCATTGCTTTTCCATCTATTGCCATGGATTGAACGAAGTAGAGCAAATTTTGCTGTACGTTATGCTGGCCACGTCGTCATGTTATCCTCCCAGTTTTGCACTGAATTCGGGTGGGGGAGAGTAACGCCATCTCAGTCAAAGAAGTAGAATCGTGTTCCCAAGCTAGCATCACTGTTAGCATCGAAATCGCTGTGTTTACAACAGTACCCGTCTGACTGTTTACACCGGTTTACACCGACAGACGCTGTGCAAAAGACTTCCCGGCGGAAATTGAAGTGCATTTGTGTAGGGTTATGGCGCTACCCGTGGTTTGTCGCGTAAACTTGTCTATACTCATAGAAGCTGGTTACAGTACGTAACCCCAGTTTCTATATCGTATAAGGCTTCGCCCTCTAAGGCTATCGCTATTGGGTTAAGGGCAAAAGCAGGATGTAGTCTACGCCCCACTGGTCCGTCCGTTACCAGAAGTACAAAAACACACCTACTCAATTAAAAACCCATGTCCATTCGCCATGCGTAATGAAAGCATCACCTTCCCAGGGAATATAGCATTAAAAAATGAATATTCTCCATCACGGAAAGAAGTTAGGCCTACCTGTCGTTATAAAAAAGTAGATACCCAAAGTCCCACTTGTTAAAACTATCAAAGAGGGGGGGGAAAAAGGCAGCTCTCTAATTGCCGACAGGCAGGTGAGAGGGCACGCAAGTTGAGTCCCCGACATTAACTCACTCTGACAGGACACACAGTACTGAGTGTGTCAGTAGAGGAATGGGAGACATCCCTCAAATGAATAAAAGAACAGGGGGGAAGACCAAGATGCAAGCAGTGCAAATGTCTTCCACTATCATTCCTCCCTTGCAACGCCGTAGAGAGGAGGAAAATCCTCTGGTGCTGTGCGCTTTGATGTTCTCTGGGGGATCCACCCCAGAGGAGAAATACGCCTGTGACACAGCCTCACACCAGCCAGTGTGACAGGCGTTGGTGCAGACAGAGGCTGCCCTATTGAGCGCATCTCTGTAATGCACAAACAGACGAGCTGCGTAAAGCAGCCGTGCGTGCAATATAGCATGGACAGTGCGCGCACAGGACAGAGGAGGTGAGATGTGGCTTCTTCATCTTGATGTGTGAGAAGGAGGAAAGAAGCCAATCCAAAGTTATCACTCTCGATCTAAAAGAGCTTGTGATAACCTTTGGCATAAAAAACCGGGTTCGGGCGCAAAACAGCTGAGCTGCCATCTCCTTGGATCCGGAGACATGACGGAGCCACAGAGAGAGCAGACAAATCACTCACCCTTTTAGCTGATGTCAGAGCCAAGAGAAGAGCTACTTTGGCTGACAAAAACTTCAGGGGAACCTGATCTAAAGGTTCAAATGGAGCTTTACTCAGTGCGTGTAACACTAAAGCCAAAAACCCATTGAGGCGCCAAAGCGCGTGCCACAGGTCTGAGTCTCTGTGCTCCCCGTAGAAAACGTTTTGTCAGAGGGTGAATAAACACCGTGTTGACACCAAATCTACGTGGCAAGATGAAATGGCAGCAGCATATGTTTTGACCGTGCTATAAGCCAGTTCCTGTCCAGCAACAGCTGGAGGAACGACAGCATGAGGCAGGGGGCCCGTAACGGAGTCCAGGCTTTTCCCTACACACCAAACGGAACATTGTCCATTTGGCTGTTGTTGGAGCGCAGAGTGGTTTAAACACCCCACCTCGGCTCCGCGTGTCGTTTGGTGAACTGGGTAAAATCATAAAAGGAAGGGATTAAGAAACACCAGGATACAAGTTAAACAATAATCTGTTTTAATGATAAAAGATAACAATACAATAAAAATAAGTACTCCTGCTCTTCTCTCCTATCTGGAGATCTTACTGTCTGGTCAGCCTGAAGGAAAAAGAGACCGGACTCAAGGAGACAACAGGCTTACATACAAAAACAACAGGAGGAGATGTGTGGATGATCCTCCCAGAGGGATCATCCATTGGAAAGATGCAAAACGATGGCCTGCCGCAGCCAATCAGCACGAGCCAGAGGCGACCCCTAAATTTGAAGCAACACAAACCCCATCTGGTGTTCGCTGTCTCGCATTCTTGCACAGAGTTCACTCTCCCCCTCCCCCCTCTTGTTCAATTCACATACAGTTTCACATACTTTTGGCATTTTAAAGATATGTTTAAGATATAATTGTATTATACAAATAACACACGTGAGTTACCTTAATATCAATAATAACGAGGGAAAACATTACCTCTGCTCTCAAGCAGTACTATACATCGCTTCTGAAAATAGTAGAACCTTACAGCAGCTTTAACGCACACACATCTTATTTATGCAGCCCACCACAGAATGTCCCATGTCTTTCTTTATGAAAGCTATACTTGTAAACGTCATCGTCCCATGACGGCCATAGAATTAGGCAACTAACAAAGGTTAACTGTTTCCTTTAGCCTAAGGCCATCTCTGAACTTCCCTCCAACCTCCGAAGTCAGCTCACTCAAAATGAATACATCTATTGATAAGATCAGGAGGACCATTGTCTCTTTAAACTGTGT